>NC_085844.1:245066184-245388684 GCF_035594765.1 Anolis carolinensis | reverse complement strand
TTGTTTCATACCACACATTCAAGCACCTTGAATGCCAAACTGGATTTTTAAAAATCCATCAGGGCCCGATCTCTCCTCCATGGCTGTTTTATACATCCATATTCTCCATGCTTTCCTTCTCAATTTAATGAAAAAGGGGGAATTTTAAAAGAGTGCACCCACACACACACACACACACACACACAATAGATGGAAAATGTACATGTGTTCCATATGGGAAGATTGGCTAGTGGAAAGCAGCCAAAGAGTAGAGGTTGGGATTTTTTTTAAAAAAGCCACGTTCCTCAAAACTCATGGCTGGATCCGTTCCCAGAATGGCCCCATTCTACCCTGGACCGAAGTTTTTTCCTGATGGGTTTCAGGCAGTTGGCACAGTTCCGGCTCCAGCAGAAATGCAAAAGTTTGCCAGGGTTTACCCCCACGACGTTTGGGGAAAAGAAAGTCCTGTCGCTGGAGCCAACTACCACATCCTCCCTTAGTTCTCCCTCAATGGGAATGTGATTGTGTGCATGTGTGTTTGCGTGATTGCGAGTGGGAAAAACACTGCCATCTATAGGTCCTGTTGTTGTTATTGTTACTTTCATTATGAATATCCACCTTTTATCTCTTAGATTGAGATGCAAAGTTCGAATACATCCCCCTGATGATCCAACAGGAATGAACACAATCCTTGGCTGCTCTTGGGAACCATTGGAGGTGGAATAGGAAGAATATTTGTAAATATTTGAAAGATGATTGAAAAAGTATTTTCTCAATGTCGAGACATTCTAGTGAGAAGACTCCTTGATTGATTAGAAGTTTTGCAATTCAAGATGCATTCAACACAAAATTTGTTTGTAGTGCATTTTTCTGTACAGAAAATATTTCTGTGCAGAAATCTTCTGTTCTGTGCAGAATATGCAGCTGCCTTGTTTACAGAAATGCTGTTTTCTGCACAAAACAACAAAATGTGAATATTTAACAGAATACAGATGGAACTGTAGATACAGTACAACCACTTTATCTAGAGATCCAATATCCATGGTTCACTTACCCACTCTCTAAAAAAGTATCCCCCCAAATAGAATTTGTGGACCTTTCTAGGTCCTCCAATGCCATTATATGGCAGACATCTGAATGAAGCATAGTCAAAATATGGCACACAATGGAAAGTATCCCCTAAGGATATGGTGGTCATACTGTAGTCTCCATAAACCTGCATTAAGAAGGAAATAGCTAAAATTACTCATTGCCTCTTTTGGGAAGATGCTTACTAAAGGATTGCATCCCTTGTTGGACATTGCAGCTGGATACACATGCATGCACATATATATTTGAGATTCTGAGCTAGTGATGATCATTTTATAGCATCATATAGTAATGTTTCCTGAACAGAAAATATTTTTTTCTGTACAGTAAATTCTGGTTCTTTCACAGGATCCAAGTGCATTTTTTGCATCAAATAAATTGTGATCTGTGAATAGTTTTCAATGGTTGCATTTTTGACAACTTTCCTACACTGAGAATGCTAAAAGCTAAAATTATTTGGTTTTGCCTATAAGCATGAAATCAATGAATATTTAATGTATTGTCGAAGGCTTTCATGGCCAGGATCACAGGGTTGTTGTATGTTTTCTGGGCCGTATAGCCATGCTCCAGAAGTATTCTCTCCTGATGTTTCACCCACATCTATGGCAGGCATCATCAGAGTTTGTGGGGTATGGAGAATCTAAGCATGGAAGGTTAATATATATCTGTGGAAAGTCCAGGGTGAGAGAAGACCTCTTGTCAGTTGGAGGCCAGTGTGAATGTTGTAGTTAATCACTGGCTACCAGTAGTTAATCACTGGCTACCAGTATTAAAAAACTCAAAAATCAGAACAGTGAATAAGAAGCAGCACTCTGAAAACAGAGGAGTTCCAGACATGAATCAACCAGGGGCAGCTAACGGCTGCGAACAAAGAATGTCCCCAGGCAGGAAGAAGCCAGGAGGCGAAGCTATTCAATGCTAATTAAGGTGATTAACTATAACATTCACACTGGCCTCCAACTGACAAGAGTTCTTCTCTCATCCTGGACTTTCCACAGATATATATGAACCTTCCTTGCTTAGTTTCTCCATTCCTCACAACCTCTGAGGATTCCTGCCATAGATGTGGGCGAAACATCAGGAGAGAATACTTCTGGAACATGGCCATACAACAACCCAATGAATATTTACATTTCCAGTTCTAGAGAAATTTCCAGACTTTTCAGAAGGATCCAAAAAGTTAAAACTTACTTTCCAGAAGCCACCAGATACAGTCTGCAGCTGAAGCAAATTACTTTCTGAAAATAACTGTCCAAAATCTCAGCAAAGCTACTCACTCCAGGAACCAAAATATAACCCTACCACCTGCAGCAAACCCAGGCAGCTGCAAGGAAGATATTCCAGATTTGTTCTCCATTTGGGATGTAATTTGGAGCATCCTCATGGGATGGAAAACTCATTGACACCAACTGCTGGCTGCCTCAGAAAGGCAGGAACACACAAGCTTAGCAATTCCCATTACAACATTACAACAACTGATGCTCCTCATTAAATCCAGCCACATGTATGTGCGTGCATGCATGTGTTTTTTTTTGCAAACCTAACTTAAGGATCTGGGAGGTCTCCATTAGTGCACATTTTAAGGAAAGCCTCCACAGAAATGGGTTTCTAACTGACAAGAAGAAAGGGAAGAGAGGAGGGCCTTCTGCTTGCAGAGGAGTCATGTAAAACTGTTATTTACTGGACAACCAATTAAATACAAGGCCAAAAGCCAATTGTTCCTGAAGCATAGAAGAAGAACAACAATTATGCGGCATTACTGCAAGTGACATTATTTATGGTTCTTACATTTGCATTGGAGTGGTGATGGTCAACTGTGGTTGGGTGACAGGTTTCAAAACTCCTGCAAGAGATCTTAGAAAGTTGCATCTTCTCTTTACTTCATCATTATATGAAAGGAATTATAGAATTGGAAGAGGGTCCCAGGGCCATCTAATCCAACCCACTTCCAACCATCACATAGAGAACATCCCTTATAATAAAAGAACATCACCCAGCCCCATAAAGGACATGTTTCCTAGTACTGAGATGTGTGGAAACATTTCCCAGTCAAGTGTTATTCCACATATCACCAGTAATACATTCATGGGGTATGATTCACCCTTAACTAAATAGAATAATAAATATGGATCAATTACAGATACTGCTGTCACAATCAGAACTCTCTTCCATCCTTGAATGGGGAGAAGAAGGTCCATTCTGCCATGATTGGAACATAGATGAATGATGTTTCCATCAGTTTTAGGGGGGGTTCATAGGATCATAGAATTACAGAGCTGGAAGAGACCACCACGGCCCATTTAGTCCATCCCGCTTCTGCCATGCAGCAAGACATAATTCAAGCATTCTCAGCAGATGGCCATCCAACCAGAGAAGGAGATTCCATCAGATTTTCTACTGCCGAACAGCCATTAATATCAAGAAGTTTTTTTCTGATATTCAGATGAAATCTCTTTTCCTGTAGTTTGAATCTGTCAATCCATGCCCTAACTTGCTATATTGCTTGAGCCACAGGAAGTAACTTAGTTAGGTACATGTTGAGTATCTCATGTTATGAAATCTGAAATGCTCTAAATCCAAAATTGTCCACATGTGTGGCTAAGATAGCATCAGCTTTGCTTTCTGATGACAGAGTATACAGAAATACTGTCTAATGAACAAAGTTGTTCAAAACATTGTATATAAAATTACCTTCAGGATGTATACATAAAGTGCATATTGAAACATTAATGAATTTCATGTTGAGACTGCAGTCCCATCTCCAACGTTATGTATATTTGTGAAAAATCTGAAATCCAAAACATTTTGGGTAGATACTGTAAAAATTTGAGTAAGGGCATATTTAACTAAGCAAGCATGTTGGCTAAGTATTTAATTACTTTGGGTGCATTTACATTGCCATGGCTCACTGCTAGGGAATCACGGGATGCGGTAGCGCTATGGGTTAAACCCTTGTGCTGGCTGAACTGCTGACTTGAAGGTTGGCGGTTCGAATTCGCGAGACAGTGTGAGCTCCCATCTGTCATCTCCAGCCTTCCATGCAGGGACATAAGAGAAGCCTCCCACAGGATGTTCAAATATCCAGGCAGTTTCTCAAGTCACTCCTGACACAGAAAAAAAAACCAGGATGCTCTCTTACAATACATAACTAAGGCACATCTGCACTGCCAAATAATGTATTTTCAGACTGCATCATATGATCAGAATCTTGGACATACTTAAAATTTTATATAATGTGATTTTATTTTGCAATGGTATCTGTTTTATATGAATTGTTGTTTTGTAGATTTTTTTATATGAATTGTTGTTTTTACATTGTTTTTAAGCATTGAATTTTTGCCTATTTATTGTAAGCCGCTTTGAGTCCTCTCAGGGAGAAAGGCGGGGTAAACGTGATGTAAATAAATAAATAAATAAATAAATAGACTCATATAATGCAGTTCAACGCTGTTAAACTGCATTATGTGTGTCTATTCTGATCTTATAACTGCATTATATGGCAATGTAGATATAAAAAGGTCAATCCAGGGATCCAGGGAGTATCCTACAAACTTTCTTGGAGAGCCACATTCAGCTCCAGCCCTTTGCACAACATTGTTATACAGAAGAAGGTGATTTGTTGCAAATGCTTTCCCGGATGTCGGCAATGGCACGCAAAGAAGACCAGCTGCCTTTTCAGCCAAGTAGACCCTCTCACCCTTCAACCTTTTGTACATTCTAGACCATAACCATCCTTGGAACTGTTGACAAGATGGACATGTGTTGGAGTTTTTAAAGATGCCTGTCAAAGATTTTTCCCATTTCCCCCTGTAATGACCTGTTAAGAGCTATATGCAGTCCTTCCGGCTGCGTTAGGCCATCAGAGGCTGAGCTCTGGAGTGCTTAAGTCATAAAACGGGAGGGTTCTGCGCCTTACCAGATGCAGGTAGAGTCGTAACGGCAGTGAAATCACCCCCAAACTATTCCATCGCCATCCATTTCCATCCGCTCTTGACACCTGACCGCCTCTCAAGAGTTACTTCACAAAACATAAAAGATTCTGCATATTGTTTCCTGAATTCTAGCATGGCCATAAAAAGGATATATACTTCTCCTTCTTCCTCTCAAAATTTATTTCCAGAGGCCTTTCTCTGAAGATTTTCTGTTTCTTCAAGCAGCCTACCAATGTCATCTGAAATGGGTGGATTCAATAATGGCAGAGTCAAATATGATAATGTCAGGTAAAGTGGAAGGTAATAGGAGAAAAGGAAGGCCACATTACTGATGGATTAATTCAACCAAGGAAGACACAACTCTAGTTTGTAAGAACTGAGCAAGGCAGCTGATGACCAGGGATCTTGAACATCTCTCATTTATGGACTCGTCATAGGTCAAAGTTGATTTGATGACAAAACAGCAACAACAAAGGAGTCTCCAAAAGTCTAATTAAGATAGAATTCTGCATTGGGAGATGTAGCTACACCTCTTATTTGTTACTGTTAGTTGTCCTGGACAATCAAGATCAGGATGTGATCATAGTGTTTTGGTTGTTGACTGCCATCACAAGTTGACTTGATGGGTTGAAGGGTAGAAGTTCTTGAAGAAGGATTTGGAAAAAAAATGACACAGAAAAAGAAAAATGGGAAACATCTGAAAAAGCCAATGTGGCTGCACAGCAATCTCAAGGAGGAAGTGAAAAGAAAAAAAAGAACATATATAAAGAATGGACGGAAGGATGAATCACCAAGGAAGAGTACAGATGTGCAGCCCAAGCATGGAGGAAGGATACAAAGGTTGAATGAAAAGTAATGCCTCCACCTTCATTACTTCAGTTTGGATGGGAATATTTTAATAAATCAAACACGGAAATAATCCTTAGAATGTGCTCTTTAAATATCACTATTCACTTTTCCACATAATCACCAGACAATTGGATGCATTTCTGCCAACGATGAACAAGTTTTCTGAAGCCATCATGGAAGAAGTCGACACTCTGTTTCCTCAACCAGCATCTCACAGGACCCATCGTGCACAGATCTTCCAATAGCCAAACAAAGCAATAAAGTGACCCACACGTTTTTGTGAAATGCCAATTATGCTTGAAATTTCTCTCTGAGTGATACAACGATTGTCCTGAATCAATCTGTCAACTTTTGCTTGTGAAACTCGGTGGTTGCTGTCACAGGACGTCCAACTCTTTGTTTGTCACGTAAATCAGATGGCCCCACCTCAACATCTTTAAACTTACTCGCCCAACAACGCACAGTACCCACATCAACACAATCCCCATAAACAGTTTGCATTCTCTGATGAATCTCCTTTGGGGCGACACCTTCTGCTGTCAAGAATTCAATGGCTGCACGTTGCTTAAGTCGCACTGACCGACCGTCTGCACAGGGTTCCATACATCGCACTTTAACAACACAACTGTTCAATGCTAAGGCTAAGGCTTCCCGCCAAATGGAACTGTAGAGGAGAGTCTACTGAACAAGTCAGTACCTGCCGCAGACCAGGTCTGCCATCTGTTGAGGAGTTACGAAGGTGGAGGCATTACTTTTCATTCAACCCACATATAAAGAATGAGCTGAGATTGGCTAGGCAAGCAAGAAGCAACATAAAGGGGGTTTCAGCTGCATCTAAGGCAAGAGAATGATGAAACAGTTGGGCTACTTTTCAATAAGGATGGCAAAATAGGGTTGGACCAGATAGCCCTTGGGGTCTCTTCCAAATCTAGGATTCTATTATTTGAAATCTGTTCCTGAGTTGCCTTCCTCTCTTAACCCTAAAGCCTCAACAATAGGGTTGTTCAAGGTCATCCTCTGACATTTCTGGGCTGAAACCTAAGGCCCCTGTTTGTGTCATTATTGATTTTACAGCAATTACCTACTGCAGTTGTTCACATGTGGATGCAAACATACATGTGGATGCACAGATACACAAATGAGGAAAACAGGAAGAACATGGCTGTTTGGAAAGAAAAATAGAAACTTTAACTAAGTGGACTTTTCACAAATCAAGTTGAAATGGACAAGGCATCTAAAGGAGCATTTATCTAACCCACTTGCTTCCAGCTTTGTTAAACTACCATTGCAATTAAAGTAGTGTCAAACTGCATCAATTTGGCAGTGTAGCTGCACCCTTTGTGTCTGAGATCTTTGAGATTCAGTGTCAAAGAGATGGAGTATAACTTTGTGTTCACAGTGTAGCATGGCAATTGTACAATACTTGTGAGCTGTGATGTTATGCAATTGAATGTGTAGCCCAAAGCATCATGCACATCTGCATGTAGCACATTCCTGCATGTGCAATACACAAGTGGTCCTGCATGCACAATTACATTTCCTCAACCTTAAACTGATTGTGGACCTTCTGTGCCGGACAAAGAAAAGTCCAACTACTTCCATAGAAAAATTTAAAGTAAAGGTTTCCTCTGACGTTAAGTCCAGTCATGTCTGTCTCTGGGGGTTGGTGCTCATCTCCATTTCTAAGCCGAAGAGCCGGCGTTGTCCGTAGACACCTCCAAGGTCATGTGGCCGGCATGACTGCATGGAGCGCCGTTACCTTCCCGCCGGAGAGGTACCTATTGATCTACTCACATTGGCATGTTTTCGAACTGCTAGGTTGGCAGAAGCTGGAGCAACAGTGGGCGCTTACTTCGCTCCCGGGATTTGAACCTGGGACCTTTTGGTCTGCAAGTTCAGCAGCTCAGTGCTTTAACACACTTCGCCACCGGGTGTAAATCAACAACAGGATTAATAGCCTGTATTTTTGGAATACTTTCTTCTGAAAGTAGGAGACACCAAAGAGGAAAGAGGTACTCTCAGTCATTCTGTCCCAGGTGAACGTGAGCTCTGCCCACAATGTTGTGGCAAGGATTACACACTTTATGCAACTAGGGACCGTATACTCTGCACAAAAGCTATAACTCTAGCAGAACATCCTGTTCTCCAGGCAAACAGGAAGTGCTACGCCTCCATCCTGACATGGCATCCTTTATAGGTTAAGCAAACCCAAAAGGGAACTCGCTCTGTCTCTAGGGGCAAATCAAAGCCGTTGGCCTCAGGAACGGTAGAGGAATACCTCATCCCTCCCATAACTCCATTACGAAACCCTACAGCAATGTGCGGCATGCAAAATACATCATACACAACCTATATATACATATACAATACAATTGCTCAATAATTATGGGAGAGCACAGGTTTTCTGTCCCAGGTCTAATCCTTTGTTGAAAAGGGGCTACATTTCAGGTGATGGAGAAAGACTTCTTTCAACCCGTGTCCTTAGAGAACTGTGGCCAATAGTACTGGGCTCATGCATGTTTCTTTGGCAATGGTGTCATGGAGCCAGAGCTTGTGGGGTCAAAAGTGGAACATTTTTTGGTGATAGAGCACTGTAATGCTACTTTCACCATTTTTCACCATTAATTTAGCTGCAAGTCCCACGGTAATTGGAGATAAAGGATTTTCTAATTGTTGTTAGCTTCCTTGCACATGTAATAGAATGTTAAAGAATGCAGAAAACTTCATTGCCCTTATTCATTGCATCTGTCAAGTAGGAAATTTAGGTACGCTTTATGCGGGAGGCTAATTTAACTATTTTACAACACCATAAAACTGCCAGCAGAATGCGGAAAGGAATGAGGAAGTACAGCACTTGGTGTCACTAGTGGACGGTGAAGCAACAGCTCTCCCTGTGGCCAGAATCGAGCATACCCTCATGAAGCTGGAAATGTTAAATTGCCTCTGTGTGTGTCTATACTGTATGTTGTTTGTCTGATGGCATTGAATGTTTGCCATATATATGTGCATTGTAATCCTCCTTGAGTCCCCGTCGGGGTGAGAAGGGCGGAATATAAATACTGTAAATAAATAAATATGCATTGCCTCTACATAATGCATGTTCTAGTTATGCAATGGATTGTGTCAGCCATATGCCTGGATCATTGACTGTAACTTCTGGCACATATTGACACTACAGTTATATAGGACTTGGCCAGTCAGTCCCTATAGAATTGTATAACACTGATGCTCCCTGGGGTTATTTAAACAGGTTGGAGCTGAGTCAGAAAGAAAGCCAGACTATGGAGTTCTGTGTAAGGAAAGAAACTGTAATTGGCATAATAATAATAATATACGGAGCGATGGAATTAGTGTAAAAATGTCCTGATCACAAAATAACAGATTATTTGGGAATATGATGAGTTCTCTTTTGTTGGCGGTGTTCAAACAGGGGTTGGAAAATTATCTTTCAAGAAATATTTTAACTTCAGCATTTGTGTGACCTTCTATCAAGTATGTATTAGCACTCTTTCAAAACAAGCCACCCTAACCATATTTAAAAGCATTCTTTTCATCCAGAACCTCCTCCTTTTCAACTCCGCTACCAAGCACAGAGTAAAATGGATCAAGTTTAAACTATAGCATGGGTTGTGGTAATCAGACAATCTTGAAGACAGAAGTTCATGTTGGAATTGCACCAATTTTGACATCACTGATTTGATGAGACACCAAGAATGGCTCTTTGTGTTGGTATCAAATTGGATTTTACTTTGAAGCAGGAGCCACTGAAATATGCTATAAACTCAAAAACAAATGTTGATTCATAACTGAATTTTCCCAGTATGGTAGGTAAGGGCTATGGTATTCTGTAGAGCAAGCTTCTCAAACTGTGGGTCCCAATCCCAAATGGGATTTCCTAAACTTGATGTTGGGGTTGCAAAAATTAATGAGGAAGAACATAAACTAGGAGAATTTGCAGCAAGTTTACTTTGGACTGATTCTACTGGGAAGGGCAAGATTTTCTCCCTATTTGCCCCTCCCTCTCTTGCTGATTTAACTCAGTTTGCAGCAAAGAAATTATGCTTCATGTTGAGATATTTTAAAAGAAGCTGAAAAAGTGGGAATGCATAGGGCTAGTAGGTCTTTTTCCTGTTAAATTAGGAGAGTTGAAGAACAGGGGACTGTATGCATTTATTTTGCATCTGGTATAAAATGGGGTGGAAGTTTTGGCTCCAGAGCATTGGCTTCTCAGCATGTGGTGCTACCAAAGTACTTTTCCCTTTCCAGGCAAATGTGCTTAAAGGTGTTGGGAGTTCTAGTTGCTGAAACCGATTTGCAGCATTTCCTCTGTGATTGGACCGGACCTGATGTCCTTTCCTGTTTGGCGGCTGAAAGAGGGAAAAGGTTGACATGTGTGTATGTGCTTCTCTTTCATATTTCAGGAAGTGATCGCATAGCAATAACCTGCAAAAAAACTAAGAGTTGTTTTCTCTCTCTCCTTCCATCCACCCACAAAGCCATCCATCTCCTTCCTTCAAGATATGCTTCTGGGGACTCTAATACTGTTCAGCCTTTATAAGGCCATTTCCGCTATATAGTGAGGATACACAGGATGTTTCCTCCATTTCTTTACAAGGTTGGAAAGGAGAGGGGAGAAGCAAAATCTTGCAAATTTTGGCACCAATTGGATGGCCCTGCGATGGCAGAAGGCCAGACCTCCTGTTTAGCTGGTGAGGTCACTTTTCCCTTCCATGTCTTTCTTCCTCTTGCCTCCCTCGGCCCTCTTAACGTGCTCTATATGGAAACAAAGCAAAATCTGTCACCATGGGTTTAGCCGAAACACTCTTTTGAAAGGAACGTGGTACAAAAACAAGCCCGAGTTCAAAACTCCATTAATTGTCCAAGCAGAGAGTTCGGGTTTCAAAAGGAGTCTGGTTGGTTAAAGACCTTTTTCATGCCTGCCAACATTTAGTGGATGGAAACTGGGACACGTGACCAATCAATATCAGAGGGTGATCACAATGTTGTTGCAAGCTGCCATCAAGTCGTCTTTGACCAGATCAGAATCCAAAAACGACTTTAACAGATTAAAACTGGGCCAAGACTAACAAAATTTATTTCAACATGGAGAAATGTAAGGCAATAAAAATGAAATGCAGCCTATAGGATGAGTGACACCTGGCTTGAGAACAGTCCATGTGAAAGGGATCTTGGAGTCTTAGCCCCCTTCTACACTGCCATATAAAATCCAGATTATTTTATTCAGACTGGATTATATGGCAGTGCAGATTCATATAATCCAGTTCAAAGCAGATAATGCGGATTGTTTGCTTTGATGATCTGGATTGTATAGCAATGTAGAAGGACCCTTTGTCAATCACAAGCTGCAAGTAAGTCAGCAATGAGGTGGAGCAGCTAAAAGAGCCAACATGATTCTTGGCTGCATCATTAGGCATATAGTCTATAGATCAAGGGAAATAACAGTGCCACTCTTGTCAAGAGTCAGACGCCAGTTAACATACAAAACAGAGTTTATTCCGAAGATAAGCCAGAAAATAACATAAACACAGGAAATATCCTTGAAACACTTCACTTTTCAGTGTTTCGAGAGTAGATTGGACAATAATAACTCAAGAAATGAGCCACGCTAATTTCCCATGCTGGCATTCAATAAAAAACTAAATAACGCTTCAATTCAGCTTTGGAAAACAAATAGAGTTAATTGCTGGAAAATAAACAAACTAGAAAAGCAATAAAGCTGCTTCCACGGTGCAGATAAGCCGAAAGCCTCAAAGGGATGATGAATAGCCGTCGTCAGAGGAATCCAAGGTCAGGTCAGGAGGCAGCAGAAATTCCGAAAGACAAACCAATAGTCAGAAGCCGGGAGTAGCCGTCAGTCAGAGGGTGTAGACAGAAGCCAGGTCAAATTCAATCCAAAGTCCAAAGAGGGTGCAGTCATCCAAAACAGGTCCACGATAAGACACAGCGAGAGCCAAGCTAGGTGATATCAGCAGATTCAAATCATAGTCCAAGTCCAGTCTTCATGGAAACACAGAGATCCCAATGGCGCCTCAGCAACACCTTGCCACACGCAAAGTGCAGTGGCCAAACATTCCCATTTTATTCCCCTTCCTCCTGGGTGACCAAACACTCACACCCAAACACCAGGTGTCCCAAATCTACTCAGAGTCTGAACTCCACACAGCTAGAGCTCGTGGATCTGGAGTACCTAGCAATTCGTCGGAGTCCCAATCATCCTGCCCACACTTAGCCCCATGAACACTTAAAGAACCATCCTCCCTTCTCCAAGCATCCCAATTGGGATCAGCTCCTGCAGAAACCCCAGGTTCAGAAGTATCCATAGGCCCCAAATCCCCAGACATCTCTGGTGGCTGTGCCTATTCAGTGCCCGCTTCCCCAGCCACCACCTGTTCCTCAGCATCCATCTCCCCATCTGAATCTTCCTCAGAAGATCCCCCATATAGCTCTCTAAGTCGCTTCCTGCGCAACTCCTCCAGTGAACCCTCATCACGAGGGTTTTTTCTTCCTCTTCGAATTCCATCACCATCAACCATAATCCCCGAAGGCGCAGTCACAACAACTCTATTCTGCTTTTTGGTCAGACCACATTTGAAATACTGAATCCAATTTTGGGCATCACAATTCAAAAAGTATATGTTGTCCAGAGATAGGCAGGTGTCCAGAGATAGACAGCTAACATGATAAAAGGTCCGAAGCTAAGCCCTATGCGAAGTGGCTGAGGAAGATGAGCATGTTCAGCTTGGAGAAGAGAGCTTTGAGGGAGGACGTGATAGCCATGTTAAATTAGTTGGAAAAGATGTCATATGGACAAGAGAGAAACCTTGATTTCTATTGCTCCAGAGTCCAGAGACTAGACACAGTGCAATTAATTCAGACTAAAGGAAGTAGAGGTAAAGGTTTTCCCCTGACATTAAGTCTAGTCGTGTCTCATTCTGGGGGTTGGTGCTCATCTCAATTTCTAAGCCAAAGAGCCAGCATTGTTCATAGACACCTCCAAGGTCATGTGGCTGGCATGACTGCATGGAGCTTCCTTCCTGCCAGAACAGTACCCATTGATCTACTCATATTTGCATGTTTTTGAACTGCTAGGTTGGCAGAAGCTGGGGCTAACAGTGGGAGCTCACCCCACTCCCTGGATTTGAACTGCTGACCTTTCGGTCAGCAAATTCAGCAGCTTAATGGTTTAATCCGCTGCACCATTGAGGGCTCCAAACTAAGGAAAAGAGAATCTTAATGTTTAGGAAACTTTAGGGAAAACTTCCCAGTGGTAAGAACTGTTTGTCAGTGGGATGTGTTGTTGTCTTGGAGTCTGGTGGAGTCTCCTCCTCTTGAGGTGTTTAAGCAGAAGCCGAAAGGCCATCTCTTGAGAGGACTTTGATTGTGTGTTCCTGCATGGCAGAATGGGGTTGGGTTAGATGGCCCTTGGGGCCTCTTCCAACACTATGAATCTGTATCTCCTGGTGATCGCATGAATGAGACTCAACATAGTTAAGAAGGAAGTTAGAAGAGGCTCCAGCAGTTTGCTTTTGCCATATTTTGCAGGGAAGGTCAAGACATCTCCTCCTCTCTTTTCATCCCTACTGAGTGCAAATTGTTCTTGCTCCTTTGACACAGTTTGCAGCAATAGAAATAAGCAGGATAAAAGGGGAAAGTGGGAGGAAGAGAGAAAAACGGAGATATTTTAAGAGCAACTTGTTGCACTCCAGGCCTGGAAACACCAAAAAACACCCAAAAAGGTTTAGCCAATGGTGAAAACCAAACAATAATCCAAATGTCTCATAAAGTTGCAAAGGTGACCAAGTCCAGGAAGAGCAAGAGATCACAGATACAGCATAAATCCACAATCGGGAAGATATAACTAGTAAGACTTGAGCAGAAGTACACATACAGAAACATAGAAAACTTCCCAGATATATTAAATCCAAAATCAAGGCTTGACTTGAACCATGAACTAGAGAATTCAAGCTTAGCTTCTTGCTCTAACACAGTGTTACCTGAACTGCCCTTAAAGTAAAAAACTTGTTGTTTAATAGCCATCCTTGAAAGCATTATGTCTTCCGTGAATTTTCTCCCCGACTTTCCCATGTAATCTCTCAGCCTGGTGTACTCTATTTTCAGCTCTGATTTGTAAACAGAGACTTTTGTTGATCTCCGTAGCTACAGGTGGCTTCTCCTGAGAACCCTCCTTATCACTCAGCTCTTCACTCGAATCCTTATCTACTATTGACTCCTCGAACTGGCTTGAGGTCCTGCACTTTCTGAGCTGGTTTTCTCACAGAGAGAAACATCATTTCCTAGACCTGAATTTCCCAGACTTGAGAGCCCATCACTTTGTGCCACAGGAAAGCCCACAATCCTTTCCAAATCCTCAGTTAAACGGTTAGCCTCTGACCGATACACAGGACAACCGAAGAACTGGGATGACAATGGACTAAATCAACATTGTTCATGCTAAATCAGGTCAGTTGGAGTGTGTGTGTTTTTTCTTCTCTTTTGTGGAGCAAAACATGCCACGGAGCACAAAAGCTAGGTTTTTAGCAGAATGTGTTCATTTTTCAAGAGTCTGAAAAATTAAAGCTTCATTGGTTTAAGGGACTGAGGACAAGAACATCATGAAAAGGGAATGCCTGTTTTAAATCACTGTCATCTTTCAAGGAACAGATGGGAGGATAATTTCCCTGCAAGAGAGTGGACTTTTCTTTTCTCCTTAGATATTCTAGACACAGACACATCTATTTCTAACCAATACGAAGCCTGATTAATTAGGCAGGATTAACATACTGAAAGAAAGGGTGGGAGATGTTTGGAGTTCTCTCTGGCAAAGAAAGATGAAGCAGAGGGGCTTTTTGTTGGAACGGAGACAAAGATTTGTGCAGGCTCAGTGGACAAACGCACAACAGAAAGGGAGAGACCGAGAGAAAACAAAGGATTGGAAATAACAAATCAGATTATGGGGGAGATTAATGATGTAGAAGTTGTAAACGGCTTGGCCCACCGCTTGTGCCAAAGGAAAGAGTGAAGCATTCATCCAGCGACAGACATCCCTCTTGGGAGACAGTTCACAACTTTCGAGACAGTCTGGCACAATGTAAACCGAGTTTGCCTTTTTTATGGATTTCAGTTCCATCGATCGGAATTTAATTGCTTATTCCCGAGAGTTTTATCCTCCAATAAACTAAGCACTAGTACTGGATTTTTTAAAAGTAGTTTTTGCAAACTCGACAAAAGAGCCACATGGATCAAAATGTTTATATGATTCTGTTGTTGTTGTTGTTTGCTTGTAAGTCATTTCCAACTTATGACAACATTATTGTGGGCTTTTCTGAGGCTAAGAGTAAGTGATTCACCCAAGGTTACTCAGTTGGTGTTCTCCAGGCTTGTAGTCCAATATTCAAGCCACAATGCCACGTTGGCTTCATATGTGGTTTTGTACCACCCAGCATTTCACAGATGAATAATGGGTCAAACAATATCACAGTGTGGTCTAGACATGTTGACAAGGAATAAAAATACACAAGTTAGAAGAAGCTGTTTCAGTTTACTTTTGCTTGAGCCTACTGGGAATGTGTTGTTGAAGGCTTTCATGGCCAGAATCACAAGGTTGTTGTGTGTTTTCCAGGCTGTATGGCCATGTTCCAGAAGCATTTTTTCCTGACGTTTCACCCACATCTATGGCAGGCATTCTCAGAAGTTGTGAGGTATGTATTTTCCAATATACCTCACAACCTCTGAGAATGCCTGCCATAGATGTGGGCGAAACGTCAGGAGATAATGCTTCTGGAACATGGCCATACAGCCCAGAAAACACACAATCACCCTACTAGGAATGTCATTACTCTTGTGTCATTTGATGGTTTTGTTTTGTTTTGGTGTTTGCTTGATGCGTTTGTCAGTTTGCTTTATTTTATACTGCATTTTATTTCTACCTGGAAAAATTACCTTATAATTGTATTGCATACAGTAGACTTTTAGTTAACCAGAAGTCAAGCAACCAGCAAAAAATTGAAGAAATAATAAATATATTTTTTTTAAAAATCACAAATTTTTTTTATATTTTTTTATCATGTCAGAAGCGACTTGAGAACATACTGCAAGTTGCTTCTGGTGTGAGAGAATTGGCTGTCTACAGAGACGTTACCCAGGGGACGCCTGGATATGTTACCATCCTGCTGGGAAGCTTCTCTCATATCCCTGCAAGCTAGAGCTGACAGACGGGAGCTCACCCCATCTCATGGATTCGAACCAGCAACCTTCAGATCAGCAACCCAACCTTCAGGTCAGCAGTCCAGCCTGCACAAGGGTTTAACCCATTGCATTTTTACAATAAAACATTGTTACATTACATTATTTTTATTTGTCTTTATTTGTTTTAATTATTATATATCAACATTAATATAAAGTCAATGCAGAGTATATGGTATGGTATAGTATGGGGCATAGTATCAGTTAGGCCTATTTTTAATTGTAACTCTCAAGCAGCCACATTTTCCTGGTATCTTACAATCCCCATGAGTGCCAGGTAACTGAGAGTCTACTGTACTTGTATTACTCATTCTTTCCCATTTATATGTATGTCCATTTTAGATTCTGTGACTTTGGCAGTGTTGGCTGTGATTTTTGTTGTTTTATCTTGTAAGCACCATTTATACTGATGTTTCTAAATAATGCTGTTGAAGAACTTGTTAACTGAGACCAAGCTGCTTTTGCACTTTAAATGGTTTGCAGCAACAGAAATATCAGAGACTTCAGGTTTGTTTCCTGCTGCCCTGGAAATTAGGACTTGGAGAAATGGGTTCAAATGAAAGGAAAGGAGATTCCATCTGACCATTAGGAAGAATTTCCTGACTGTAAGAAGAGCTGTTCAGCAGTGGAACTCTCTGCCTCGGAGTCTGGTGGAGGCTTTTAAACAGAGGCTGGATGGCCATCTGTTAGGGGGTGCTTAGATTGTGCTTTTCCTGCATGGCAGGGGGTTGGACTTGATGGCCCATGAGATCTCTTCCAACTGTGATTCTGTGAGACTATGGAGTAAAGTGGAAGCAACTGAGATGTGTTAAAAGCAGTTGTAAAAAGTAGAAGGAGAGATGATACATTGGGATCTTCTCTTCCAAATCTGTATAGTTCAAGGGCATGTGTTTTTGAAGACAACGTTCTTCTTATAACACATTAGCAAAAACGAACCCTGGTGCATAGAGGACAAAAAAAAATCTTGCTTTTTGAGAAGGTCCTAAAATTTTCAGCAGCAAAAAACGTGGTGGAAACAAAGGACACACATCCTGCTGTACCAGCAACATAACAAAAGGCTGTCTTCAGCCAACAAGTTGAATCAACGCAACATTGCTTAGGATGGGGTGAGGGGAGGACCTGGCTTAAGCCCAAGGCATTTGACGTCACTGTGTTGTGTGTTCAGCTGTAAACAAAGCAGGGGAACACATGGAAGGAACCGTATTTGTCCCATAAAGCAATGGATCTAAGGAAGCTTTATTCTGTTATGTCAAATCTCTCTAGACCCCAAGTAACCCAGAATCTTTGTGAAGAAACAAGGGATATGTGTGTGCGTGTATATATATAAATAAGTTTGACAGAGTTGAGTCTTGCATGCAATTGTGTTAACAAACCCAGGGAGGTGGGAAAAACCACACACAGACACATCAAGAAAAGGATATCGTGGAGTTTTATTAGAGGACTGAGTTTTTCAAATCTGAGAACAGATGGCACATCCATCGAAACACGCCGATAGCGCACAACAGAGAAAAACAGGCACGGAGATTGCCACCGGCCATCCTGAGTCATGATCTCACCCGTTCTTTCATATCTTTCCTATTCGTCCTGCTCCCAAACTGCCCTCTGTGTACTTAGTGGGAGGTGTTCTCTCGAAACCGATGCAAAGTCCAAACAGGCATTGGCTGCCAGAAAGAAATCTGGAAACAGTTGGGGGCAACATTTATTTGGGGGAGAAACATGTGTTCGTGTAACAAGCTCATGAGAGTCAAGGAATTAGGAAAAGATGTTGTTCGTAAATTACCAGTTTAAAACTTAGGGCCCCATTCAATGGGACGCAGGGTTTAGCGTGGCTCTTGCAAAGCTGCCACTTATGCACAAGATTGGGACCCAAATTCCCAATTATTTCCAAATTCCAAAATATCATTCCGTGTGATTTTACACCAAACTGCCCATCTCTCCATTCATTATACTTCAGTCCATCCTTTCCACATAAATCCTTCCAACAGCACAGATATCCTTCAATTTCTTACCAAAAAGGAGTTACAGGAATGGATAGTATAAAACAAATTAAATATTATTTGTAGATAAGATAAACAGATAAGATACTTTTCTTTTTTTTAAAAAAGGCTTAATAAAAATAGAGTCCTATGGTTCAAATGAAAGATAATATTCTTGATAACAAAGGAAGATATGTCTGCGAGATATTTCTCAGTCCCTCAACAGTCACTTGTGGCAGAATGAGTTCCAGGTTTTGGATGCTTTCTTGTTTATTTCTGATGGAGTCCTACAGCTCGAATGTGGAAAACATCCATTTTGATGGCTTTGGCACAGATCTCGATGAATGTGTTAAGACTGGGAAGTCTTCACCCTTCAAAAAAACTGTTTACAGCTCAGTTTTGCATACAGAAGGTCTCCCTTTTGGGTCTCCCTGGCACAAGATTCAAAAGGGAGGTTTTGCTCTTGATATCTTGAAGAACTGCTGTGGGAGAGCATTTGACTAGATCAGTGGTTCTCAACCTGTGGGTCCCCAGATGTTTTGGCCTTCAACTCCCAGAAATCCTAACAGCTGGTAAACCGGCTGGGATTTCTGGGAGCTGTAGGCCAAAACACATGGGGACACACGGGCTGAGAACCACTGGTTTAGACTAGATGCTTATTGATAAGACAGCTCCAAATGCACAGCAATGCATGTATCAATGAGACTGCAAAATATGGATTTAGCGCTGTCCAATTTTGCTGATTTTGCCCTGGGATTTAGGAAGCCTTCTACCCATAACATCGAACCCCATGTAATGGGTTAATATCCAAGTCCTAAGCAGGCTTTCTTGAGTTTGGGGTATGACTACATGGACAGACTTTGTTGGAACAGGCCCTTGACTTACACATGATATTAACTTAAAAGGTAAAGGTTTCCCCTGACGTTAAGTCCAGTCATGACCGACTCTGGGGGTTGGTGCTCATCTCCATTTCTAAGCCGAAGAACCGGCGTTGTCCATAGACCCCTCCAAGGTCATGTGACTAGCATGACTGCATGGAGCGCTGTTACCTTCCCGCCGGAGTGGTACCTATTGATCTACTCACATTGGCATGTTTTCGAACTGCTAAGTTGGCAGGAGCTGGAGCTAACAGCGGCCGCTCCCGCCGCTCCTGGGATTTGAACCTGGGACCTTTCAGTCTCCAGCTCAGTGCTTTAACGCACTTTGCCTCCGGGGCTCCTTATTATATTAACTTAGACATGAGTATATAGCAAGCTGAGAGTCAATTCTTGGAGAGCAAAAAGGACTCACAACTCAGATAAAAGGATGGTTTCTGTTTTGATATGATTTAAGGTACAGCACTCACATGCATCTGTGGATACGTTGACCTAGTATTTTAAGTTGATTTCTTTGACCCAACTTTCTAGACTTATACATGAGTATATAGTAGACGTGAGTGGTCAATAAAAAAGAATAACAACCTAGGGAGAATAATGCAAGCCTTAAAAGACTCTCTTGTAAAATGCACAGTCCCTTTGAAGACTTTTTAAAACTTGCTTTTCCTTTGTTGTACATTGCATCTATTTAGCCAACATAACTTGTGGATGTTACTTTTCCTAGGTGCAAATTCTTTACAAATACAGTCAGCCCACCATATTTGCTGAAGTTAGGGGCATACAACCTCATAAGTGTGGAAAAAAATGAATTAAAATTGCCCCTTTTACCTGAGAAAACATCTCTTTAGGAACCTCTACATCAGTGGATCTCAACCTGTGGGTCCCCAGATGTTTTGACCCACAACTCCTAGAAATCTAGCACAACTCTAGTGGAAGTTGACAATAAAATTGCACTGGAGGACCTACAGCTTCCCAGGAAAAATATTTTAATCAAATCAGCAAAAGTCAGATTGGCAGCCTCACTTCAAGATGTTTCAGATAAATCCCTTTCTTGAATGCAAAACATCGAAATCTATTGCCCCGGTTTCTCTAGATCCATAGCCAAAGAAGCTGATATTGTGAGTCTGAAAAGAGATTGAATGCACTTCCATCTCCTTGGAAGGTGTTTATATCAGAGTGTTGAATGAAGAAGAGAAAATGAATTTGCCAGCATCCCCTCCCCTACATACCCACCAAAAGTTCAGGAAAGGTGGCATCTGCAATCTATAAGTGCAGTTTCTTTCTGCTTCGGAACAGTTCATATCTTCATGCTACATAGCAATACAGTATATCAGTGGTTCAGCGTTATTTTTTCCATTTTAAAAAAAGCAATGCATTTAATGAGATCTAAATAGGGGTATACTTACACTATAGAATTAATGCAGTTTGGCATCACTTTAGCTGCCATGGATCAATGCTATGGAATCCTGGGAGTTGTAGTTTTACAATGTCTTCTAAGGCCTTGCCAAACTACAACTACCAGGATTCCATAGTACTGAACCATGGGAATGAAAGTGGTGTTAAACTGCATTAATTCAACAGTATAGATATGGCCTAGGTCAGTGTTCACAGAGAAGGGGAGAAGGTTTGGAGGCCTGGTGCACAGGAAGGCATTTGGGGGCACAAAAGGGTTGTGGCAGAGTGTGGCTTTCCATGAGCATTGAGCATCAGACTCAGTTTGGCCCATGCACTGTGTTCATTCCCACTTGTCATGGCATCCACAGCTGAACGTAAAGAGTAGAGAAGCAAAGGTGCTTTGAATCTGTTTAAATGCATCCACCACACCCTTGTCAGACCTTGGAAAAGTTACTACAAGTCCCCGTAGTTTTTTCCAAGCTTTGAATTTTGGCAGAGAAGTTTGTCCAGCTCAGGAGCATGATACCTGTTTCTGCAAGCATATTTGTCAAGCTTTGTATTTAAAGGTTCAAGCTTAAATATTCTTAAGTGTATACTAAGGATGCATCTATACTGTAGAGTGATTGCAGTTTAACACCACTAAAACTACCATGGTTCAATGCTATCAAATCATAGGAGTTTTCCAAGGTTTTTTAGCCTTCTCAGTGAAAGAGTGCTGATGCATCACCTAACTATACAACTAGGATTCCAAATCATTATAATGGTGTCAAAACTGCATTCATTCTACAGTGCAGATGCACCTGCAGATCCAATATACATAACTTTATTTATATTCCGCTCTATCTCCCCAAGGGATATATGAGCCAATATGACTAGGCCTTAAGGCTGCCAGGTCAGGATCATACCTTGCATTGAAAATTCTGAACCAAAACATGAAACTTTGCAGGAGATCCTGGTGATGGCTTTATGCATTATGTGCAACCACTATTGTGCACTGCTTGTCATTCAAATATGCATGCAGATAACCTATTTTCTGTGTTGGAAATGTGCAAAGTACATAATTCAGTTCAAGCCTATTAATTTTGCAGCGTGGAGCAAACTTCATTGTTGGCTGCCCAATTGGAGGTTGGCAGGGGACTTTGTTTCTCATGAAAAATTGAGATTTTGAATCCCTCTCTATTAGAGCTTCGGACAGGACTGAGATCTGGCAACCCAAACTAGCATCTGTGCCCATGCCTTCCTTGTTACTGGCTCATAAGGAAACATGTAGACTCCAAGCTTACATTGAATATACACCAGTTTAACGGTCATGGCTTTGGACAAAGAATCCTGGGAATTGGACTAAAGGGACAATGCTGGTTGTTGCATTGTAGACCCTTCTGATCTCTCCCCAGGGCTCCTTGGCAAGAGGAAATGACTGTTGAACCAGGTCCAGCTTGCAAGGTAGATATATCCTGAAACCTCTCCCCCGGGTGAACACATAACCCGAAGGCGTAGCCCCTACCCAGTAATACAGGTGCTATAGTAAACGGCGCTGCTGGCATCGGACAAGGCTGATATCAAGCTGCTCTCCTCGCAGGAGAGGCTCCGAGGAGTTAATTTGGACATGGACACATGGTAGGCGAATCCCGGCGGGTCGGGACGAGTCCTGCTCATATTCAAATACTGGTCGAACTCGTTGCGGTCCACTTCGGTCCAAAGCTCGCTGGGATTCATGTGCTCCCCGCCATCCAGAGGGTGAGATTCGGGAGGCGGGGAGAGTTGGCCCAAGTGAGCAGAAAGCCCATTAGTGGCTCCAGCACAGATCTGGTTGTAGTACATACCAGAGGGGTGGGAAGTCCTCATGGCCTCGGCCAGGTGTGCCGAGGTGTTTGGAGGGTAGCCCATCGACAGGTTCCTCCCCAGGGCTTTTTCGGGTGAAAACTCCATCTGGGGAGGAGGAGGAGGTGGTGGGTGGTGGTGGTAGCCCCGGAAGGGCATCACGTTGCAGTCGTCTTGCATGTGAGGAGGGAAAAAGGCCGGCTCGGTCTGCTCCAGGACATCCAAGGGGGACATCTCCGGCGTGGGGAGGCCATAGTTCTCCATGTCGGAGCCCACCGAGCGGAGTTCCCGGAAATGGTTGAGAGGCGGAGGCTGGGCATGGGCCGGGTGGCCGATGCCTCCGGCAGCACGGGGGTTCATCCCAAAGCTGTCGCTGTTGCAAGGCTGGGAGAGGTTGTGGAGAAGGATGTTGGGCTCCATGCGCTTGATCTTCTTGGCTTGCTTCTTACGCCTGGGACGGTACTTGTAGTTGGGATGGTCTTGCAGGTGCTGGATCCTCAACCTCTCCGCCTCTTCGACAAAGGGCCGCTTGTCGTTGGCACTGAGGGCTTTCCACGACTGGCCTGGGAGGTCACCCCAAAAGAGAGAGAAAAACAGAGGTCAGGAACTTATAGCAGGAGAAGAACAGAAGCTCAACATGTGATCTGGAAGGCGAAAAAATCAATGCAATGCTACCCTGTTTCCCCTAAAATAAGACATCCCCAGAAAATAAGACCTAGTAGAGGTTTTGCTGAATTGCTAAATATAAGGCCTTCCCAGAAAGTAAGACCTAGTAAAGTTTTTGTTTGGAAGCATGCCTGCTGAACAGAACACCAGAGCATGCAGGATTGGTAAATGTACGTACCATAGAGTGTTGTACATGGAAGTAATGGTAGTAACAATAAATTATTGATAAGATTCACAGTCTTTCTGGTTATGCTGGTTTGTGATGACAACTACTGTACAGTACAGTAGAGTCTCACTTATCCAACACTCGCTTATCCAACGTTCTGGATTATCCAACGCATTTTTGTAGTCAATGTTTTCAATATAACATGATATTTTGGTGCGAAATTTGTAAATACAGTAATTACTACATAGCATTATTTTGTATTGAACTACTTTTTCTGCCAGATTTGTTATCTAACATGATGTTTTGGTGCTTAATTTGTAAAATCATAACCTAATTTGATGTTTAATAGGCTTCTCCTTAATCTCTCCTTATTATCCAACATATTCGCTTATCCAACGTTCTGCTGGCCTGTTTACGTTGGATAAGTGAGACTCTACTGTATATAATAAATATTCATTTTTTTCTTCGACAATAAATGTGAATTCTTCTTCATGGAAAAATAAGACATCCCCTGAAAATAAGACCTAGCACATCTTTGGGAGCAAAAATTAATATAAGACACTGTCTTATTTTTGGGGAAACATGGTATGTGTTGATGAAGGCTTTCATTGGAAGAATCACTGGGTTGCTATGAGTTTTCCAGGCTGTATGGCTATGTCCCAGAAGCATTCTCTCCTGACATTTCACCCACATCTATGGCAGGCATCCTCAGAGGTAGGTGAAACATTAGGAGAGAATGCTTCTGAGACATTGCCATACAGGCCAGAAAACTCATAGCAACCCAGCGCAATTCTAGTCTGAATCAACAGGAGTCTAGTATCTAGATCAGGCATGGGCAAACTTGGGCCCTCCAGGTGTTTTGGACTTCAACTCCCACAATTCCTAACAGCCGGTTGTTAGGAATTGTGGGAGTTGAAGTCCAAAACACCTGAAGGACCCAAGTTTGCCCATGCCTGATCCAGATTGAGGGAAACTGGTGTCAATTTGCATTCATTCTACAGTGTAGATGCACCCTTAGAAGATTTTGAATGGCTCAACCAATCCAGATCAGAAGAAAGTTAAAGAATTGCAAATGGCTTGTTGGAACCTTCTTCCTTTGACTCAAGCTTTGGAGAATGATAGTTTCACACAATCCCCATGAAGTCAGAGCAAGGGTTAGTGGATGACACCACGGCAAAGTTGCGGTTCATCCTGCAAAGGTTCAAGCACTTCTGTAGACTGACTCACTGCCTCCAAGGGCCACTTGCTTTGGGGAAATTTTCCAGAACATGATGAGATGCCATCTGGACATGTTTCAAATCATAACAGTGTGCCAATATCCACTCAGGGAAGGCAAACTTTGCTAGGGTCTGTGAAAGCATCCATCAAAGTGGAACGTGGAAATGAGTCTTGAGACAACAAATAACAGACAGAGAAGAAAGGGATTTTTTTTCCTGTAAGCAACTCTTAAATTAGAGCTGGGGTTGTCTGTTTTTTCCATTTCCTTTCTTTGTGCTTAAGCCCAAAGGTGATACCTACATCAGCAAAAATGCACATGCAGTTTAAAAACTGCTCTCTCCAATATTAACAACACTCTCAGGATACATGTACACTGTGGAATTATTGCTGTTTGATGCCACTTTCACGGCTCAGTGCTATGGAATCCTGGGAGTTGTAGTTTTCCAAGGTCTTTAGCCTTCTCTACCAAAGAATGCTAATGCTTCAACAAACTACAAACTATGAATTTCAAAGAATTTTCTTAAGCAAGGAACAATCAGAGGTGGTTTTGCCAATTCCTTCATCTGAAAAGATGCCAGTAAACATCTGGTGTTTGTTGGCAGCTTCCAATCCAAGTATTGGGCCCAGGCTATGGCGCAAGCTGGAGAGCAAGCCAGCTGCAACCAGCTGCAATGAATCACTCTGACCAGGAGGTCATGAGTTCGAGGCCCGCTCAGAGCTTATGTTTGTTTTGTCTTTGTTCTATGTTAAAAGGCATTGAATGTTTGCCTATGTGTGTAATGTGATCCGCCCTGAGTCCCCTTCGGGGTGAGAAGGGCGGAATATAAATGCTGTAAATAAATAAATACTAACCAGGGCTGACCTTGCTTAGCTTTCAAGATCAGATGGGATTTGGTGCTTTCAGGTATTTAGATGGTTTACCTATAAATAAGAGGTGCTCGTCACTCCAGCTGGACAGCTTTAAAAGGATCTGTGCATTGAAGGTTTATGAAGGACAAACTAGGATTATATGAGTCTACACTGCCATATAATCCAGTTCAATGCAGATAATCTGGACTTTATATGGCAGTGCATAAGGGGCCTCATTGTTTCCTGCTCAGGTATGAGGTTGGACTAGATGTCCTTGGGGTATATGCCACGTCTCTTGCTTTATGGGTCAGTTGTGGACATGTAGAAAGTCCACAATTAGACCCCGTCTACACTGACATATAATCCAGTTTCTGGATCCAGTTTATCTGCTCTGAACTGGATTATATGGTGTAGATCCAGCCATAGAGACACATGTGGAATACAGTTGAAATTGACTTGACAGCATTTAATAACAGCAGCAAAAAATGCAGAATAAAGTTGTTGAGTGTACACAAGTGGGAATAACAACAACAAAAGTTTAAATTATTGATGTGGCAATGGAAGACAAAAGAGAGCGGGGAAATGATATAACATCAAGACCGACAAATTGAGATTCATCAACTTTGGGAAAATAAAACAATGATGGTTTGTAGGTCAAGTTCCAAATGTACTGAATGAAATATCTGAATGAAGTTTCCATAGATGAGATCACGATGAAAAAAATGACGCTATTTAGGACATAACTACATTTTCAGATCATTCCTAGAATCTTGGGCAGAATCTAAACTGTTATGGTCCAAAACTCCTATCAGTAACACCTGGCAACACCTGCTGAAACTGAGATATAATAATCTGCCTTCTTTTCTCTCGTTCTGGGACTCAAGATGGCTTTAATAAAGTTGAAACATATCCAACTAAAGCGTTATCACACTTATGTTGTTGATGGCCCTCCCATAGGCACCATAAATCAGCATTGACTTGCTCTGGACAAATCGTGCCAAAAAAACTCTGACTTAAGAGTGGCTGTAAATTGGAAACAATTTGGAGACACGCAACAACATATAGACACAATGGGAACAATGCTTTCCCAATAGGAAATCTTATGCCACAGTAAATATGTTAGCCTCAAAGGTATCGTGGTGGGATCCTGCTAGGTTGTTTCATAAATCTAAGGGCATGGAAAAGATACATTTGGGATAACATCAACTAGAATTCCCCACTGACATGGCTATCAGGAGTTTGTCTGAAAAAAAAGTAACTTGTGCAATATCTCAGAATAGTTGCACAGTAGCATCAAAATCACAAAAAGGGAGTAGGGCAAAAAAAGGAGTAGATGCAGAGGTACTCCCACCAAAAGATAATGTCTTTAAACCATAGTATTTCCCTTGAATCTAGTTGGGGGAATGTGGATTTCTAGAGGGGAAGACCTACTAGATCCTGTGAGTACAAATTTTTAAGTTACTGCATTTAGTAACATAAAGGTTAAGAATCGGGTTCTAAGAAAATCTACATATTAGTCTGTGCTTCTTATTCATTAAGCTGGGTTCAAATCCCCTCCACTTGGTTTTTAGCTCAGTTGTCAACATTAGCTTAAATCTAGAAGAACGCCACAGAAAGGCATGAGAAATCTGTTGTTGAAGGATTACATGGCCGGAAACACTGGGTTGTTGTGAGTTTTCCAGGCTGTATGGCTATGTCCCAGAAGCATTCTCTCCCGACATTTTTCCCACTTCTATGGCAGCCGTTCTCAGATGTGTGGATGCCTGCCATAGATGTGGGTGAAATGTCAGGACAGAATGCTTCTGGAACATGGCCACACAGCCTGGAAAACTCATAGCAATCCATGAGAAATCTTTTTAGGATCATTCTCTTATCATGGTAAAAAAGGAGTATTTTGTCTTTCTAAACATTTTCAACCAGCATGACATTGTATGATTTCCTAAAGTTTCTCTTTTTAATGCCACTATTTCATTCAGTCCAATTGAAATAAAACTTTTGCATTTGGCTGGAAAGTAAATGTCATTTAAAAAAAAAATCCCTTCCTTGTCTTCGCCTATTGATTTATGTGAAACCCATGGATTTCTCTTAAGCAAAGAAGACTCCGGGATGGTTTTTCCCATTCCTTCCTCTGAAATATAGTTTCGAGCACCTGGCATTCGCTGACAGTTTCCTATCCAAATACTAATCAGAGCCATCACTGCTTAGCTTCTGACATCAGTTGGAGTGGGATGCCTTTAGGAAAATTAGGCAGCCCTTAAACTTAATTTATTTCTGCAGACACATCTGTAGTCCACGCTCAGAGCAGAACTACACTGATTAGCTGCAAAAAGATCGCCTGATTTTTAAAAGTTTGGTGCATCTGAGGAAACAGACTAACCTTTTACAAAGAGCTTGTGCTAAAATATAAATGTGTTTATTTTAAGGATGTTACTGGATTTAGAGTTTTTTTCCTGCATTGGTTTACTTTTTAAAACTTTTCATTCCATTTCAGACTAATATGGCTCTTTCTCTGAAAATGTTATGAAGTGAGCTTGCTCTAAGATGCCACTCTCAATTCCTTCAATGCTGTTGATTTCTTATGCACACATACATTCCCTTACAGAATGTTTACATTCCATTCCAGGTTGTGGGAGGCCTTGTGCATGTAGTGCCTTGTGCATGGATGTAAATGTACCTTGAGTGGCACATATAATTGCACGTCTCTTGCCATACAGTGCAAATGTTTATCTAGAACAATCCATAACTCTGCAGGCAGAATTTATGCCACATGACTCTGATGGAGGATCTCAGCCTTGTGGCCATGAGTTCCACAGCACAATTGTCAACAAATACTTTGTGGGGGGAAATTGTCCACACATTCACATATTGTAGTTGAAAGAGAAGAGAAGTAAATAATAGAATATGCGCAGGGACCCAGGAGCTGCATTTTGGTGTGGGAGAAGGCTCAGAATTGACGGGCAAGTTGTAACTAATTTTGTGTACTACTCTTCCCCCTCTCTCCCCTTTCCCACCCCATTGAACCCAACCTTAACCCTAAATATTGTACTACAAATTAATTCCCCCCTTCCCTAATCTCTGAAACCAAACATTATTAAAGCACAATGTAGACTTAGAAGTTAGCTGCAGGTGTCCATGACAGAGGTTCAGATTGGATGGCCATGTCTTGGGCATCCTATAATTGTGTATTTCTGTATGGCAGTGGGCTAGACTAGATGACCCTTGGAGTCCCTTCCAACTCTATAATGCTACCTACTAACAAGTAAATGCACAAAGCATAGAGAGAAAGCAGCCTTTATGATTCCAGAGACGGCTCAATGGTAATAGTTGTCCTAACGTTTCTTTACACTTGATCATTTAGTACCGAGTCTTTAGATGATAAATACGGAGAAGGTGCCGGATTCTGTCAAATTGTGGAATCTAAGCGGTTCCCTCTTTGGATGCGAGACCACCAATGAAGACCAGGTGCTGTGGACTATATTGTGGAGGAAGGAAATGGCAAAACCACTCGGAGTATTCTTTGCCAAGGAAAACCCTAGGAAATGTATGTGGGAAGGTTTAAAAACACACACATAGCTAGCTCCTTTGAATTCTTTAAACAGAGGTTGAGTACGAGGCATCTTTTAGAAGTGCTGCCATTGTATGTTCTTGTGTGGCAGAAACATTGGACTAGATCAGGCATGGGCAAACTTTGGTCCTCCAGGTGTTTTGGACTTCAACTCCCACAATTCCTAACAGCCTACCGGCTGTTAGGAATTGTGGGAGTTGAAGTCCAAAACACCTGGAGGGCCAAAGTTTGCCCATGCCTAGACTAGTTGATCCAGGCAACCCTTTCGAACTCTTAGATTCTCTGATTCTGTGATAAGTAGTACTCTTAGCTGAATGGTTTGGGCCTCAAAGCATTTTGGATCTCAGGTTTGTTTGGATTTTGGAATATGTGTATTTGCACATACAGTCTGCCCTCTATAGCCAAATCGTATATCCATGAATTCAACTGTTCATGGTTTGTTTTGAAAAACAGCCCCCACACTCTTCTCCTTTAAGAAAGACCTAGAAACCCACCTTTGCTTGCTTGCCTATGGAGAGGAGGATGAGTAACATTGTTGACCACTTTTAAGATGACTGAATCTAACAATAATGATTTTATTGAACAGCTAATATTATATATTTTATATATATATTATACTTCATACAACTGAATTACTCGACTGTATGTTCCATGACATTGACTGCTAGATTATCAGCTATTGTTTTATTCTATTTTAACGTATTTGTATGGATGTATTATGTTGTTGAAATGGCACTGAATGTTTGTCAGTTTTTATGTTTTATGTCTGTAAGCCGCCCTGAGTCCCTCCAGGGAGATAGGCCGGTTTAGAAATAAACTTTTATTACTATTATTATTATTGACACAAAGACAGAGTATGACACAGCAAATGAGATATATATGCTGGGTTTCGTATCACAGTATCACAAGTTAAACACTTCCCACACGTTTAGGACTGTGTGATGTATTTTCAGATGATGTGCGCAGACCCCAGTAAGGTAGCCTTTTGCAGTTGACAGATTGTAATTGTATTATTATTATTATTAATATTATTATTATTAATGTTGTCACTTTACATAAGACACACCATGTTACTATGCAATTCGAAAACATGAGACTTGAGAATAACAGATTTTGGTATCCAGGTGGTCCTTGCAACCAAACCACAGCAGAAACCAAGTGTCAGGGTCTGCAATACAGACGAAGATGAAGGGCGGCCAGGCCCAGCATCTGACTCAGTGGAAAGCAGGGAACAACAACAGCTGCAGACTGACACTGAGGAAGCCACCCCTGCAGTGCAGGACCAAGTGCCTCAAGCAAGTGGGAGTCCGGAGTTAACTCAGGATCAGGAGATCAACGAGGCAGAGTTAAGGATTCCAGAAAGACTGCAACTGAGGACTTATGCTATTCAGCTGTGTAGATCTGCCCGGTTGGCTGCTTGCAGGGGGTTGGACTGGATGGTCTCTTCCAACTCTACCATTCTATGACTCTATGATTCTAGGTGAGTGCACTTGTGCTACGGAGCATAAAGAGTGGCAGTTTAGATTTGGTCTTTGCTGGGAGCAACATTTGGAATCTGCTACAGCTTGGAACTCTGTCAGAAGACTTCATGAGCCTTATTGTGTGTTAGACCTTGACTTTGGACCTTGGATTATGTATAGTTTGGATGTGTTGGTGAGAACTTTTGGGCTGGACTATTGACTACGCATGCATGGTTTGGTGTTTGACTCTACTTTGGCTTTGACTACGGACTGACTGACAATGAACATAGTGAGTGGCTGGGTTGTTGTATGTTTTCCGGGCTGTATGGCCATGTTCCAGAAGTGTTCTCTCCTGATGTTTTGCCCACTTCTATGGCACCTCACAACCTCTGAGGATGCCTGCCATAGATGTGTGCGAAACGTCAGGAGAGAATACTTCTGGAACATGGCTATACAGCCTGGAAAACACAACAACCCTGTGATCCTGGCCATGAAAGGCTTCAACAACACATAGTGACTGGCTGTTTATACTAAGAGACTCTGTGCAGGGTTGCAACACCAAGGGATAGTTTGGAGATGGGACCCAACATTCATTTATGGCTCATACACTTCTTATACACAAGGAACAGGCAAACCTCGGCAATTCCCACAATTCAGGGGATTTAGGGGCAAACTTTGGCCCTCCAGGTGTTTTGGACTTCAACTCCCACAATTCAGGGGATTTAGGGGCAAACTTTGGCCCTCCAGGTGTTTTGGACTTCAACTCCCACAATTCAGGGGATTTAGGGGCAAACTTTGGCCCTCCAGGTGTTTTGGACTTCAACTCCCACAATTCAGGGGATTTAGGGGCAAACTTTGGCCCTCCAGGTGTTTTGGACTTCAACTCCCACAATTCCTAACAGCCTACCGGCTGTTAGGAATTGTGAGAGTTGAAGTCCAAAACACCTGGAGGGCTCAAGTTGGCCCAGACCTGGGATAAAGGATGCTCAGCTCAGGATTACTTTGGAGAGGCTGTACTCAAGGTTAGCTGTTGGTGCAACTTGGGCAGATCCTTTAGAAGGGGCTCAGGGTGGGCTTCTAGGTTGTGGCTGCGGGACAGGACATCCAAAACCCCTGGGGATGAAGGATGCTCAGGATGTCTTAGGAGAGGCTGCGCTCCAGGTTAGTCTTGGTGGCGCAACTTGGGCAGATGCTATCCCCGGGGACAGGACATCCCCTCCCAGTCCCCCAACCCATGGCCCATGGGACCTCATGGGACTAGATGGTCCATGAGGTCTCCTCCAAGTCTATTATTCGATGAACCCCTTACCGAGCATCTTGCTGAGGACGGCGTTGTGGAGGTCGGGGTTCTGCTGGGCCAGGCGCTTCCTCTCGTCCTTGGCCCAGACCATGAAGGCGTTCATGGGGCGCCGGATGCGGGAGTCCTCTCCGCCGGCGCCCCCGCTGCCCTTGCCGCCCTCGCCGGTGCCGCTCCTGCGGAAGCCATAGCCCTGGGGCTGCGTCTCCCGGTCGGGGCTGGGCGAGCGGCTGGCTGCGGCTGCTGCTCCTGGTCGGTATCCGAATCCCGGGTCGGGGCTCTGGCTGGGGCTCCGGCTGGCGGGAGAGGCCGGGTCGGGCGCCGCTCGACGGCCGGGCGGAGGCGGCGGGAAAGACGCGTGTCCCGGATCAGACGCGGAGGCTGCGGACGGAGGCGGCGCTGGAGCTGGAGCTGCTGCCGCTGCCGCGACGGCTCCCCATGAAAAGTCGCCTCGGGCTTGGGATCGTTCCTCTCGGCGAAAAAGAGGCTCAGATATATTCATTCCAGCTGGACGGGGCTTTGGGGTTCACGCGAGGCGACTGCGAGGAGTTGCGACTGCGAGGAGTTGAAGGACTCGGGGAAGAGAGACCCCACGAAGGCTCCGAGAGGCGAAGGGAGGAAGACGGGGATTGACAAGAGGATGCAGAGACGCGAGTCAAGCCTCGGGGTCCAAAACAACGCCTCGCCCGCCTCCCGCCCGAGAGGAAGATCTGGGTGCGGAAAGGAGGCGCCCTTGGAAGGGGAGGCTTTATAAAGGCTCTGGCCCCGTCGGGAGGGGAGAGGGGAGGGGGAGGCTCCGTTTGGACCACCCTCCTCTTCCTAAATCCACCCTCGTCGGAGGAATGGCTTCTCTGCCTCTTGCAGAACCAGGATCCCAATCTGTGTGGATGGCCGGAGTCACTGGGTTCCTCTGAGTTTTCCGGGCTGACTGGTCATGTTCCAGAAGTATCCTCTCCTGACGTTTCGCCCACATCCTCGGAAGTTGTGAGGTCTCTTGGAAACCAGGCAAGTGTGGTTTCTATGTCTGCCACAGCAGAGCACTTGATGCACCAAGCTGGACACAGCATCTTATTGGAGAGCACAGAAATCCTGGACCACTCTCACAACCATCATGTCAGACTACAAAGAGAAGCCAATGAATTCCACAAGAAGCATGTGGACAGTTTCAACAGAAAGGAGGAAGTCATAAACATGGAGAAAATGTGTCTACCAGTATTAAAAACCTCTAAAATCAGGACAGTAAACAAAGAAGAACACTCAGAAAACAGGGGAATTCCAGGCACCTCTGACACCTCCCAACAAAGGATTCCCCCAGATAGGATTTTTTTTTTTCGTGTCAGGAGCAACCGGAGTTGCTTCTGGAGTGAGAGAATTGGCCATCTGCAAGGACGTTGCCCAGGGGATGCCCGGATGTTTTTTTGATGTTTTACCATCCTTGTGGGAGTCTTCTCTCATGTCCCCGCATGTAGCTGGAGCTGATAGAGGGAGCTCATCCACTCTCCCCAGGTGGGATTTGAACCTGGCAGCCTTCAGGTCAGCAACCCAACCTTCAAGTCACAAGGCTTTTATCCCATAGGCCACCGGAGGCTCCCCAAATAGGAATCAGCCAGGCCTTGAAACTTCAAGGCTTTTCAGTGCTAATTAAGGCTATTAATTGCAACATTCACACTTGCCTCCAACAGACAAGAGTTCTTTCTCCCACCCTGGACCTTCCACAGGTATATAAACCTCACTTGCTTAGTTTCCAACAAACCTCACAACATCTGAGGATTAGTTGTGGGCAAAATGTCAGGAGAGAATGCTTCTGAAACATGACCATGCAGCCTGGAAAACTCACAGCAATATAGAATCCAAATAGTTGGCAAAAAGTAAAACAAAAGGCGCATCTAGCTATACCGGGCATGGGCAAACATGGGCCCTCCAGGTGTTTTGGACTTCAACTCTCACAATTCCTAACAGCCAGTAAGCTGTTAGGAATTGTGGCAGTTGGAGTCTAAAACACCTGGAGTGTGTATACAGTATACACCAGGGGTCCTCAAACTTTTTAAGCCGAGGGCCGGTCCACAATCCTTCAGACTGTTGAGGGGCCGGATTATCATTTGAAAAAAAATACAAACAAATTCCGATGCACACTGCACATGTCTTATTTGTAGTGCAAAAACAACAAGAAGAAGAACAATGAAAGAACAATACAATATTTAAAAATAAAAACCATTTTAACCAACATACATTTATCAGGATTTCAATGGGAAGTGTGTTCCTGCTTCTGGCCAATGAGATAGTCAATGAGATTCTTGTTGTTGTTGTTGTTGTTGTTGTTGTTGTGTGCCTTCAAGTCATTTCAGACTTTGGGTGAGCCTAAGTCTAAAATGTATTTGTTTATTATTTATTTATTTACTGCATTTATTTACTACATTTGTATCACACCCTTCTCACCCCAAAGGGGACTCAGAGTGGTTTACACATTATATGTACATACAATATATTATATTATTCGCATAGCACAATATTAGCATTATATATTACTATATTGAACTATACTGTAATATTATTAGTAATATTATATGTAATATAGAATATATAATTAATATTATTATATGGTATTATTATTATCAATGTTACATTGTATTACATTATAATATTATTATCAATATTATATGTATATACAATATATTATATTATAAAACTGAGGGCGGGGGCCAGGTAAATGACCTCGGAGGGCCGCATCCGGCCCCCGGGCCTTAGTTTGGGGATCCCTGGTATACACTTTCCAAGGCATTGCATTTGCCCTGAGAGTCTTCCTTCTCTCTTTGAAAATGGAAGAAGATGGTCCAAGTCTTGAAGCTCAGCCCCATCCACACTGCCTTTCCTCCTCTTTATAAATAGTTGGAAAATAATAAAACCAGCCTCCTGAGGCAAATGCAATGGAAGCAGCTATGGTGTGGCCTCAACAGCCATGGTGTGTTGGGTAAGTTCCTTTCGAGAAGATAAGGTTTGCTCTGTGGTTTGGTGACAAATTCAAAACCCCAAAGTGTTGTTAGGGGATGGAAAAGGGAAACCACTTTAAAAAGGGACGTGATTTGAAATTTGCAAAGAAGCTGCCATGTTAGTCTCTTGCAGCACAAAGAGGAGGTACAGGAACAAACAAAAGGAAATGTGGCAGCACTTTTAGGACTAACTGCCTTTTATTTTTGCATGTGCCTTCATGGATATAAACCCACTTCTTCAGATGCAGTGAAGAATAGTATTAAAGCCTCAGATTATAAAGGATAGTTACACAGTTGTGGGAGTGGGATCGAATGTAACAGGGTCCAGAAAGATACCATTTGTGTCCTCTTCATTACATTTTCAAAGGGCTGCAGAAGGGTGCATCTAGCAGGCATGGGCAAACTTCAGCCCTTCAGGTGTTTTGGACTTCAACTCCCACAATTCCTAACAGCCGGTAGGCTGTTCGGAATTGTGGGAGTTGAAGTCCAAAACACCTGGAGGGCCAAAGTTTGCCCATGCAGTATATAGACTGTAGAATCAGTGCAGTTTGACTCTACAATAATAGTTGTGGCTCAGTGCTATTGAGTCCTGGAAGTCATCATTTTACAAGATCTTTAGCCTTCCTTGCCAAAGACTGCTGGTGTCTCTACATAGCATAGGATTCCATAGCATATAATGTGACTTACCCAAGGTCTGCCAGTAAGCATCCATGGTTGAGCAGAACTTCAAATCCTGATTTCCAGGGTTATAGTCCAATGCTTAGACCACAACAGCAAAGGATTTTATTGGATCCCTTTGAATGCTGTATCCGGATGCAAGAATAATTAGAAACATTTTGGAAAGAATAGATGAACAATGGTTTCCTGTATGTCAGGAAGCTCTAATGATGAAAATATTGAGCAGACAGATTTTCTCTGGTCAGGAGATTTCATGCAGACTAGAATCCTGCTGGGGAGATATGTTGTCACAAGTGGACAGGATCAATACGATATAGCGGTTTGGCTGTTGTTTCCAACTTATGGCAACCCTAAGATTATTATGGGGTTTTTTTTGGCAAGATTTATTCAGAAAGGGTTGCCTTTGCCATCTTCAGAGGCTGAGAGAGTGTGACTTTCCCAGTGTCATCCAATGGGCTTCAACGGCTGAATGGGGATTTGAACTCTAGTCTCCAGAGTCATATACCAAGGTTCACTTTGCTCCACCATGTTGATTCTCATCCACTTGTAATGTGCTCTTCCTCTTTTCCTCCTACTTTCCCGTGCATTATTGTCTTTTCAAATGAGTCATGTTTTCTCAGGAAGACAACATGATTGAAGCATTAGACTACGGCTCTGGAGACCAGAGTTCGAATCTCCTTTAAGTCATGGACCCTGACTGGGTGAACTCAGGCAAGCCACTCTCTCAGCCTCAGAAGAAGTCAAAGGAAATCCTCTCTGAAGAAATCTAGCCAAGAAAACCTCATGATAGAAAACCCTATGATAGTGTTGCCTTAGGTGTGAGGGAAGTTGGAAATGATTTTAAAGCACACCACAACAAGAATAAGTCTTCTCATGATATGTCCCAAGTACAGCAACTTCAATTTAGTAATCTTAGTGTCTCAGGAGAGCGGAGCACACCTATTTGGACATAAATTCTCACTGATGCCAAGAGAATGCCATCCAAGGAAATGCATTCAGGATTCAGGGATTTAATCGAGACTGCTCAGACCGAAAAGGAACAAGTTACAACGTTCTGCATTGTTTTGGATTTCCCCCTCTGACAGCCAGCCAGAAGATCCAGTTCAGCAAGGAAAAGTTCCCAACCCCTTCCATTCCTCTTCCCCGCAATGTTTGCAAACATGCCCCAGACCCAAGTTTGAAATCTGAAACTTTGCATTGACTCAGATGGGGGTATGGAGTTGTGCAAGAAACTGGCAGCAGAAGATTGCATGCTATGAGGTGTGTGTGTATGTGTGTTATGTCTGGAAATGATTTGGGAAAATTCGATCTGTCTTTAACCCTGAGCAAAACAAGCTTCCTCTTCCTCCAGTTCGCTCTTCGGCTTCTAGACAAAAAAATATCCCAAAGGTTTGGGCCGCATTTCTTCCTGGTCTCTCAATATGCAAAATTCAATTTGAACAGATATGGAACCATCTCCTATTCTTTCTGTAAATGCCTTGTCAGAGCCTGCTTTTTCTATGAGTGTATGTGTGCTACAACTTGTACTCTGCATACACAGGTTTCCAGCATGTTGACAGCAGTACATGAGAAAATGATCCAGGTGATTTAGTAGACCTCAAAGTAAAGATCCAACCAGTCCATCTTCCAGGAAATAATGCCCAGTTGCTCACTGGAGGGAAGAATATTAGAGGCAAAGATGAAGTACTTTGGCCACATAATGAGAAGACAGGAAAACTTAGAGAAGAGAATAATGCTTGGGGAAATGGAAGGAAAAAAGGAAAAGGGGTCGACCAAGGGCAAGAGGGATGGATGGTATCCTTGAAGCGACTGGCTTGACCTTGAAGGAGCTGGGCATGGCCATGGCTGACAAGGAGCTCTGGAGTGACCAAACGAATAAACAACAACAAACAAAGCAATTATGAATCAACAATGTGATGCAGCAGCCAAAAAAACAAACACAATTCTAGCTCACATCAGTATAACGTCAGAGAGGTAGCAGTATCACTATGTTCATCTTTGGTAAGGATTTATTTATTTATTTATTACAACATTTATATCCCGCCCTTCTCACCCGAGAGGGGACTCAGGGCGGCTTACAATAAACACACATATAAAAATTATACAGTACACATAAATCAGATTAAAATTATTAATTTACATCAACATTCATAAAAACATTCTAAAATACAAATGGACATGTTCAGGTTCAAAAGACTGGGTCTGTCAATTGGGTTCTGGCGTCCTGCTCCCAGGCAGGAAGCAACCGCAAGGCTACTCAATGCTAATCAAGCTGGCCAAGTACAACATTCACACTTGCCTCCAACAGACAAGAGTTCTTTTCCCCACCCTGGACCTTCCACAGATATATAAGGAATTATGGGAGATGTACAATGAATAGCTTTTCACCTTCAAGGTCTAGCTGCTTACTGCCTGATATGTAAACCACACTAGCGTAGTTTCCAACAGACCTCACAACTTCTGAGGATGCCTGCCATAGATATTGGTGAAACACCAGGAGAGAATGCTTCTGGGACATGGCCATACAGCCCAGAAAACTCACAACAACCCAGAGTTTTAAAAGAATATTCATAAGGAACATTCCCAAAGAAGGGTGACCAATACGGTCAAAGGTCTTCAAAGCAAAGTTTTAAGAGGAACAGTTAAGGGAACTGGGAAAGCTTCACCTGGGAAAGAGAAGACTGGGAAGTGATACAATGATTGTCTGCTGTTAGTTGCCATCAGATTGACTTTGAATTATGATGACCTTATGAATGAGAGACCTCCAAGTTACCCTCTGCTCAGCCTGGCCAAGTCTTACAATACCAGGGCTGCTGTGGCTTCCTTGATTGGGTCCATCCATCTGGAATGTGGTCTTTCTCTTTTCCTGCTGCCTTGATCTTACCAAGCGTTATTGTCTTTTCGAGTGAGTCATTTCTTCTCATGAAGAAAGCTGAATGGAGGAAAATAAACTCATGTGAAATGTGGCGCTGGAGAAAAGTTGTGCAAATGCTGTGGACTGCTTAAAAGACAAATGAATCGGCCCAAGAGCAAATCACGCCTTGACTCTTACTAGAAGTCAAGATGAATAAACTGAGGCTCTTGTACATACTTTAGACCTATCATGAGATGGTGTGATTCAATGGGAAAGATGATAAAGCTCAGCAAAAGTGAAGGTAGCAGCAGAAGAGGGCATTCCAAGTGTCTTGAATTTGCAGGGCTTGAGCAGGACAGTTGTTGAGCAGGGCTTACAGAAAGCCTTGCATTCATAGGATCACCACATGGGATTAACAATGCAAAAAATAACAACAAATAGATATATTTCCGCTCATCTAGCAACTTCTTATCTGGAAGATTCACATCCTCCTGGTCCCAACAGGGCCCATTATAACTTCTCATCCACTGGGTGACAGCAGGAAAGCCAGCTCTCATGCATTTCCTTTCCTGTTCGCTTGTAACAAGGTAATTCCAATCCTGTTCTTCCCTTTCCAGCACAACACTGAAAAACAGAAGAAGGTTTAAAATCAATGTTTATTTTTTCCCCTTTATCAACTGGCAGCAATGAAAACATGAATTGCAGCACACTCCTGGGCTTACCTGGTTTCTCTGGGCTTAATTACCATCCATGCAAAACCAGAAGAGTGGATTTTCCAAATGACAACACATTGGATTGACAGGGTTGTTGTATGTTTTCTGGGCTGTATGGCCATGTTCCAGAAGTATTCTCTCCTGACGTTTCGCCCACATCTATGGCAGAAATCCTCAGAGGTTGTGAGGTATGGAGAAACTAAGCAAGGAAGGTTTATATATATCTCTGGAAAGTCCAGGGTGAGAGAAGAACTCTTGTCAGTTGGAGGCCAGTGTGAATGTTGTAGTTAATCACCTTAGTCAGCATTGAATAGCTTCATCTCCTGGCTTCTTCCTGCCTGGGGGCATCCTTTGTTCAGAGTCATTAGCTGCCACTGGTTGATTCATGTCTGGAACTCGTCTGTTTTCAGAGTGTGGTTTCTTATTTACTGTTCTGATTTTTGAGAAGAAGAAGCCATTGAAATCCACAAGCATGTGGACAACTTCAACAGAATGGAGGAAGCCATGAAAATGAACAAAATCTGGCTACCAGTATTAAAAAAAACCTCAAAAATCAGAACAGTAAATAGGAAGCAACACTCTGAAAACAGTGGAGTTCCAGACATGAATCAACCACGGGCAGCTAACGACTCTGAACAAAGGATGCCCCCAGGCAGGAAGAAGCCAGGGATGAAGCTATTCAATGCTGATTAAGGTGATTAACTACAACATTCACACTGGCCTCCAACTGACAAGAGTTCTTCTCTCACCCTGGACTTTCCACAGATATATATAAACCTTCCTTGAGTAGTTTCTCCATACCTCACAACCTCTGAGGATGCCTGCCATAGATATGGGCAAAACATCAGAAGAGAATATTTCTGGAACATGGCCATACAGCCCGGGAAACATGCAACAACCCTGTGATCCCGGCCATGAAAGCCTTCAACAACACATTGGATTGAGCTTTTTCTTGTAGTAATGCAAAGTATTTGGGCAGCAGGAGGGGCTTGGTCTTGAATAGGCAATTAAGATCCACAAGCTTTCCAAAAGGCCTGCTCCTGATGGAAATGAAAGCTTGAATCCTAATAATCCTGATTGGAATAGACTCTTTGAACCCACTGTTTTGAAGAATGAGCCAACCGTTATGTCAATCCCACTGATTCAGTGATTTTACTGTAGTTGAGAAAACATTTAATGTATTTTCAAGAACCAAATGGTCAAGTTTGACTTCCAACTAATCAATTGGATTTCTGATGCAAAATAAGTGTTCTAGGCCCCTTCCCCACAGCTGTATTAAATCCACATTGAATGGGATAATATGGCAGTGTGGACTCAGATAATCCAGTTCAAAACAGATATTGTGGATTGTCTGCCTTGATATTCTGGGTTATATGGCTGTGTGGAAGGTCTCCCAGACTGGCCCTATATCCCGGGATACGATCCCAGGTTTTCTGTGCATCCCACATTATCTGGCAGTGCGGACTCATATAATGGAGTTTAAAGCAGAAAATCTGGGATCAGATCCTGGGATATAGGGCCTGTCTGGAAGGGCCCTGAGTAACATTTTACATACTTTGGGCCCTTCCACACAGCCATATAACCCAGAATATCAAGGCGGAATATCAAGGAACAATATCTGCTTTCATCTGGATTATCTGAGTCCACATTGCCATATAATATAGTTCAATGTGGATTTTATACAGCTGTGTGGAAAGGCCCTTAGCTAAGTAGCAGAGGCACTAATAAATCCAGTTAGTAAAGGTAAAAGTTTTCCCCTTGACATTAAGTCTAGTTGAATCCGACTCTGAGGGGTGGTGTTCATCTCCATTTCTAAGCTGAAGAGCCGGCGTTGTCCATAGATGCCTCCTAGATCATGTGGCCGGCATGACTGCATTGAGTGCTGTTACCTTCCTACTGGAGCAATACCTATTGATCTACTAACATTTGCATGTTTTCAAATGCCTAGGTTGGCAGCAGCTGGGGCTAGCAGTGGGAGCTCACCCCACTCTCTGGATTTGAACCACCAACCTTTCGGTCAGCAAGTTCAGCAGCTCCATAATAAACCCTGTTCATGACTAGTAAAGATGCATAATGTTTCACTTTTTTTTACAAAACAGAGACGAAGGCAATTACTGTAATTTTATTGCAGATTGATTTTTATCATTTATTTATTTTCACCCTGCCTTTCTCCCACTTTAAGGACTCAAGGTGGCTAACTATAAAAAACAAAACAATGCTAATAAAAAATAACATGGATACATTGTTTGCATTTTAATGTTTAGATGTTTTCAGTTTTAACATGTACATTTTAAAGTTCATTGTTAGAGTCTTGGGGTCTCCTTTAAGTGAAAAAGAAGAATGTTAAAGATAATGAAACCGACGAAATCATTGATCATATCCTCAGCTGCTGTAAGAAAATCGCACAGACAGACTACAAACAGAGGTACAACTATGTGGCCCAAATGATCCATTGGAACTTATGCCTCAAGTACCACCTCCCAGCAGTAAAGAATTAGTGGGATCACAAACCTGCAAAAGTATTGCAAAATGAGCATGCAAAGATACTGTGGGACTTTCGAATCCAGACTGACAAAGTTCTGGAACACAACACACCAGACATCACAGTTGTGGAAAAGAAAAAGGTTTGGATCATTGATTTTGCCATCCCAGTTGACAGTCGCATTGACGAAAAACAAGAGGAAAAACTCAGCTGCTATCAGGACCTCAAGATTGAACTTCAAAGACTCTGGTAGAAACCAGTGCAGGTGGTCCCGGTGGTGATCGGCACACTGGGTGCCATGCCAAAAGATCTCAGCTGGCATTTGGAAACAATAGACACTGACAAAATTACAATCTGCCAACTGCAAAAGGCCACTCTACTGGGATCTGCACGCATCATCCGAAAATACATCACATAGTCCTAGACACTTGGGAAGTGTTTGACTTGTGATTTTGTGAAATGAAATCCAGCATATCTATCTTGTTTGCTGTGTCATATTAAAAAAATAATAATAATAATAATAATAATAATAATAATAATAATAATAATAATAATAATATATTTAAAAGCAATGAAATAAGTTATACTTTGGTCTCTTGGAATTCCAGTCCAACAATCAAATAAGATTGATCCTTTCTCTTCACCAAGAAAACACAGATCTGGCAAATAAGAGCGAAGATAGGTATGAAATATGGGCAAGTGAATGGAAGGTATTTTTTAATATACATGTTCACATTTTATAATTTTCACAATGAAAATTCTCAGATGATTTGACACATCCTCGAATACATTATATCTGACTGGATCTGTATATATGCATTTTTCCAGATTACATTGAAATCGTTTTGTCTCTTTAATTTTTCTCTTTCCTCCGCATCCCTTTTTCCTTTTGCATTTTGTACCTTAAACCTGCAAGCTATGACTTTCCCATGTTTAGCCTCAGCATCAGTAGTACAGCAATGCTAGAAAACAGCCAGTTTTTAGTATGAAAAGCCAAGAATTGGGAGTTTGTTTGGGTGCCTGTAGGTGGCATTTCAGTCCCAAAGAGGCAGGTTCTTATCTCCTATCTAAGCCCATGACTTCCTGTCTATCCCATGGAAGTGGCTTTTGCTGACCCAAGGAAAAGAGCGTATAAATATAGAAAGATGAGGATTTGGGGGCAAAACCTTGCTGATGTGAGACATGGAGGCAGTTCCGTGGGAATGTTTATATCTGCCCCACTCAGTGCCTGCAGCTGAACGTTTGGGCAGATAAAAGCAGGGCGGCAGGAAAAGGACAACTGCTTTCACCTTTGACAGTGGGATGGGTCACTCACTTATGCAATTCTTCTGAAGGACTTTCAGATTTTGGTTTCCTGCTAAAGTGCCTGTTAAGAACAACAGGCTACACAAAGGCTTAGCTGCTGGAGTATGTGGGATGAAACCATTGCAGGTCATAAGAATTCTCTTTTCGCCAAATGACATTTTTCTTCTGTCGATAGTAGTTTAAAAATGAAGTTTCAAAAGAAACAAATAAAATGAAATTGAAAGCTGAGCATTTAGAGGCAGTGGCTGAAAGTCAGAGTGGAGATTACGCCTTTCTAAGGTTGGATCTACACTGCTATATAATCCAGCATCTGATCCCAGATTATATACAGTAGAGTCTCACTTATCCAAGACTCGCTTATCCAAGGTTCTGGATTATCCAATGCATTTTTGTAGTCAATGTTTTCAATATATCGTGATATTTTGGTGCTAAATTCGTAAATACAGTAATTACAACATAACATTACTGTGTATTGACTTACTACTTTTTCTGCCAAATTTGTTGTATAACATGATGTTTTGGTGCTAAATTTGTAAAATCATGACTTAATTTGATGTTTGATAGGCTTTTCCTTAACCTCTCCTTATTATCCAACATATTCGCTTATCCAACGTTCTGTCGGCCCATTTAGCTTGGATAAATGAGACTCTACTGTACTTTGAATTGGATTATATGAGTCTACACTGCCATGTAAATCTAGGTCAAAGCAGATAATCTGGGGGCAGAAATTGGATTATATGGCGGTGCAGATCCAGCCTAGGGCCCCATCTATACTGCCATGTAGTGTATATTGATATGGCAATGTTGATGGGCCCATAATGTATTGATTTAAGTGTCAGACGATGACTCTGACTATGACTCTCACTCAGCCATGAAAATCACTAGGTGACCTTGGGCAAGTCACATTCTCTCAGCCCTGGAAAAGTCTGTACCTTAGGGTCGCTATAAGTCGGAAATGACTTGAAAGCACACAATAAAACGTTTTGCATATTCATATTTAGCCACAGATTTCTGCTATCTTATACTGCATGTGTAGGTTAAAACACATCAATGACTTGAAAATAACAACAAAAACAACAGCAACAAATCTTTATTTACATGCTGCTTTTCTCCCACAGTGGAGACCCTTTTAAAAATCTAAAAAGCAAAACTTAATTGTGCCATTTTACACAAGGGACAGGAGCCCCTGGTGGTACAGTGTGTTAAAGCGCTGAGCTGCTGAACTTGCAGATCGAAATGTCGCAGGTTCGAATCCAGGGAGCTCCATGCAGTCATGCTGGCCACATGACCTTGGAGGTGTCTATGGACAATGCCGGCTCTTCGGCTTAGAAATGGAGATGAGCACCAACACCCAGAGTCAGACACGACTGGACTTAACGTCAGGGGAAACCTTTACCTTTACTATACAAGGGACACCATTTCACCATTTGTATATAATGGGACTTGAGCATCCATGGATGCTGGTATTCACAGGGGTCCTGTAACTATATCATAGTAAATATCAAAGGCCCACTGTATACAATATACACTTTTCAAGGCATTGCACCTACCCTGGGAGTCTTCCTTCTCTCTTTGAAAATGGAAGAAGGTGTTCGAAGCCTTGAAGCTCAGCCTCATCTACACTGCCACATAAAACAGTTTCAGAATGCAGTCTGATATTATATGACAGTGTAGATCAAGCCCCCAAGATCTGGCAAGCATCTGAATCCTTGACCTTTTGCCCATGGCTCACCCAAGCAGGGGAAAGTATTTCAGGCTGTGTGCTCAGGGTGTGACATAAACACAGGGCTCCATGTCTCTGGCTTAACAATAACTCCAGCAGCCGGTCTGTTGGACTTTCGCTGGAGAGCAGAACGGGACTCGAGGGCTCCATTCCCCACCATGCGAGGGTCTCCAAACACCAGGAGGCTTTGTCAGGACCATAGGGCAGATAAATAAACCACAGCTGAGGAGATGATGGCTGTAAACAAGGGAAAAGGCAGCCAGGTCCTCAAAATGGGGGGATCACGGAGATGTGAACATTTGGAGAGGGGGCTGCCTTCCACCTCAATCTTCTCACCCTTTGTATTTGCAGCGGCTGCACAGAGGCAGGAAATGTTGGGCCTTCCTGGATAGAGATAAGATCATTGTGAGAAGGGGAAAAAGGGGGGTTCACATCTGTGTGACCTCTCCCATCACCCTCCACAGCAGTGCTGGCGTCTGGTGAGCTGGACCATGGCCGGGGGCCAGCTCCTTCTCTGTCTCCCTTGCTCTGTCTGCACCGTGTTTTATTGGCGCCTCGCCCACCCTGCGCTTGCATGGAGACACACGGAGACACCACCGAGTGGGTCACACGCCCAGTTTCTCTTTATAGCCTCTTGTGTCTCCAAGTGCCACGCCTGCCTCGGAGAGAGGAAGTGGGGCTCAAGAGGAGGTAGACTCACTGACTTAGTGGTGTTTGAGACACACAAAGGGTTTACGGGATGGGGAAATGCTCATATCTCCCTCTCTCCCTCTCTCTCATTCTTCAAATAATAGATTATTGACTCATAGAATGACACAGTTGGAAGAGACCCCAAGGAACATCCAGTCCACTGCCTTGCCATGCAGGAATACACAGTCAAAGCACTCCTAACAGATGGACATCCAACCTCTGCTTAAAAACATCCAGATAACTCCATCACATACTCAGGCAACATATTCTACTGTTGAACAGCTGTTACTATCAGACCAGCGAGTGTTTGAGGATCGGGACATCTGTAGAGATACCAAGATGCTTGTTTATAAAGCTATTGTCCTCCCAACCTTGCTATATGCCTGCGAAATGTGAATTGTCTACAGATATCACACCTAACTTCTGGAACGATTCCATCTCTTGGGAAGACAGGTGGACAAATGTGTGTTCTGGAAGAAGAAGATACTATCAGCACTGAAACAATGATCCTTCACCATCAACTTTGCTGGACTGGTCACGTTGCCTGAATGCCCGATCACCGTCTCCCAAAGCAGTTACTATACTCTCAACACAAGAATGGAAAACGGAATGTGGAGGGACAGCAAAAAAGATTTAAAGATGAGCTTAAAGCTAATCTTTAAAACTGTGGCATAAACACCAAGAGAGAACTGGGAAGTCCTGGCCCTTGAGCATTCTAACTGGAGGTCAGCTGTGACCAAGTGTTATGGAATTCGAAGAGGCACAAATGGAGGGCGAAAGGAAGAAACATGTCAAGAGGAAGGTGCATCAAGCCAATCCTTGTTGGAACCGCCTTCCATTTGGAAACTGATGTCCTCATTGTGGAAAAACATGCAGGTCAAGAACAGGTCTCTAGAGTCACCTACAGACCCAACACCAAGATCCTACACTTGGAAGGCAATCATACTTGGACATGAAGGATCACCAATGATGACTATCAGGAAGATTCCCTAATGTTTTCTTTTCCTAGAGCTTGAGTCCATTGTCTTAGCCTCCAGAGCAGCAGAAAATAAGCATGTCTCCTTCTCCTCAATGTGGCATATTTTCAAATAGTTAAACATGGCTCTTATGTCCCATTTCCCTTTATTTCCCTTCTCCAAGCTAAACACATCTAGCTCCCTAAGATGTTCCTCAGAAGGCTTAGTTTCTAGAGTTTTGATCATTTTGGTCACCTTTTTCTGGACAAGTTCCCGGCTTGTCAATATGTTTCTTGAAATGTGGTGCCCACATCTTCCTCCACATCTCTTAAACTTCTGATTGTTTTTTAGTGCTAACTTGAAGTTTGAAGGGAAATCAATCAATGGCGTACACAAAACCATGCTCTCAACTCAAACAGTCCCAGGTTGGCTCAGTAGCATCCCAAGGGTTGGTGTCTTCTGTATCAGACCAGACCACAATATTGGAGTTATATACCAGAAAATATGACTATAACCTCCTCAGCAGCAACAAAATCAACAGTGCAGGCTTGTAGTGCATGCAGATGAAACCACATATTTCAAAGTGTCATTGAAATTGGATAACAATGACAGCTCTGATTAGAGTACATGCACATTAGAAAGTTCAAAAAGTACTCCCACTTTCCTCCCTTTGTTCTCAGCTTACTTCGACAGCTGCAACTGAGTTTAAGTCCAAAGGTAGTTTAACTTAACAGGGAGAGGAAGGAGGAAAGGAGGAGGAGAATTTTGCCCACAACAACAGACACAAGCAACAGTGATCTGCTGCAGCCTCCCCTTCCTTGTCTGTTTTTTTTTTACTGGTAACTTTTGTCTTCTTGAGCAGATTTTGATATTTCTTGACCACAATGTTCCAGTTTGTGAAATGTTGAAAGATATACACCCCACACTACTAAAATGAGCATGTTCACACTACAGAGTTTTGGCACCATGATTCAATTTTCTCAGCCATTGATTGCATTCAATGGAATCTTTAGAATTTATAGTTTGGTGAGGTACTTAGAATTCACAGCCAGAGATCACCAGTGTCTACTGAAACTACACAGCCCTTAAAATAAAACCACATCAAGTTAAAGTGAACTCAGAAGCGGGTAAAGGTATGGTGTGAAAGAGCCAACACTCTCCTAACACCAGACGTAATCAGATACAGGACTGCTGGGCAGAATTATGTAGTTTGGCCCTACATAACAACAACAACAACAACAACAACAACAACAACAACAACAACAACAACAACAACTTTATTTTTATATCCCACCTCCATCACCCCAAAGGGCAGCTCACATGAGGACAAGCCCAATTAACACAGTTAAAATATAACAAAGGATTCCTAAAAACAACATCATAGTAAACAAAATAGGCAGTACATAAAATAACACAGTATAAAATACCATCGAGCCAAACACCAATGACCTGAATCATAGACAATTCTGAGGTATTAGAGGTATTGTAGGCAAAATGATGTTGAAGAGAATACTTCTGGAACATGGCCATACAGCCCGAAAAACATACAACAACCCGATGTTGGAATCTCTTATGAACCTTGAGGATAAAATATAGGGGAGAGTGAAGAAGTGTTCAGGCATTTGTGACACATTTTGTTGAAGAGCATGAGGAAGGGAAGGTGCATTAAACTTTATGTCCCAGTTGTGGGGTTGCTTGTGTAAATGTGATGTGTCCAAGGCAGCTGCTGGCTTCAGTGTAACTCTAAACCTTTGTGTTGTAGGCCACACTTTGAAAGAGCTATCTCAGGTGCTAAACTGATTGTGCCAACAGGGTTCGGCACTTTGGAGAGCTCCGAGACATTTCAATCCACAGCCTGAAGTGGGTTCAATGCCCCACAAACTTGAGTTAGACTGGATTTTAATCTGAACTTTTACTCTAAGGACTTTTCCGCTCACCATCTCTGCAGTTGGATCCTCCTGCATCTTTTTTTTTAACTTCATCATGACTTCCTACTGCATCTCTTTCTGTTGTTGCACATACAGGTGAAGATCTTTTGTTTTGACAGACTTTGGGGAACTTAGGATCACACAAAGTCCATCATTCTAAGCAATGTTCTGTATTTTCATCTGGTTATCTTCGTAACATTACTGTATTAAATGATCAAGAGTTCAGACATATCAAGACAGCTGTTATTACTGAATAGTCCAAGGAATAATAAACACCTAACAGCTGGAAGGCTGTTAGGAATTGTGGGAGTTGAAGTCCAAAACACCTGGAGGGCCCAAGATTGCCCATGCCTGTTATTGAATCATAGAGTTGGAAGAGACCAAGCCTCATTCTGCCATGCAAGAAAACACAATCCAAGCACTCCTGACAAAGGGCCGTCCAGAGAAGAAGACTCACCAAACTCCCAAGCAGCAACAAATTCCAGTCATACATCTCTTACTGTCAGGAAGTTCTTCCCAATATTTAGGTGGAATCTCTTTTCCTGCAATTTGAATCCATTGTTCCATGTCCGAGTCTCTGGAGCAGCAGAAAAATGTTGTTTTAGTCTGTTTTGTTTTAAAGAATGCATTTAACATTCTAAATGTTTTTCTGTGCTGCACATTGCCTCCGGAGTTGTGGCGGGATGAGAGATGATAGATAAAGCCCTCCAATAAAGAAATAGAACATGTGCTGGTTGAGAAATCATAGAATGAAGATTTTATTTTCCCAAACTCTGCCTCCTCCAACAACTCATGATCCTTGCAAAAAAATTCAACTATGGAGGAAAATACATTTGTATTTATATTGGGATGACCTGCACGGTATAAGGTTAAGTGCTGGACTAGACCATTTTTAGGTCTTCCTGTATGATTCTATGTTCAATGTCCAATGGAAGCTGGCAATAGAGTCATGCCGGTTAATTTTAATTTAGGGTTGACGGTAACTGTATTGGTGTTTTGACTCAGTTTGAATCTAGAATCGATTCTGATGAGGAAAGAGAGATTCATGTTCAAAATATCCACGAAAGGCCTGTAGCTTTGGAAGATGAGGAACAGAGAGTACAAGTTCAGGTTCCCACAGGCAGGGTTGGAGTTGATGACTCTGAACCCAGTGAAGCCAGCCAGGTGCACAATGACTTGAGAAGGGAAGAGGGGAGGTTGGAAGAATCCCAGCTTACTAATGAATCTCAGCGAGATAACGAGCAAACTGACCTTGATGGGATAGGTTCCTTAGATAGGGCTGAGAGTTTGGAATTAAGAGTGCGGCGTAGTGTAAGAATTGCAAACAGATGGGGGGAGGTGAGAGGGCAAAGAATTGCTTTGCAAAGAGTGATGTGATAAAAGGGGTGCTTTGGGGAAAAGCTGTTGTCAAAGCAACTTTCTCGTGACCGGAGAAGCAAGCTCTAGTTTCCCTGCTGGGCTTTGGGTTATCTTGCAGTTCATGTATTCTTGTTTCTTAGATTTTGCCATGCTTCCTTTGGATGTTGTTTATTCCTGGTAAGCTCTGGACTTATATCTCAAGACAATATTTGTAACTGACTTTTGATGCTTTTTTTTTGCCTTTTGAAGAACTTTTTACCATTTATCTTTAATAAATGATAAAGACTCAAACCTGCTGTGGAGTTTGTGTGTCAAAGCAAGGTGAATCAAGGCTGAGGTGCGACAATTGGAACATGAGACTTATGGCAATTTGTATCTGAAATATAAGGGTTTGAATTATCTTTGGCTTGGGTTTTAATCCAAACTAGAGAAGAACCTGTCCTGCACTTCCATGATTGCTTCCTGCAGATTTTTTTTTTACTCAGAATTATAAAATCATAGAGCTGGAAGAGACCACAAGGGCCATCCAGTCCAACCCCCTTCTCCCAGGCAGAAAAATACCATCAAAGCACTCCCAACAGATGGCCATTCAGCCTCTGCTTAAAAACTCCAGAGAAGGAGATTCCACCACACTTACTTACTTAGGCGATCCCCTGTTGTCAGAGTATGATGGCCTTCCAAGTGTAGTGTCGTGGTGGTGGATATGTAGGTGACTAAAGATCCCTGCTTTTGACCCACATGTTCTTCCACAGTGAGGACATTTGTTTCCTGGTGAAAGGCGGTCCCAGTAAGTGTTGTCTTGATGCACCTTCCTCTTGACATGTTTCCCCCTTTCACACTCCATTCGTGCCTCTTCAAATTCCACAGCACTGCTGGTCACAGCTGACCTCCAGCTAGAGCACTCAAGGGCCAGGGCTTCCCAGTTCTTGGTGTCTATACCAGTTTTTAAGGTTAGCTTTAAGCCCATCTTTCAATCTCTTTTCCTGCCCACCAGCATTCCATTTTCCGTTCTTGAGTTGGGAGTAGAGTAACTGCTTTGGGAGACAGTGATCGGGCATTTGGGCAACATGGCCAGTCCAGTAGAATTGATGGTATAGGAACATCGCTTCAGTGCTAGTGGTCTTTGCTTCTTCCAGCACGCTGCCATTTGTCCGCCTGTCTTCCCAAGAGATTTGCAGGATTTTTCAGAGGTAACGCAATGCTGATGGAATATTTCCAGAAGTTGAGCCACTAGGAGAGGCCAGTAACAAATAAAAATGTATTGTTATTATTATTTACTTGTTGGGTTTAAACCCCACCTTTCTCCCAGGACGGGATCCAAGAAGGAAGAGAATATGCATCCACTCTGATTAGATTACTATTTTGAAGTCTGCGCACAGCATCAGTAATGCTTGGGACACACCAGCAATGTGTTCCATCTGGGTTTGTTTATTAAGAGCCTTCGCTATAAAGTATGGGAGTCCTTGTCATCATGTCTTTAGGGTGGAAAGGGGTGTCAGAGACTGAATCCAGCTCTTGACATTCCCATGCAAAGCATTTCTGCTTGGCTTACCATATATACCACCCACATTTTAAATGCACAATTAACTATCTAGTTAATAATAATGCAAATGATAGTGCTGATGGAAGTTTGTAATTCTGCTAATCCCTCAGCCAGCATGGCTATTGGAATTTGGTGGATTCTGGGAGCTAGAGTCTAAAAGAGGACTCTCTAGAAAGGATTTTTCCATGGTTTGAAAACCATGTATGTGGCTCACATTCAAGCATGTAATAATCCATGTATAATACAGAGGTTGGATAACACAGAGATAATACAGAGGTAAGTTAATTTCAAAAGGGATAATTGTAATTCTGGAATAGTACAGATAATTTACTTAAGGATAATACTTTGGACAGGTTTCCAAAGTAAGTATGATTTAGTATTTTTGGTCTATGGTTCTCAAAATATCGAGATAAAACACTATCATATCTTTAGATTCCCCTTATGGGAAGATGCTGGGCATATCTTTCAATACAGATTGGCCTGATTCAGTTCAAGACTGGAAATGGAGCTGTGGTTGCAGTGTCATTGTGCATAGATAGATGTGAAGCATACATAGATATGAATTACATATGAATACATTGCACCTATTGGTGTATATTCAGTTGCACGCTTGGTGGCTTGGTTCAATTGTGCATCATTGCCATTCAGTGCAAGTGATGTGTGGCATAATCAATGCACTACACAAGCACAATATGATCCCAGCCATTTCAGCCTCCCAGAAAGCAAAAGGAGTCTTTCTAAACTATGTACTACAACCTACTACCAGAAAATGAATCATATGACCCACCGGAGGACAATGAATCACAATAATGTTGACTATGGTGTCTTTGTTGTTCTTAAGTGCCTTCAAGTTTCTGAGTCATTGAGATTTATGGAGTTTTCCTGGCAAGAGTTGTTCACAAGGGATTGCTTTTGCCTTGCTCTGAGGCTGAGAGAGTGTAACTTGTTTGCAGTGGCCCAGTGGTCAAGCAGGGATTTGAACCAGAGTTTCCAGAGTCATGTGCCAGTGCTCAAACAACTAAACCCAACTGTCCTCCTTCAGGCAAAAAACCCAACATTTTATAGGATCACATTATTGGTTTTTTTTTATCATGTCAGAAGTGTGCAAGTCGCTTCTGGTATGAGCGAATTGGCTGTCTACAGAGATGTTGCCCAGGGGATGCCTGGATGTGATAGCTGGGAGGCTTCTCTCATGTGCCCTTCAAGCTGAGCTGACAGATGGGAGCTCACCCTGTCTCGCGGATTCGTACTAGCAACCTTCATGTCAGCAATCCAACCTTCAGGTCAGCAGTTCAGCCAGAACAAGGGTTTAAATCATTGTGCCACCACTGCAGTGGCTGCATCCTACCGAGTCCTGGGATTTGCAATTTCAGGAAGTCATCAGAATGCTCAGCCAGAGTGCAAAAGTGCCTTCCTAAACTACAAATCCCAGGTTTTTACAGACTGTTGCTTTTGCTGTGTGCTTTCAAGTTGTTTCTGAGCTACTTCAACCCTAAGGCAAACATAGCATAGAGTTTTCTTGTTCAGAAGCAGTTTGCCTTTGCCTTCACTTGAGGCTGAGAGAGTGTGAACTGCCCAAGGTCTTGGCCAATCAGGGATTTGAACCCTGGTCTCCAAAGGTGTAGTCCACGTTTCCTTGCCATTATAGTAGTGTCAGACTGTATGTCTTGGTATCTAGTGGGGTTTGGTTCCAGGACTCCCCATAGATACCAAAATGTGTTGATGTGCAAGTCCCATTATATACAACGGTGTGGTAAAATGGTGTCCCTTATATAAAATGATTATACAAAATCAAACTTTCCTTTTTGTAATTTTTTTTCAACATTTGCAAGCCATGGGTGGTTGAATCCATGGATGCAGAATCCATGGAAACCATCTGTTTTCTGAAAAAGACCTATTTGCCTTGGAGTGTTTTTCGTGTTGTTCTACATGTATGCGTGGAGTCAAAAAGTCCACTTCCATAGGACTGTGGGAGGTATTAGCCACACTGGCTGCATATCTGTTGGCTTTTTAATCGGACCATTTTGGTTGCTGTTTATTGTAATGCTCGAGATTTACGGCAGTGACGACACATCGTTTCCAGAGTGGGGTGTTACAATCCCGCCAACCATTTCCAGATGCCCAGAAGCATGCCTTTTTTGGAGGGAGGTGCTCGTTTTGTTTTCTTGGTGGTGGCTGGTTTAGCATTAAGGAATTACCTCAACACAATGCAGCCTGCTTGCCAAAGGCACGGGCCCATTTCGTCCGACTGGCCACGGAGAGAGGAAAACAATTGGCTGCCGTTCAATGGCATCAGTACACAATTTATTTACTGGAGTTTTGCTCCACGTTCGAGAACATTTCCTGGTTAAGTGAATATTGTCTAGAGATCGGCAGGAGGGAAAAGCCTCGCTGGGTGGAAAGGAAGCACAACAGGGAAGAGATAGCAGTCCACACACTCAAGAAAAGTGGAGCAAATATGTTGTTTTATGATTTCTTTGCATGAAGTGTGCATGGATAAATGTGCCTTCAAGTTGCCTGTTAACTTATGACAACTTAAGGAATATCATAGGGTTTTCTAATGCAAGGAATCCTTAGAGCAGTCGTTCTCAAACTATGGGTTTCAGATGTTTTGGCCTACAACTCCCAGAAATCCCAACACCTGGTAAAATGGTTGGGATTTCTTGGAGTTGTAGGCCAAAACATCTGGGACCCACAGGTTGAGAATCACTGCCTTAGAGGCACCCTGAGAGTCTGGAAGATCAGGGCTCAGATCTCTGTTCACCTTCCATGTGATGCTGCATCAGAAATAGACCAGAGCAAACCTTCATTGAGCATCTCTTTTCAGAAAACCATGGTTCTTCTAAGTTGGAAATGTTGAAAATGGAGAGGTGAGCTTGTTTTCTGCTGGTCCAGAAGAGAGGGGTGCAAATTAAAAAAACTGAGATTTTGGGTGAACATTAGGAAGAACGTCTTGGAGTGAAGAACTATTTGACAATGGAATGAACTATTCAAAATAAAGTGAACCCTTGGTTTGAGTGGTTTCAAATCAGAGATTGGATGACCAAGGATGTTTCAATTGTGTACTCCTGTAGTAATAGAAAGGTTGGATTAAATCAGTGGATCATTTGGGGGTGAAGGCTTCAGGTACTCTCTAGAACAGTGATTCTCAACCTGTGGGTCCTCAGATGTTTTGGCCTTCAACTCCTAGAAATCCCAATAGCTGATAAACTGGCTGGTATTTCTGGGAATTGTAGGCCAAAACACCTGGGGACCCACAGGTTGAGAACCACTGGATTAGATGATCCAACTCTACATAGAATCATAGCATCAGAGCGCCCTTTCAACAGCCATATAACCCAAGATATCAAGGTAGATCATTTGCTACAATATCTGCTTTGAACTGGGTTATCTGAGTCCACACTGCCATATAATCCAGTTTAATGTGGATTTTATATAACTGTGTGGAAGGGGCCTTAGAATTGGGAGAGTACACAAGAAACATCTCTATTCCATCCATCTGTCATGTAAGAATCCACAACAAAAGCAATCCTGCCCATCCAACCTTTCTTCAATGACCTCCAGAGAGTAGACTCCTCCACGGCTATATATTCTACTCTTCAACAGCAGTAAATAAGGTCTTCTTAACATTTATGTGAAATCTTGCTAGTCATTTGATTCTACTGATTCATATTCTAGTCTTTGGAGTGGCTGAAAAAAGTTTATTCCACCTTCTATGTGACATCCCTTCAGATATTTGGGGTGGGGAGGCACCCGAGGACGCGGCAACTCGGTGCAGCGAATTCGCGCACCATTTTGCAGACAAAGTCACTCACATCCGTCATGACTTGGACGCTAGCTTGGATGCAATGCCATGTAAGTTAACTGAGGCACCTGTCTGTCCTATCTTGTGGGATTCGTTTCAGCTTGTTCACCTGGATGACGTGGACAAGATCCTTGGAGCTGTGAGTGCGACCACTTGTGCCAAGGATCCTTGCCCTTCTTGGCTTATAAAATCGGCCAGAGGAGGATTGGGAGATTGGTTTGCGAGTATAATTAATGCCTCTCTGGTTCAAGGCAAATTCCCATCTGCCCTAAAACAGGCTATAGTGAGGCCAATTTTGAAGAAAGCCTCCCTTGATTCGACCATCCTAAATAACTACAGACCAATCTCAAATCTTCCTTTTTTGGGCAAGGTCCTGAAACCGCTGGGAGAGGTCATCCGGAGTTTTGGAGTACGGTGCCATCTCTACGCGGATGACACCCAACTCTACTACTCTTTTCCACCGAACTCCAAGGAAGCCCCTCGGATACTGGACCAGTGCTTGGCGGCTGTGATGGGCTGGATGAGGGCGAACAAGCTGAAACTTAATCCTGATAAGACAGAGGTCCTCCAGGTCAGTCGCATGTCTGATCGGGGTATTGGGTGGCAACCTGTGCTTGACGGGGTCGCACTCCCCCTGAAGGTGCAGGTCCGCAGCTTGGGGGTCTTCCTGGACTCATCTCTGACACTTGAGGCTCAGGTGTCGGCGGTGGCCGGGAGGGCCTTTGCACAACTTAAACTTGTGCGCCAGCTGCGACCATACCTCGTGAAGTCTGATCTGGCTACGGTGGTCCATGCCTTAGTTACCTCTAGATTAGATTATTGCAACGCACTCTACGTGGGGCTGCCTTTTAAGACGGCCCGGAAACTCCAACTAGTTCAGCGGGCGGCAGCCAGGTTCCTAACAGGAGCGAATTACAGCGAGCGGTCTACACCCCTGTTCAAGGAGCTCCACTGGCTGCCGTTCACCTTCCGTACCCAATTCAAGGTGCAGGTGCTGACCTACAAAGCCCTGAACGGTTTGGGATCCACTTACCTTTCTGACCGCATCTCCCCCTACGAACCTGCACGATCTCTTCATTCATCGGGGGAGGCCCTCCTCTCGATTCTGCCTCCGTCACAAGTGCGGTTGGTGGGGACGAGGGAGAGGGCCTTCTCCGTGGTGGCCCCCCAGCTCTGGAACGCGCTCCCCAGGGAAATTAGGCAAGCTGCCACCTTGGAAGTGTTCAGGAAGAGCCTGAAAACCTGGCTCTTCAAACAGGCCTTTGAAGAAGTTCCGCCCACTGTATACAGGTACTAGTGGGTTCTTCTGACCAGTTGTACCTCTTGGTTAACTCCCTGACATAGCCTCAGTGTTCACCCCAGTCTAAGGCTCTTCCCATGACCTTGTAGCACCTTAACTTCCTTCTTGTTTACAAGTTCCACTCAGTGCACTTTGCCCAGCTCATTTTATGTTTTTACTGCTATGTTTCTCAAGTGTTTTATAATGATTGTGATTTTTAATGCCTTTTAAATTTATTTGTGTGTTTTTGTATTCGATATTATTGTATGTTGGTTTTATATCTGTAAGCCGCCCCGAGTCCCTCTGGGGAGATGGTGGCGGGGTACAAAAATAAAATAATAATAATAATAATAATAATAATTATTATTATTATTATTATTATATTTAAAGTGGACTGTCAATCTTTCATTCTCCTTGCTCAACAAACCCAACTCCTTAAGATGTTTCTTACAAGCTTGGATTTCCATACCTTTGACCCTTTTACATAACCTTTCTTTGAGTCCAGTTCTATAATGCTATAATGGTAGGACATATAGTCACCTGCACACTCATGGCAGCCCAATTGGGAATCTGGCTGGGGCATCCCCTCCTTGAGAGAAATCGGTCTGTCTCACAGAGAGCTTCCTCTCCATGTTCTCTCATTCAGCACTCAAAATGAGACCCAATGGGTCCACCAAGAAAGACTGAATGCTTTCCAAGGCCAGGTTCAGTGGTGTCAGCATAACCTTTGTCCTCTGCTGAATTGATCCCATGAAGGACTTTGCACTCTTCCTGTTAGAAGTAAAAGAGAGTCTCCTGTGGCTGGTATTGTCAGAGGGTCATTCAGGAAATATACACAATGTCAGGACATTTTAACACTGACCTCACCGCTTTATGACTCTGCAAGCTTCCTCCACCGGAAACAAAGTCCTCTGAGATGGAAACCTTAGGCACACATGTTGCCAGAAGGTCTGGGAGCACTTTTTTTAAAACCTTGCAGAGCTTGAGCTGTGAAGGATCTGGCCACGTTTGTGCACCACAAAATGGTGGTCGATGCAATGCACTTTGTTGCATTCCAGACAACAACCAATAAAAAGCATGGAAGGCAAAGTGAGGGAATTATATAGTTCTTCAGTTATAACAGTGTGGTTGGTTGTGTAGTGGTTTGAGTGTTGGGTTCTTGGAGACCAGGGTTCAAAGTGCTGCTTAGCCAAGGAAATTCACCCAAAGTCAATGCAAATTCTCAGTCTTAGAGAAAGGCAATGGTAAATTCCTGAACAAATCATGCCAAGAAAACACCATGATAGGTCCACCATAGAAATGACTTGAAGGCACATAAGAATAATTGTAATTGGACTGAAACTCCCAGTATCCCTCTCCATTGGCTACGTGGGATTGAGCTGTTGGGACTTGCAGCCAAACAACACCTGGAAGTCCTTGGGTTTTTCAACTTTGAGGTGAACAACAACACATTCTATCAATTTGTCTGCACGATCCTTTGGAAAGCTAGAAAAGGCCTGTCAATATTGCAAATTCCGTAAATTATTGCATAACCTATTGGAAAATAACTGCACCCAGTCTCTGGGCACATAAACTTTTGGCAAATGTGACTCTCCATGAATATGTGGAGACCACCCTTTGAAAACCACTAGTCAAGAGAAGCACGACCTTGTTAGAAATCAACTCTTCGACCAAGTGATATTCACAACAATTGATGTAATGGCACACAAGGTAACTCAGCTATTAAACTGAAGAACCATGTCTTTAAAATGCCAACGATAAAGACATGCCACTACAAAAATATATTTGGTTAGCAGAGGATGGTTTTTCTTTGCAGCTGTAATTGCCCAAAAGATATACACTCTCTTGAAACCTCTTAGTTTAAAATATGCACTCAGAGATAAAAAAAAAGTCTTTTTGGAAAAATAACATATCTTATTTACTCATAAACATCTTGTATTAATTCACCATACAGACACATTTCTTATTGAAGTTTGGTTACAGATAGGATGTAGCGTCTGTGTTGAATACACAGGGTATCATTCTTAATCAATAGTCCATAGTCTTTAAGTATAGTTAAAGATGTCTAGATGTTCTAGATGTCAACATTCATCTAAATATTGAGTTTGATCAAAATCTGTTCACAAATGTGCATCCCAGAATAAAAAAATTCAGAAAATGAATTTGGAGTGAAAACATTTATAGAGACACACAGCGGATACATCTACACTGTAAAACAATGCAGTATGACACCACTTTAAGTGTAATGGCTCAATGCTATGGAATCCTGAGAATTGTAGTTTTACAAAGTCTAGACTTAGGCCAAATAACAATAACGGGAAAAATTCAATATATTTTGCTAAAACAAATTCCTACCTCCAACACAAAAACATACAAGAAAAACATGCCAAGTTAGGCTTGGCATAAAGAGAACAGAAATAGCACAGAATGTGCTAATAAGAACATGCAAAATAGAACAGAATATGCAAAATCAAATAGAAGATGCAGAATAGATCACAATATGCAAATATAACAAAATATGCAAAATGCGTGCAAAGGGGGAGGGATAATCTTTTCCCATCTCACATCTAATTTTCTGCCTCCGTTTGGAAACTACCACTCCAAAAATCCCCAGTCCAGTGGCCTTGCTGACTGGAGGATACTGGGAATTTCAATCCCATTGTTAATCCTAAATAGAGTACAATAATCAAATCAATAGAAATGTTAGAAATCGAGATGCGTGCTCCGTTGAGTCAATTAGTCTCCTCTTGTTAGCAATTGGATTTAGCTCCCTTCCAAAACAAAAAAACAGAAAAAACTGGAAGGCCATTTGCTGGCTTGCCAGGAAAACCAAGAGAACAGAGTAAGGGGAGCAGGATCGGGGTTTTCCCTCCCCTCTCATTCAGATGTGTGTGATCTAATAATTTGGGATGTCTCCATCTGGGAAAGGTTTTCTGTTCCTACCCAACTGCTTGAGGTCCTTGATGTGTTATAACTATGAACAGAGCATTACCTCACTGGTTCATTGCAGATGGCTGCAGTTTTAAAACACATTAAGTTGCTTTCTAGCGCTCCCATGGCTGGCTCTTGCAGCCCTTTCCTCAAACTCCTTGGAGGGTCACAATCCAAGGTCGCCTCCCGCCCCTCTCCAATGTTTTGTCTGATCCATAAACTAATTTATGGGGATCTTCCAGGCATCTCATAGGTCTTGCTCCTCATTTTCAGCGAACACAGGACGGATATAGAGCGAAGCCCAAAGTCACAGGACAGATTTATAGTTTGTTGCCTTGTTGAGTGGGTGAATGGCTAGAGTAATTGAAAATCAAAAACTCCCAATAAGTTCTGCAAGACCGAGAGAGCATCTCCATTGTAGAATTAGTTAAGTTTGACAACACTTTAACTGCCATGACTCAATGCTATTGAATCATGAGCATTATAGTTTGTTGAGGCACCAGCACTCTTTGGCAGAGAAGAATAAGGATCCTGTAAAACTACAACTCCCAGGGTTGCACTACATTGAGCCATGGAAATGCAGGGCATTAATTCAACCCACTCTAAGTGAAGTGAAATCCTTCTTCATATCTACAAAATGCTCTTAAATATAGAAAGGGGTTGTTTCAGGATCCTCACCCCCATAAAATGTGAGCAGAGCAAAAGCTGTTCTCTGTCACAGGTGGGAGATGGAAATTACTGGGAAACTCAGCTGTGTCAGTCCTGTTGAATTGAAGAAGCAACATTCAAACGAGCATTGATGGTTGGTGGCTACTAGCTCATAGACATGCTCAGTGTAGGCACTTCTTAAAGGGAAGCTTTAATGTTCTAATAGTTATTATTTTAACATTTTTATCCTATAGGACTTTATCATACTAACGTGCTAGTCCACTACAATTGTGTTAATGGAGATCGTGGATATATATCAAGATGAGCACCTTCAACAAAGATACTTCATTTGACGACAGATCCCAAAGAATTAAAAAGGCATTTGGAGTATGCTAATACGAAAGGTCACAGGTTCAAATCCGGGGAGCGGAGTGAGCGCCCGCTCTTAGCTCCAGCTTCTGCCAACCTAGCAGTTTGAAAACATGCAAATGTGAGTAGATCAATAGGTACCGCTCCGGCGGGAAGGTAATGTGCTCCATGCAGTCATGTCAGCCACATGACCTTGGAGGTGTCTAAGGACAACACCGGCTCTTCAGCTTAGAAATTGAGATGAGCACCAACCCCCAGAGTCGGACACGACTGGACTTAATGTCAGGGGAAACCTTTACCTTTACCTTAATCCAAGATCAATAGTTCAGTCCCATATATGTATGTCTCCTCAAAGGTAATCCCCATACAGTGAAATGGCACTTGTGGCTACTGACCATCAAATCAACTTTGACTTAAGGCAACCCTATGAATGAGACCTCCTACCATCCGCTGTCTCAGGGTGGCCATGACTTCTATGTTTGAATCCATCCATCTGGAGTTTGTTCTTCCTCTTTTCCTACTGCCCTTCACCTTACTAAGCATGATTGTCTTTCCCAATGAATTATGCCTTCTCATAAAGAAAGCTGGATGAAAGAAAATCAACTCATTTGACATGTGGTGCTGGAGGAGATTCCTCAAAGTTACCATGTCCTCAACAGGTGAGCTCTTTCAAACACAGGATGGCCATAGCTTCTTTGAATCTGTCCACCTGGAATACAATCTTCCTCTTTTCCTCCTTACCAAGCCTCATTCTCTTTCCATGTGAGTCATGTTTTTTCATATCTCTAATCTCAGTTTTGTCATGCTTTCTAGGGAGAGTTCAGGCTTGATTTGCTCTCTGTGTTTTTAGTAGTCCACAGTAGTCTTAGAACTCTTCTTCTCTGGCACCACATTTTGAATGACTTTTCTTCTTATCAGCTTTTTTCAGTTTGACTTTCACAACTATACATAGAAATCCAAAATACAATAGCATGGGCCACCCTAACTTTAGTGTTCAGTAACTATGGAATCACAGATTTGGAAGAGATCCCAAGGGCCAGCCAGTCCAACCCCATTCTGCCAGGCAGGAACACACAACCCAAGCACTTCTGACAGATGGCTATCCAGCCTATGCTTAAAAACATTCAAAGGAGAGGACTCCACCGGGCTCCAAAATGGCACCATATTCCAATGTCAAACAGCTCTTACTGTCAGGAAATTCTTCCTAATGTTTAGGTGGAATCTCTTTTTCTTATTGTTTGAATCCATTGCCCCCTTTCCTAGTTTCTGCAGCAGCAGAAAATAAGCCTACCCCCATGTTCAATAAGATATATTTTGACACTTCAGCACCTTGTCTAGTTCCTTCTTAAGGGTCCCTCCAAGTCCTAGTCCTCTTCTGATTTCTTTTTTTAAGATATACTCTTTATTATAATTTTACAATTGTTTAAAACCAGCAAGTTAAAAGAAAGAAAGAAAAAAGAAAAAAAAGAAGAAAAGAAAAAGAACTAAAAAGAAAAGAAAAGGTATAGATATTGGATAAAAAGAATATGATTAGAAATGAGAGACAGAGAGGGAAGATGTGCACGAAAGTACTCAGTAGATAAAGATAGAAAGTGTTTAACAAAGAAAAAGAGAAACAGATCTGGTTTCCTTTTGCGTTGACTTCCTGGGACTGTTCCATAGGGTTTCTCTCCTTTTCCTTCATCCATTTTTGCTTCATAGCTTTTTCTTCTCCTGACTTCTTCCCATGTTCCTGAGTCCTTGGGCCTCGTCTTTGTCTGCTTTACTATTTATTTAATTTCTAATTCTCTAATTATTTACACTCTATTGTATTCCAATATCTCTTATCTTATGTTTTATTTATTTACAAAATTAGATTTTGGGTTTATATCAATGTTTTGTAATTTTTCCTTTTTAAATATTCTGATATTTCACTCCAATCTGTTTCTTTCATTGGTGTACCTCTACTTTTAGATAATAGAAAGGAAAGCCTGTCCATGTTTCTTATATCCTGCACTTTGTTCAACCATGTCTCTTCATCCGGAATCTCTTTTTTCTTCCATGAGCTAGCATAACATATTCTTGCCGCTGTGGTTAGGAGAAAGATTTCTTAATGGCAGTCTACATCCCAATGAATATCAAAACTATGGTAAGGAAGACCTTGATCTATTTTAGTGTCATCATTGTCTACAGTTCTTTTGCGATGGTTGCAGTTTTGACTTTTGTGTATTTGGTTATTTATGGATTTGATTACAAATATTCTCTCTAGGATTCTCTAGCTCAGGAATGGGCAAACTTCGGCCCTCCAGGTGTTTTGGACTTCAACTCCCACAATTCTAAGCAGCCTACTGGCTGTTAGGAATTGTGGGAGCTGAAGTCCAAAACACCTGGAGGGTTAAAGTTTGCCATGCCTGCTCTGGCTCCTCTAGGGTGACTTTATGGTCAATTCATGCCCATCAATGGAATCTTTTGTAGAATCTCTAAAACCCCCAGTGTGCTCCTATAGTCAACATCTTCCAATCATACTGGAAGAACTAGAGATTTCTAGAGAGAGCACCTAGGTCCTCCAATGCATTTCTGGGTTTGGCTTCCTGTGAATATTGACTACAGAGTCATGGTGGAGGACTTAGATATTCTTAAGTTAAAAAATAGTGAAGTTTTTCACTTTCACAAGGGTCCTGTACCTCTAATCCAAGAAAAACATGATCTTTTGTCTAGAAATCTCTAGGTCCTCTAGCATGAAAAGAGGAAGTTGAGTCTATAGACTCAAACTGGAAAACCCAACGATTCCTAGGTCACCTTTAATGCATGAACAAAATTTGAAAAAAATTCTGTTCCTGGTTTGAAAGTGTTATTTCCTGTTTAATCGTGTGGTACATTTTTTAAAAAGTTGTTGTTTTACTCAAAAAAACTTCATTTTTATGACTGCCACAAACTATGTTCAATTGGTTGAGACTCTATGAGATATTCATTAAAAACTATTGCAAATGTACTGCAGGATATCCCTTCCCGCAAAAATAAAGTTTTGAAAGTTTAATAAACTTTCCCCATGTTTTTATGATAGAACCAATTAGGAAATGACATTTATAACTCAGGAACAAAAATCATATTACATAGTGTTATCAAATCCACAAAGGTCAAGATCACAAATATGGAGGGTCAACTGTATATTCAACGGGTTAAAAGAAAGTAAATAAATAATGTTACATAGAAGAAAAAAGCCCAGCTTTTTGGAGGCCGGTTGTCAGGCTGCAAACCCCAGATTAGTCAGCATGGCTGGCGGGTGGATGGAGCAACCGGAGACCATCTCACCAAGTCTGCCGCCTCTTTATAAATAGTTTTCCTCGGAGGGGGAGGCAGGATGTATGTCAGGGCCACTTTGATAGAGTGTTTCTTTCCTGATTAAAGAGAAATAAGAGTCCTTCTCCTCCCCGCCTTCACCTCCCGGTGAGATTGCTTTGAAACCAGGGCCTCCGTACTTTTATTTTTGGACCTTGGCAGCCAAAGTCTTGGGAGAAAGGTTCATCCGGAGAAAGCACTTTTCCTTTTCACAGAAGTCGAGGCTTGGGTGTGGGAGTTGGCACAGGGACACAAAACTCCCAGGGGAGAATGCACAACCATTTTCCAAAACCTAAAATTCCCGTACCGGTGGGTGGGGAGAGTTCACACATGCAGCAACCTTTTCTGGGCATTTAATGGCTTGTCCATAGGGTTGTCAGATCTCAGACTAGGTCTAGAGTCACCCTTTTCTCAGTTGAGAGGAAGGAATCTCAGGGTGAGCGCACTACCTTGGAAAGTATTGTGTACAGTCAACCTTCTGTTTTAGGGACAGAGAACCAGTGGACATTGAGCACAGAGTCATGCTACATGACCTAGAAATGACTGCTGCTTCATATGTTTTGGTTCATAGACCCTGAACCAAAGTCTATTAACCAGCAGACATTATCCACAGAATCAAGTTGAAGGACTTAGACATTTCTAGATAAGTTCTCAGTGGGGGGTGGATGGTTTATGAAATCATTGCTACTCTGCTTTTCTGAAGACTCAGCCATAGTGGCATTTCAACTCTCCACTGTAGCTTGCTGGTTTCATAGGCATAAAGGGATGTTTTGCAAACCCTTTTCTGTTTTTCTCCTCTCCCCAAAGCTGTGGGGAAGGGGTGGAAGCAGCAAAAAGCTTGCAAACTGCCTCATGAAGCATATGCACTAGCAGGCTTCAGGGCAGCAGCAAGCCCAAGAATAATGAAAGCTGCCAATGCCAAATCCAGGAATGTAGAGGGCTGAATGCGTTTACTTTCCTCATTTGTTCAGCTTGATGTTTAGGGGTGCAAATACATGGGGGGGGGGGGCACATTGAAAATTATTAATCCTTAGAATTTAAAGGTAAAGGTAAAGGTTTTCCCCTGATGTTAAGTCCAGTCGTGACCGATTCTGGGGGTTGGTGCTCATCTCCATTTCTAAGCCGAAGAACCGGCGTTGTCCGTAGACACCTCCAAGGTCATGTGGCCAGCATGACTGCATGGAGCGCCGTTACCTTCCCACCAGAGTGGTACCTATTGATCTACTCACATTGGCATGTTTTCGAACTGCTAGGTTGGCAGGAATCCTTAGAATTACGGTATTCTATTTGCCTTGGCTGCCTTCTATTAGTCGCTTTGCCAACTCATTTTCATTGCATGCCTAAACATTTTCCCCCACATACCTATGTGAAGTTTTAACTTGACTGTAGTGCTAGAAACTTGGAATCTGAAGGAAAATTGCATGGAAGGGGCAGAATTCCAATGGGAAACTTTGTCCCCACTAAAGCTTCTGTCTTTGTTGGGGCTTTTCCTTTGAGCACTGATTATGCTGCAACTATGATTGATGCTCAAGAGATCATGTTTGGGAATGTGCCTTCAGGTGGTCAAAGAATATGGAGGAGAGCCACCAGAGATGATTATGACACTGAAGGTGCACATGTGCAAAATATATGGTTCTTTAAATAACTGGGATCCAAACTTTTAAATCATTAAAAACCAATCAACAGCATTATGAATTGCATTTGGAAAAGCCATTTGTGTATCTAATTTTAAACAAATATGTCAAATATTTTCCTGTTGTTCAATCTCAGTTAATAAGCTTGGAGTGCATTTGAACAAAACTGTCATGTCTGAATAGTCTACAAGCGCAGCCTCATGTTTGGTACATTGCAACAATCTATTCCTAAACAGAAGCAGCTTTGTCCTGGTTGTGTTGTAGATATTTTCCCTTATTTTCCCTCTTTTAACATTCCCCAAACACAAAACTGAATGGGAACCAGCACCATGGTATATTGTGCAGTGTTCTTAAACTGGCTGGCAACAAGGGTTTATTTTAAGCACACCAATGACCACAACCAGAAACATTTTTAGTAGATAAAAGGCCTGTTTGTTTTTATATTGTTGGCTCTGAATTATTCCCAAAGGAAGATTTTTCCCCTTTGGGAACTAACCAAAAAGAAGAAGAAAAAAAGAGAAATTTGCCACCCCCCTCTGTTTGATTTTGACAAGCGTCTTCCTGGTTTGGGATCGCCTGCGGTGTGCCTTGCAAGCCGCCCACCGCACACAGGCTCCTTCTCCCAGCATTGTTGACTCCACAATGAGGACTGTTTGTATTGTTCCTTCCCAGAAGCGTTGCCAATCGCACATGTGTCTCCAGCTGATAGCAAGACGCTTTGGCAAAGCTTCACGGTCCATCAGATAAATGCCTGGGACTTGATTTCTTCACCTCAAACACACCAAGAGGCCAAAGAGCAGAGAGTCAGATTTAATTTATTTCTCTCCTCTCTGTCTTTTTTTTTTTTTTAAAGAATAGCATTGTAGGGCCACAAATGGGTAAGGGGATAAATTACACACAATGCAAAAAAATAAAAATAAAATAATCCCTAGCAAAATATGGGCTAGACAATGTTACTGTTAGGTGGATTGGAAACTGGTTAAGTGGCTGAAGCCAGAGGTTGCTAACCAAGGTGCCATAGGGTCAAGGTCCTGTCCTGGGCCCAGTGCTATTGAACCTCTTCATCAATGGCTTGGATGATGGAATAGAAAGCATGTTTATCACATTTGCTGATGACACTAATTTGGGATGAATAGCTAATTGTTGTACTTTAGCACTGAGGCGCCCGCTCACACAGCACCACACCAGAGGCCAGCAAACCAGTAATAAAATGTTTATTGAGAAAAGAATATAAAAAGGGGAAAGCAGTCAATTCCAAAAAAGAGACAGTCAGAATATAACATGCAGTTACAAAATAAGCCAGAGTTCAATAGCAATAATTCAAAGATGCTAGGGAAAAATCTCAGAACCAATAAATGCAAAAACACAGAAATAATCCAAGGTAATTTCCATGAACATGAACACAGGAATCTCTCTCAAAGGCACATAGGCAAAACAGGAACATGAAACAAGAATCTTGGCAATTCAGGAACCAGGAACTTGGAAACATGAACAGGAGACTGTTTCCCTTTTAGCAATGTTGTCTCTTCTGAAATGCTTGAAGCCAAGGCTTCAATTTAAGCCCATCCAGGTTCCTAGGAAATCATGTCTAAGGCACCTGGATTTCAGGGCTTTATCTTGGATGCACTAGGTTGCCTATTTTTCACACCCTGCATTCTGGGATCTAATCTACACTCCCTTGAAACCTCCTCAACTTCCTCATCATCCCAAGACCTTTTATCCAGGGAAATGATACTTTCACTTTCCCAAGTTGCCTAGTAATGATCTAAAGAATGCAAAGCATCAGCTGGGTCAGCCTTCATTTTGAAACCCCATATCCTCAGAATCCTCTGACGCTTGCCAGGGTACTGTTGGGAAATCATCCTGGACTACTCAAGTCCAAATGTAGTCAGATAGATGATAGAGTTAGATTGAGGGGATCCTTTTCCTGTTTCCAAAGCATGCCTAGACAGGCTTTACTGTGTTTTACTCTATCCTGTTTACGTCACATCCCTTACTTTGAAGTTAGTAGAAATGTGAATCTTTAGGGACACTAACTTCCCATTGGTCAGAATGTCTTTTATGGCCCCAATAAACTGGACCATGAGGTCGGAACCATTTTGGTTCTCTCTTCTCCCTTTGTTCTTCAAGCTAACAAGAAGCATCCTGCCATCTCTCCTGGCAAGATGTAACTATGTAGATGTTTGTTATTTTTCCTTTCTTATTTTTCCTTAGAAACCAGTCTATAGTAATCTAGACAGCTCCCAAGCCTTTCTATCTACAATGGAGTTCTTTTTACCTGAATAAATACTTTTGAACTTTTATTGAGACTCTGCAGTCCATTGCAATCCTAAAGGCTTTTCTTGCTCGCCAGTGTATGTAACTGTTGCATTTGAAAGCTTTGCTTTTTGCTACTCTGCTGATTTTGGTGGAATCTCCCCCAGAGAGGGTTAAATTGAGTCTAACCGCTCAGATATTACCACAACAGGTACAACAGTAATACCCCAGAGGATACAGAATCCAGAATCCCCTTAACAGATTGAAGAGCTGGGCAAAAACGAACAAAATGAATTTCAACAAGGAGAAATGTAGGGTTCTGCACTTAAACAATAAAAATGAAATGCACAGTTTTAGGAGGCATAACACATGGCTTGACAGCAGTTCATATAAAAAGGATCTTGGAATCTTGGTAGATCACAAGCCGAGTATAAGTCAGCAATGTGATGCAGCAGCTTTAAAAGTCAGTGTTATTCTAGGCTGTATCAATAAGAGTACAGTCTCTAGATCAAGGGAAATAATAGTGTCACTCTATTCTGCTTTTTGTTCACATCTCACATGGAATACCATGTCCTCTTATGGGCACCACAATTCAAAAAGAATATGGACAAGATGGAACGTGTTCAGAGAAGGGTGACTAAAATGACCAAAGGTCTCAAAGCCATGAATCCCTATGAGGAGTGGATTATGGAGCTGGGTATGTTTATCTTGGAGAAGTCTGAGAGGGGACATGAGAGCCATGTTTAAATATTTGAAAGGATGTCACATTAAGGATGGAGCAAGCTTGTTTTCTGCTGCTGTGTGACTAGAACACAGCAATGGATTCAAATTGCAGGAAATGAGATTCCACCTAAACATTAGGAAGAAAATCTGGGTGTTTGACAATGGAATATGCTGCCTGAGAATCCGGTAGTGTCTCCAGACAAATAGATGGCCATTGTCTCATGGCTTGGATTGTGTGTTCCTGTATAGCAGAATGGGGTTCGGCTCTTGTGGTCTCTTCTAACTCTGTGATTCTATACAATAAGGAGTCCAGGATGAATCTTTAAACTGAGAACTGACTTCTATGTCAGTGCACCGACGATTTCAGTTTGGATTTTACTCTAAAGTTCACTTTATCATTTATGGATCTAGGTATTTGTATATTATCTTTAGCCTCCAGAGATGGATAAAACCAGAAAGAGCAAATAAAAACACTTAAAAAGATGAAAAATATTTTTTTTAAAAAATAACTTTTCAGAACAGACAGATGTATTTATTTGCTTATTTATTGAAGATATTTCGATATCGCTTACCAAATTTTATATCATTTACTAGCCCAAAAAGGCTCTTAAGGTGATGAACATTTAAAAGAAACAGAAAAGCCACTCTTGTTTGAAGAGTCAAATCCTGCACAGATTGAATGTACGGTGTTAGATTAATGCAGTTTGACACCACTTTAACTGCTATGTCTCAACACTGTGGAATTGTAGAAGTTGTAGTTTGGTGAGACACTATTTGGTAGAGAAGGCAAAAGACCTTCTGAAACTGCTACTCCTATGAATCCATAGCACTGAGCCATGGCATTTAAAGTGGTGTCAAACTGTATTACTTCTACAGTGCAGATGCATCCATAGAATCTTAAAGCTGGAAGGATCCACAAGGGCCATCTACTCAAACCCTCTGTTCGTGACAGCATAGACAAATAAAGCACCCCAAAAGATGCCCAACCAACCTGTGTTTTAAAGATCTCCAAAGATAAGTCTACAACATCTTGAGGCAATCTATCCTACTCTTGAGCAGCTCTTATAGTCCGTTATTCCTCATGTTTAAGTGGCTTTAGTGCAATCTTGGCTACCCACTGGAAGCTTAAGAAGGATGGAGCCAGCCCAACTTCCCTTTCCCCTTAGCCTATATAAATAAATACACAGATATTGCAAAACACAAGAAAGCCTACAGTGATCTCTTTCCAAAAGAAACCAAATCCAGACAATTGTGGCACCCCTGGAAATGCCTGGCTTTTGGAGAAATGTGCCAAGTTGACCCTTGTAATGTATTTGCTTGTAAACAAGAACATCCTGCATAGCTCATTTTTCCAGCATTTAGCTAAGTCCTTGATGTGCTAGTTTTCTGCATTCAAGGAGTATAATTTCATGCCCTCTTTATCTCAGTACGAAATGGTGACATCTACCCTGTTTCCCCTAAAATAAGACATCCCCAAAAAATAAGACCTAGTAGAGGTTTTGCTGAATTGCTAAATATAAGGCCTCCCCCGAAAGTAAGACCTAGCAAAGTTTTTGTTTGGAAGCATGCACAGAGGAGACATTTAAGGACAGAGTTGGAGTTTGTGACCTGGAGACTTCTAAGAAGAATAGAAAGAAACCATAGTAGGAACTATAGTAGATGACTTCTCCTTGTTAATATCAATTAACATTCTACATGCTTCAAAACAGATTTTTTTTTCTATCATGAGTACCCCTGAACATACGAGAAATATAAGGCTGGATGGTTCAGAAAAATATATATTTTTGGATACAATTTCCAGATTCAGGATTCTGAGATCTACTATCCAAAAAGGCCTGAATCATAACAGTATATGCTTCGAACTCTGTTTGTAGCCATTGAAGTAAATTATGGAAAAAAGAAGGAAAGGGGGGGGGGAGGAGGAGGAGGAGAAAGAAAGAAAATGGGATGTTTCAAAAGCAGCCAAAAAGTGGGATGATAGAGGATTCATTAGGACCGTATGGAATTATCCTTTTGCAAAATGTTTCAGGATGTCGAGGTGATATAGTCATTCAGATGAGCTAGGCTGGACCTACACTGCCATATAAAATCCAGATTATCTGCTTTGAACTGGATTATATGGTAGTGCAAATTCATATAATCCATTTCAAAGCAGATAATGTGGGTTATCAGATTTGATACTCTGGATTATATGGCAGTGTAGAAGGGGCTCTAGATAGTGGGATTGTATCATTTACCATTAGGGCAGGGCTAGAAATGAAATGGCCTATTTGTGCCTGTTAACAGCTGAGTAGAAGAGGAAATTTGAGCAGGTATTGCCTATTGTCTTGATGCATAGCAAGCAACAGCGGAAGAAATTCCTTCTTTTATGCAACGTCTGAAGATTGAGGAACCCACTACAAGTTGGTGTTTCAGATGTGTTGAACTGCAACTCCGAGCAGCCCCAGGGAACATAATCAAAGGTGAAGAACACTGGAGGTTGCATATTAAACAGATTTGGAATAGAGTTGCCAGGCCAGAATCATCCAAGGCTCTGAAATTTCTGGACCAAAACTTGAGACTTGAGGATAGCCCCTAGTGAAGCTATTAAGTATTATTTATCAACCACAGCTGGTCATTTAAACAAACACCTAAACACATGTTACCTATTTTCCTATTTGTAGATCAAGACAGAAATATTAAGTACCGCAAATGGCTTTCCCCCGATCCAGTAAAATGAATTTTTTTCTTTTTACTTAGGGAGACATGGAATATTTAATGTATTGTTGAAGGCTTTCATGACCGGAATCACTGGGATGTTGCATGGTTTCCAGGCTGTATGGCCCTGATCTAGCATCTGAAGATCCTCTGAAGAAATGTCAGAGAAAATGCCACTAGAACACAGCCATACAGCCTGGAAACCACACAACACTCCAGGGAATATTTACTTTACTTGCTTCTAGCCAGAGGATGGATACAGAGTCCTGTCACTGCAATGACTCAGTCAGTATATACAGTATGACCCCCATATCCACAGGAGAATGCAGTGTGAAAACAGTAAACCATGGATAATAGCGAACCCTATTGAAATGAATAACTTCTGCCAAGTGTTGCTATAGAGTTGCTTTGGAGGACTTGAATATTCTTAAAGAAGTATCATCTAGGCATTTTCTGAGTTCTCCTAGGTGACTCTATGGTTACTTCTGTCAGAAGCATGCCATAGGATCACCTGGAGGACTGGGAAAATTGCTAGAGATATGGCAGATGAAGCCGTAGGTCCCATGGGCATGGGGATTGTACTGTATATAAAACCCATGGAAATTCTTCGCACGTTGCAGTAGCAAATCAATGAGTCTTTCGAAAGACTATCAAGCTGACATTCTGCTAGAGGAGTTGGAAATGTACACACAACAAAATGGAGAACCTAACTCTAACCCTAACCTGGAGATGAGCCATGAAAACTGGAGGTTTATGACTGAAACTGGAGATCTGGCAACACACTTCTCATCCCTGCACTAGGAGGAAAAATATAATGAGGGGTTGTATGTTTAAATCCTTCTAATAGAGAAGAGACCCCCAAATAGTTTCAACTTTGGCAGTTTCCCTCATTCTCCCCATCCCAACCTTCCCTTCAGCCCAAGCTGGTGTTGGTCCTCCCTATTTTGTAACCACTGTGAGAAAGAGAAATAAACCCCCAGGAGCCTCTTTTTTGAGAGCTTTGCAGGCTTCCTTTGCCAGAAGGTGGAAGGGAGTATTCTCCTTGCATTGGTGCCGACCGGCCGGCTGGCTGGCATGCGCTTCCCAAGGGAGGTGTTAGCAGGAGGCTGTGCATTTCTGGGAATTGTGCAACTTGGGGAAAGAGGCTGTCATTGTGTTTGAGTAAAATGTTCGCCTTCAGGAGCCTGGGCTCTGCCTTTAATTGGGAGCAGGAGCCATTTAAATCAGAAGAAACCATCTTGATATTTCAATAGAGGTTGCAGAAGCAGAGAATCCCATTTGTAGGGTATGAACCTTGACTTTGCAACTTAGACTCTACCTGTAAACCAAACATCAGTGGGATGTTTTGCTTCTCTTTTCAAGCATTGAGTACAAATTACCTAATAGATGATCATCTTTCATCTTTTCCCCAAAATGCATGGTGATATATTTATTTAGAGTCAGAAGGGGCTGCAAGGGCCATCTAGTTCGACGCTCTGCTATGTTGGTAAACACAGCTAAAACATAGAGAGCCATCAAAACTTGTATAAAGACCTCAAAAGATGGAGAACCAATCACCAGATCATTTCATTGTAAAACACATCTTACAATAAATATATTTTTGTTAAGGTCGAATCACAATTCTATGAATTATTTCCATCAGAGGTTATCATAGAGTCAATAGGGATCAGGAGGAGCCCAACTGAAATGAATGACTTCCACTGGAAAGGTATGATAAAATTGTTTGGAGGACCTAGAAAATTCCAAGAGAGAAAACATTTTGTCAGATACAAGTAGATGGATTTGTGGGTATCATTCCAATGAATAAGGGGGCTGTACTAGAATGTTAACAGTAGAATTCACATATCACCAGAAAACAATGTTGGCTGGTGTTTCCTAGGTACTTGAAATATGTCGGCTGTTAATTGTAGCATTCCCAGCAAAGAAATATCTCATCACCATCAACAACAAAACAAGGCAGAAGTGCTATAATGTCACTGCCAGACCACCCCCAATATGGCAGCCCATTTTGCAGATGTGTATAAGAATGAAAATTGGCCTTAAACCTAATGCTGTTCCCTTCCTCTGCAAGAATTAGGATATGATAACTCTCAAGAGCTCCCATTTGGTCTCCTTAGTGATGGGTAAGAATTTCATTCCAATTTGCTTTTGATATATTCTCTAAGTCTGAGACAGAAAGAACCTGAATTCTGAGAATTCTGACTGCTGTGTCAGTCTGTCTGCCTATCTACCTGCCTACCTATCTATCATCTAACTGCTAAAACTGATCAGAATATCTAGGCTGAGTGTTGACTAATTAACTATTCAACATTTAACTTCAGTGTATTCAGCCGTGCTCAGTGAAAAATGCTGACTTTCATACTAGTCACCATCTTTTCAAACTTTTTACCCCGTATGTCTATATGTGGATGTGTCTCCCTATTTCCCCTGACTCAAGTTAGGACTGTAATAACTTAATACCAGAAATGCTTCTTGTGCCCTTGTTGAGCAAATATTATACCCCCTTAAAAGTTGTGCAACACAATTGGAGAAAAACTGATGTAAACCAGTCTAGCTTTTATTATGAACTTTAGAGGAACCATCCAAGGTGCTGAACCTATATTTGGGATAGGATTCACACTCTTCACTTCTTTACAGTTCAGACCTTGAGTAGATTCCCCATTTCACTAATAAGGAAGATACCAGCTTCCACTGACCACATTAGTGCATTATTTCAGTTGCTACCTTCCCTGTCCCCCCACAAAAAAATCCCCAAGTCCCACACGTCCCCCAATATATCACAGATGAAACCCAGGACATATGTGGCAAAGCAACATTGATGTGTGCTCAACAAGCCAAACATTCCTAATGAGAAAGAATACACACATTATGGTGCATCTACACTTTTGAATTAATTTAGTTTGGCACCACTTTAACTGCTATGGCTCAATGCTATGGAATCCTGGGAGTTGTAGATGTATCCTGTAGAAACCTGAGATTTGCAGTTTGGTGAAGCACTGTTGCATCCAGAAGAGAACGATAGGATCTTATGATACTGATTTTACAAGGTCTCTAGCTTTCCCTGACAAAGAATTCGGTTGCTTCACCAAACTTAGTATCTAAGGATTCCATAGCATTGAGCCATGACAGTTAAAGTGGTGTCAAACTGCATTAATTCTACAGTCTAGATGGACTTCAGAGAGGCTGCAACACTTTACTATTGAGTGAGTCTATAAGGAAGGGAAGATGATGCCCCTGACTTTCTTATCCTTAGCTTTTCCCCCTTTCTGAGAAGTTACATTTGTACTTTGAACCTAGTTTTCAGCAACTAAAATATAGTGATGATGTCCAGGAACTCACACATGCAGGCAGGGCAATAAAACCTTAGAAAGAGTCCTAGATGTGAGGATCAGAGACGGTGTTTTGTTCCAGTTTGATTTTGATAGATTGACATTTGTTGTTTGTTGTTTTGATAAATGTCAGGATGAAACAAGATGAAAGAAAGAGGGAGCATGAGAACAAGGATGTTTGTGAAATGAATTGTACCTGGAAGAATATGTGAAATCTCAGTCGGCGTGCCACTCCTTTTCATGATGGTCACCCGCAGCTCTATTTGCAAATAAATCTGTGTATTTCTATCTCCTCTGCCTCCTCGTTCCTTTATTGGAAAGCCAGCATTAGGGGGTTCTGCAAGGTTTGCCTTCTTCAAAAGGGATATCGCATCTGAGCCTCAACAGTGAGGATGAAGGAGAAAAGTGATAGCAAGAGAGAAACTGGGACATTTCAAATGCAGGTGAAAAGGTGGGATGACAGAGGACTGACCAGAAATAATCCCTGCCACATTGGGACAATTGGAGGGTGTGGTTCAAAATGTGAATAATGTTCAGTATTGCAGTTTCTATAAAGGTAAAATTTGGGGGACTGGTGGAAAATGTCATTTTGAAGGTAGAATTTTTATTTGGGAGGCAATGATTTCATTTCCCCCCTCCCATATGGCCCACATTCCTGGAACAGACTGAAAAATTGTAAGACATGGGACTTGGCAAATTGGAGATTATTTTATTTGTTTCCCATCTTTCTGTCCCTGCTTTGCTCAAGTCCTTGGTGTGTGCATGTGAATGGGAAGGAGGCTTATAGGAAGCATGAAATGGCAAAACCCTCTGTGAGAGATCAGGAGCCCCCGCCTTCCCACAGCCAGCTTTGCAGTGGCGCCACGGAGAGGAGGGTCCTTGCATGAGCCAAAAGGGAAATATCCTCACACCGGACTTCTCTGGGTCAAGGACGCCCAAAGAGCGGGCAGAGAGGCCGAGGGGAGGGAAGGAGCCCAGCTGGGTGAGGAACACAAATAGAACAGCATGGCTTGCAGTTTCTGTGGAGAAAATGGAAGAAGTGGAGCTCTAAAAAGCTGGCTTATAAAAAAGTACAAGTCTGAGAATCTCCAGTGCTAGCTCAGGAATTCAGGGAGTTGTTGAAAGAGTAACTTTCCTAAAAACTAGAATAGGCATGGGCAAACTTAGGCTCTCCAGGTGCTTTGAACTTCAACTCCCACAATTCCTAACAGCCTACTGGCTGTTAGATTCCCTTGAAAGTATTTCAACTAATATAAAATATACTAACATTAATACAAATATATTGATTCTCCGACACACAAACAGAGTATCAATGTAAATCAAATCAGTTTCTCTGCCATCAGGGCACTTGAAGGATGATGGGCATGTTAGGGATGTTGTGGGTGGGATTTCAGGGGCATATTTAGCTTTTAGCTGTTTTGAGTTTCTTTTTTAGAGAGAAAAGGTAGGGTGTAAATAATAACAATGTAATAATAATACAGTAGAGTCTCACTTATCCATCATAAACGGGCCGGCAGAACGTTGGATAAACAAATATGTTGGATAATAAGGAGGGATTAAGGAAAAGCCTATTAAACATCAAATTAGGTTATGATTTTACAAATTAAGCACCAAAACATCATGTTATACAACAAATCTGAGAGAAAAAGTAGTTCAATACGAAATAATGCTATGCAGTAATTACTGTATTTACGAATTTAGCACCAAAATATCACGATTTATTGAAAACATCAACTACAAAAATGCGTTGGATAATCCAGAACATTGGATAAGTGAGTGTTGGATAAGTGAGACTCTACTGTAATAATAATAATAATAATAATAATAATAATAATAATAATAATAATAATAAACAACTTTATTTCTAGACCGCCGTCTCTCCCCAGAGGGACTCAGGGCAATTAACCTACATATAAACAGCAAACATTCAATCCCACAACTACTTCACTAATATCAAAAGTATAAAATGACAATGACATATTCATTATAATAAAAATTCTAAATTAGAAAGAACAATAAATTTAAACATGACACTCAGCAAAAACATTATTGCACGGAGCGAGCGTATACCTGGACCGATTTAAATGACCAAGTTGCTGAAAATAATAATAATTTAAATGTAAGTTTAAGTATATTTTATTGTATTTTATCTTTTGCATTCATGACATAAATATTAAATTTTTAAAAAAATATTGTATTCATGTCTATGTATTTGCCTTGTTTTTAATTTATATTGTGTCATGTCATGTTACTATTAGGCGCCTTGAGTTCCTATAGGGAAAACGTTGGGATAAAAATCAAGTAAATACATACAAATAATAAATAATAAAGTATGACCCCTGTATTTGTGGTTTAATATACCCATCTGAAAAAATAGGTCTTCTTATGTGGCTGTATGGTACTCTTGAGCCACAAGTCCTAAGTTTCAATAGGTTTTTAATACATATAGTGCAAGAAGAACAAAGTCACGAGTCAAAGGAGTGGGAACAGTTCTCATTTCTCTCTCATGTCCTCTCCCCAAATTTCCCTGCGAATTCCTGCTATTGCATCAGGTGGGGTTTCCTTGTACTTTCTCCCCACCCAATTTTGCTGGCACAGCTCTTTGGTATTCAAGGGGTGGAGACGAACCGGACAACATTGCTGTAGTTGCTTCATGACCAATGCACTCAAAGCTGCCAAAATTTACAGACCATCTTGAATGAGGCTAACACTTCATGGTCTGGGAAGGAACAGGTTTTCTGGCATAAAACTAGACAAGAAAGAGCTACCTGGTACCACTGCATGGCCTTAGGTATGAACTGGACATGGGGGATTCAAAGTCACCACGTGGTTCTTGCAATAAGCCCCATTCCCATAGCCCCAAAGATCCTTCACCTTCATGAAGCTTAGGGATGCAGGACTCCTGAAAAAAGCAGAAAAAATGCAAATAAAAGAACACTTCTTATGCTAGAACTTATCTCTAGGATTCTCTAAGTCTTCCAGTGCATTTTTATGGCCAAATTCAGCTAGAAGTTTACTACAGAATTGCACTGGAGGACCTATAAATACCTAACACAGTATTCTCTTAAGAAATCTTTAGGTCATCCAGTGTGATTTTGGGTAGAATTTGACAATAGTCGCAATGGAAGACCTAGCGATTTCAAGAAAGAACATATTAAATGTAGATGGCTAGATTCCCCTCCCCCAAAAATGTATATCCTGCTTTTCTTCTTGTTATAAGGAAGCTAACATACCTTGCAGAGCTGTTGTAAAGGTTAGCAAAAGTGCCTTAGAAACTCTAAAAGAGGATAGAAATAGGTCCTTCAGGTTTTGTGAAGGTTGTGTATTGTTGCATCAATAGGATAAATGGTACCACTGGCACCACAAATACATGATATCAAGAGGGTTGATCTATTTAAGTTTGTTTAATGGCCTCTTAGTCTACAAAGTTTCCCAAATTAATGTATCACAAAGAAGGGGGGGAAGCAAAACACATTAAAACATTCTTCTTATATAAATAAAGTTTTGGGGGAAAAACCAATGGTTTACGGGGGACAAAAGACTGTTAAAAACCATCCAATCTTGGCTGCCCATCTGAAGCTCAAGAGATGGGTTCCAGACCCACTTCCTTTTGGATGGAGTTGCACAGTTGGGGTGCAAGCACTAAGAAAGTTCTGTCAAGTCAACCTAGTTGTTGTATTTGAGACAATCTCCCTGCCGCAACTCTTTGAGTAAGAGTCACTCTAGGTCAGGCATGAGCAAACTTCGGCCCTCCAGGTGTTTTTTAACAGCCTACTGATGTTTGCCCATGCCAGATCCAACCAGAGTCCTATCAATTCCAGCATTTTGTTCATATATTGGCCAACCATGAACAGAGGTTGTGAATTTCCTCTCCTCTCCCTTCTTTCTTGCTTTATCTTCCATTGGACAGAGTGACTGAGCATCTTGGAATCTGGAGATACATCATGTGCTGCTTCAGTCGTGAGACGAACCAAACCACATTTTACAGTGTTCACAGCAACGGGAGGTACAACACATCCTCTGTGTAGACACACTCAAGGTGGGGTCTTGGCCCCTTTCCTCTCATTCCCGTTCTCTGCCTGCCATCTGCATTCTAACTGGATGGCCCCCCAAGAGGGTCTTCCTCCAGGGGCAAACCAAGAATGGGCAACATGGAAGTCCCTGAACAGACTCAGAAGCGGAGTGGGCAGATCAAAAGACAACTTGGCAAGGTGGCACTACCTGGAGGAATCCTCCACCTTGTGTGACTGTGGAGCTGAACAAACAACCCAGCATATGTATGCTTGCCCACAATGCCCTGCCTCATGTATGGAGGAGGAGTTGTTTAAAGCTACAGACAATGCAGTTGCTGTTGCCCGCTTTTGGTCCAAAACTATTTAGTTGCCTGTGATTTCTTTTCTTTTCTATTTTATTTCCATTATTTGAAATGTATTTGCTGTACCAATGCTTTTGACACGAAATAAATAAATCTGCATGAAGGACTCTCTGGCTCACTACTCCTGGGCTAAAAGCTTGACCTTCTATAGCCTGGGTTTTGCCACACAATGGAATAGCGCCAGGCTCTGTACTCTTTCCAGATTCTGGTTTGGCCCGCTGCCTAACGCACACTACACTGAGCCGCATTGTTCTGGGATCCCTGGCAGCATCAGCTCCCTTCTCTTGCCATAATGAGAAAGCATGTTGTTAAGGTTTCAGTTTTGACCTTTAAAAATAATGTAAGAACTCCAATGTGTCTCAAAATCCGCATGCGCTGTGGTCTTTAATGTCAACAAAAGGCGTTTTAAAAAAGTTGTCATATAACTCTAGATAAACCCACATGTGTTCTGTGTATCTAGATACAGGGCTCACTTTCTCCCTTCCATGTCCAAGAGTGCATCAACATTGTGGAATTAATACAATTTGATACCATTTAAATTGTTATAGCTCAATGCAATGGAAACATGGGGTGAGGCACCAGCACTATTTGGTAGAGAAGCCTTGAGACCTTGTAAAACTTTGAGTCCCATGTCTCTGTGGCATTGAGCCATAACATTTAATGTGGTGTCAAACTGCATTAATTCTGCAATGTAGATGCATGTCTGAAGATGGCGTATTTGCTCCGAGCAGGCACCAAAAGGCTACCAGTCATGTAAAGAGGCAGTCAGTAGATCATCCATGCCATAGTATTTGCGATTTCCATGTATAGTTATGAAAGCTGGACAGTGTAAAAAGCTGACAGAAAGCAAATAAACACATTTGACATTTTGGAGAAGTTCTGTGTTTATAAATGACTTATTGGAAAAGATGATGATGCTGGGAAAGGGGGATGGCAGTAGGAGGAAAGGAAGACTGTCTTACAGATGAATTGATTCAATGAAGGAAGCCACAGCCCTGTGTCTTCAAGACCTGAACAAAGCTGATAATAACCAGGGATCTTGGAAATCTCTTTCATAGAGTGGCCATAATTCAAAGCCAGCTTGATAGTAAAGAACAATAACGGTTATGTCTTTCAAATGTTTGACACATTGAACAGGTGCAGAATCTTGAATCTGAAGGCAAGATCTCCATTAGTTTTCATCTCTTTGAGCATTTTTAGAAAACACTAATTGGCTGGGAATCCTATATTGACTTTCCAACTCTGCAAAGCCTAAAAAGGCTGGATGCGCTGCCAGTGACCTCCATGCTTCTGGACTTGATCCCATTGAATTTGTGCTCCATTCTCCTTCCTCCTTTGCTCCCAGACTTCTACCTTGCATATAGCTAGGCCTTGGTCAGCCTTTGCACCCCACTGTGTCCTTCACATAGATTCATAAAGTTGGAAGAGACATTGTGGGCCATCCAGTCCAACCCCCTCCCAAGAAGCAGAACAATCACATTCAAGCCTCCTCCCCAGCCTCTGCTTAAAAGCCTCCAAAGAAGGAGTCTCCAGCACACTCTGGGGCAGAGAGTTCCACTGCTGAACAGCTCTCACAGTTAGAAGTTCTTCCTAATGTTCAGGTGGAATTTCCTTTCCTGTAGTTTGAAGTCATTGTTCCGTGTCTTATCCTCCAGGTCAGCAGAAAACAAGCCTGCTCCCTGCTTCCTATGACTTCCCCTCACATATTTATACATGGTTATCATGCTTCCTCTTAGGCTTCTCTTCTGCAGGCTAAACATGCCCAGCTCTTTAAGTTGCTCCTCACAGTTACTCCTCATTTTAGTCACCCTCCTCTAGACACATTCCAACTGGTCAACATCTCCCTTAAATTGTGGTGCCCAGAACTGGACACAGTGTGATTCCAGGCATGGTCTGACATGAGGACTGCTTGTGTTTTCCTTGCTCTTTCCAGTGAGAAACAGGTTATTAGGGTGTAAATTGGAGGGTCTCATTTCAGGATACCCTAACACTCTCACAGAGACAGCAACACTTCAATGTTCTCTGAAGTAAGCAGAGCAGAACGTTGGAGGGAGGGCTGTGTTACAACAAGCCAAGGACATAGCAAGGAATCAATTTTCTGTTTCCTACAAAAACTTAGGTAATTTTGGGAATTGGGATCTTAGCAATCTCCTCTCATGTTCCATGACTAACAGTGTTGTTAACTACCATCAAGTTGATGTTGACTAATGGAGACCCTATGGATAGTAGACCTTTAAGTCACCCTAACAACAACCATCCTGCCCACGTCTTGCAGATTAGGAACAATTCTTGCTTGATTGGCGACCTCATCATATTGAGAGGGGAAAGCATGGGTGACCGTACTTTTAGCGTAGATAATCAACCCTCTTATATCATCACCTTTCGAGTTCCGCCTCCCTATCACACATGTGGAAACTTACAAGCTGGTAATACATTCATCTTACATTCATCACAGGGTCAGTATTACTTTTTTGTTTTTAATCAGGAGAAACAATATTCAATAACAAGAGATCCCTTGCCCTGCCCCAAAGCCCTTTACATTAAAAGAGACTGACACCAGTTTAAAACCACTTCCTTCCAAGGGATCCTATTGTTCTGCATTGAACTGCATAGGATACAAGAGACAGCGATCCAGGTTAAATCCATTGCTTTCCATGGGATCCTATGGTTCTGCATCAGAAACCATAGTATACAACAGACTGCTGATGGTTGGGCAATGAAACAGGACAGAAAACTTGATGGTTCCCGTCGCACCTTTTTTCCAGTTATTTTATTATTTTGTGTCAAAAGCATTGCATAAATAAATAAGTTTAAAACTGATAAAATAAAGGGAGCACAAGAGGCTAAATAATTTTTGACCAAAAATGGGCAACAGTGACCACATTGTCTGTAGCTTTAAGCAGTTCTTCCTCTGTGCATGAGGCAGGGTATTGTGGGCAAGGATACAGATGCGGAGTTCCGCTCCACAGTCGCATAAGGCGAAGGATTCTTCTAGGGAATACCATTTTGCCATGTTGTCTTTTGATCTGCCCACTCCACTTCTGAGGCTGTTCAGGGACTTCCAAGCTGCCCGTCCTTGGTTTGCCCCTGGAGGAAAGAAGACCCTTGTGGTGGGCCATCCTGTTGGGATTGCCCGGTTTAGCTGCCCAGAGGGATACTCCTGCTGTTGCTGGGGGAACATTAAGAAGAGTGGTGGTTCTCATGAAACTTTTCCTTGCTTTGAGTCTACTAGGAGGAGGCTGATAGCCATACAATGAGTAGTTTTCAATGTTCAACCTTATTTCCCTCACAATTGGCAGCAACTTCCCATTGCACATAAGGGGGGCAATTCCAGCTAGCTTATGAAGTCTATCAGCAGGTGTAGCCTTAAGACATCCTGTGATTATTCTACACATTTTGTTCATAGCTATAATCATCTGCTTCGCGTGGGCAGACTTGTGCCAAACAGAGCAGGCATATTCAGCAGTTGAGTAAGACAAGGCTAGGGCTGATATTCTTATTAATTTTGGGTCTCCATCCCATGCACTACCTGTAAGTTTCCTCAGGATGTTATTGCGTGCAGCTGTTTTGTGCTTGGTGTTCACACAGTGTTGCCTAAATGTTAGTGTTAGATCTAAGGTGATTTAGGGTGGGAACAGTATTCAAGCTCTTGACCTTCCCAGGTAACTTTCAATTTCTTGTTGGTTTCACAATTACGTAGGTGGAAAGCACACTTTTGCGTCTTGGCAGGGTTAGGCTTCAGGCGGTAATCTTTGCAGTAGCTGGAGAGATCTTTCAGGACATTGAAAAGTTAGTTTTCAACTGTTTCAAAGTCTTTTGCTTGTGTTGTTAGGCCAAGGTCATCAGCATATATAAAGCTCTTTGTGACTGGTGGCTGACTGTTAGTAAAGATGTTAAACAATGTTGGTGCAAGAACACTGCCTTAACGTAAACCATTCTTTTGCCTCCTCCACCTATTTTTCCTGCCCCAAAACTCCACATAGAAGCTGCGGTTTTCTAGGATGGTCTGGATAGTCTTTTGTAAAATCATAGTCCCGGGTGATATGGCAGACCAGTGGTTCTCAACCTTCCTAATGCCGCAACCCCTTAATACAGTTCCACATGTTGTGGTGACCCCCAACCATAAAACTGTTTTAGTTGCTACTTCATAACTGTTAATTTTGTTACTGTTACGAATCGTAATGTAAATATCTGATATGCAAGATGTATTTTCATTCACTGGACCAAATTTGGCACAAATACCAGATCCATCCAAATTTGATTACTGGTGGGGTTGGGAGGGGGGATGATTTTGTCATTTGGGAGTTGTAGTTGCTGGGATTTATAGTTCACCTACAATCAAAGAGCATTCGTAACTCCACCAACAATGGAATTGAACCAAACTTGGCACACAGAACTCCCATGACCAACAGGAAATACTGGAAGGATTTGGTGGATAGGATACCCTGTTTCCCCTAAAATAAGACATCCTCAGAAAATAAGACCTAGTAGAGGTTTTGCTGAATTGCTAAATATAAGGCCTCCCCCGAAAGTAAGACCTAGCAAAGTTTTTGTTTGATAGCATGCCCGCCAAACAGAACATTACAGCATGCAGGATCGGTAAACATACGTACCATAGATTGTTGTACATAGAAATAACGGTAGTAACAAGAAATTATTGATAGGATTCACAGTTTGTCTGGTTATGCTGATTTGTGATGACAACTACTGTACAGTATATAATAAATGTTCATTTCTTTTGTTCAACAATAAATGTGAATTCTTCTTCATGGAAAAATAAGACATCCCCTGAAAATAAGACCTAGAGCAACTTTGGGAGCAAAAATTAATATAAGACACTGTCTTATTTTCGGGGAAACACGGTAGGCTGCCGTAAGGTCCACAAAAACTGTTCCTGTAATGCAAACTTTCTCATAGCCTTCCTCAATATACTTGGTCAGGTTAAGAATGTGAGCTGTACAGTTTTTCCCTTGTCTGAAGCCTGCTTGTAGTGCAATAAGCTGGGATTCAATAACAGGGCGTAATCAATTTAATAGCATCCTCTTGTATATTTTATACAGACGGCATAAGAGACAGATTGGTTGGTAGTTCTTGGCATTGGGGGCATCTTTACCAGGTTTTGAAATGGCAATTATTTTAGCTTTCCTCCATAGTCTGGGAATCTGTGTGCCAAGCAATGATTGTGATTTAGATATTTAGGGTGGGAACAGTGTTCTAGCTCTTGGTTTTCAGGTGCGATAAGAGAGGTAGGAGCTCTGATCAGGATTGCTGGCCCATGTTCAGAGTTCCCTCCTTTTTTGCCTCTTTTCAACCCTGGAACATGTGATGAGCTCAGTGCCTCTCCATGCTTGAAAAGAGGCTAAAGTGGGCTACCAGGGAGAAATGTCTCAATGTGATAAGGTGGCTAGTCTATGTGGAACTGCAAAGTGGGACAGAATTGTGTAAATAATACAGTGGAAGTTGCAGAAAAACACATTTAACGTTGCATTTATTGTATGGAAAGGCTGATATGGAGCAGGGCAGTGATTGAGACAAACCTGCTGCCAGCGCTTTTCCAATCCTTGCTTGCTTTGTAGCACAATAGTGCCATCTGCAGGTGTTTTCTATACAAAATAAATGTCACTTCCTAATGGGTCCTATCATAGAAACCAGCTGAAAACCATAACCTAGATCAGGCATGGCCCAACTTGGGTCCTCCCTCCAGGTGTTTCGAATTATATTTATTTATTTATTTATATCCCGCTTTATCTCTCCATACGGAGACTCAAAGTGGCTCACAATCAACAACATTACAACTTAAAATATACAATAATAAAACAGTATTTCATTATATATTATCAGTAGTAATTATATTTAATATATTAAAGGGGTTTTCCCTTGACATTAAGTCTAGTCGAGTCTGACTCTGGAGAGTGGTGCTCATCTATATTTCTAAGTTGAAGAGCCAGCGTGGTCTGTAGACACCTCTAAGGTCATGTGCCTGGCATGACTGTATGGAGCGCCTTTTCCTTCCTGTCAGAGCAGTACCTAGTGATCTACTCACATATGCATGTTTTCGAACTGCTAGGTTGGCAGAACCTGGGGCTAACAGCAGGAGCTCACCTCGTTCCCCGGATTCGAACTTCCAACTTTTCAGTGAACAAGCTCAGCAGCTTAGCAGTTTAATCCTCTGCGCCACTGGGGACTCCTATATTAGTACAGTACTACTATACTGCAATATTATTATATTGTATTATTATTATTATTATTATTATTATTATTATATTGTATTACACTACAATATTATCGATATATGTATATACAATATATTATATTATCAGCATAGCACAATGTTAGTATTATATGGTACTATACCATTATACTGCAATATAATTAGTAATATTACATGCACAGTAATATATAATAATATTATCATACATTATTAAATTGTATTATCATTAGTATTATATTGTATTATATTATAGTATCACAACAATATGATACTTATATACAATATATTATATTATCAGCATAGCATATTAGTATAATATATTACTATATTGTACTATACCACTATCCCGCCATATTATTAGTAATATTACATGTAATATACAATTATTATTATATTGTATTATAGTATACCACAATATAATACACCATCAGTATATTATACTATTGACATTATATAATATATTGTACTACCGGTATATCATAAGGTGTAGATCTATATACAGTAGAGTCTCACTTATCCAACATAAACGGGCTGGCAGAAAGTTGGATAAGCGAATATGTTGGATAATAAGGAGAGATGAAGGAGAAGCCTATTAAACATCAAATTAAGTTATGATTTTACAAATTAAGCACCAAAACATCATGTTATACAACAAATCTGGCAGAAAAAGTCATTCAATACACAGCAATGCTACATAGTAATTACTGTATTTACGAATTTCGCACCAAAATATCATGATATATTGAAAACATTGACTACAAAAATGCGTTGGATAATCCAGAACGTTGGATAAGCGAGTGTTGGATAAGTGAGACTCTACTGTATATAAAAGAGTGATGGCATCAGGGCAGCGGACAAAACAATAAAACTACAGGCCCCCCAACCTTGAAATTTGACAACACAACCCATCATTCATGGCACTACGTTGATACAACAAAAAGAAAAGAAAAATAAAGTCCTAATTAGAGAGAGAGGAATAATAGTTTTTATCCAATTGCTGCCAGTTTAGAGGGCTAAGCTCTGCCCACTTGGTCTGCTAGCAACCTACTCAGCCCAGGGGACAGGCACAGTTAGGCCTCACTTAGGCTTCTTCCACAGATTATCAGATTTTAACTGGATTATATGGCAGTGTAGACTCAAGGCCCTTCCACACAGCTATATTACCCATTTAGAATCTTATATTATCTGCTTTGAACTGGATTATCTTGACTCCACACTGCCATATAATCCACTTCAGTGTGCATACTAAACATAAAGACAACCATACAACAGACATTCAATGCCACCACTACCTCAACAATTTCTCACCAATACCACCAGACAACGCCACAGCAACGCGTGGCCGGGCACAGCTAGTATAATATATTAGATTACAACATTATTAATATTATATAGTATTACTAGCTGTGCCCGGCCACGCATTGCTGTGGCGAAGTATGGTGGTGTGGGAAATAAAGTATTGAGGAACTGGTGGTAGTTAAGGTCAAGGGTAAACGTTTTCCCCTGACATTAAGTCCAGTCATGTCTGACTCGGAGTGTTGGTGCTCATCTCCATTTCTAAGCCGAAGAGCCAGCGTTGTCCATAGACTCCTCCAAGGTCATGTGGGATGACTGCATAGAGCGGCGTTACCTTCCCGCCAGAGCAGTACCTATTGATGCACTCACATTTGCATGTTTTTGAACTTCTGGGTTGGCAGAAGCTGGAACTAACAGTGGGGGCTCTCTCCGCTCCCCCAATTCAAACCTGCAGCCTATCGGTCCAGAAGTTCAGCAGCTCAGCGCTTTAACACGCTGCGCCATCAGGGGATATTATTTCCTAAAGGTTGTGAATATACAATATTGCTGATTGGTTTTTTTGTCTGTTGGAGGCAAGTATGAATGCTGCAATTAGGAAAAATGATTAGGATGTAATGGCCTTGCAGTTTTAAAGCCTGGCTGCTTCCTCCCTGAGTGAATTTTTTGTTGGGAGGTGTTAGCTGGCCCTGATTCTTTCCTGTCTGGAATTCCCTTGTTTTCAGAGTGGTGTTGTTTGCAATATTTTATGTGCGTCTACTGTCTGTGGCCCTGAGAAAACAGAGGATTTGCCAGACTTTGATGATGGGAATACTTTGTTGGGAGGTGTTAGCTGGCCCTGATTGTTTCCTGTCTGGAATTCCCCTGTTTATTTACTGTCCTGGTTTTAGAGATTATATTGTTCTGCATTATTCTATCCCAGTAATTATTTCATATTAAAGTAGAATCTCACTTATCCAACATTCACTTATATAATGTTCTGGATTATCCAACGCAGTCTGCCTTTTCATAATCAATGTTTTTGTAGTCAGTGTTTTAAATTCATTGTGATATTGTAGTGGTAAATTTGTAAATACAGTACAGTAGAGTCTCACTTATCCAACATAAACAGGCTGGCAGAATATTGGATAAGCGAATATGTTGGATAATAAGGAGGCATTAAGGATAAGCCTATTAAACATCAAATTAGGTTATGATTTTACAAATGAAGCACCAAAATATCATCTTAGACAACAAATTTGGCAGAAAAAGTAGTTCAATACAAAGTAATGCTATGTAGTAATTACTGTATTTATGAATTTAGCACCAAAATATCACAATATATTGAAAACATTGACTACAAAAATGCATTGGATAATCCAGAACATTGGATAAGCGAGTGTTGGATAAGTGAGACTCTACTGTAATTACTACATAGCATTACAGCGCATGGAACTACTTTTTCTGTCAAATTTGTTGTATAATATGATGTTTTGGTGCTTAATTTGTAAAACGATTACCTAATTTGATGTTTAATCGGCTTTTCCTGAATCCCTTCTTATTATCCAACATATTCACTTATCCTGTCGGCCTGTTTATGTTGGATAAGTGAGACTCTACTGTATATTGATAATCTTCTATTATCTGCTTAGAACAGGATTATATGAGGCCCCTTCTTCACAGCTGGATAAAATGCACACTGAAGTGGATTATATGGCAGTGTGGAGTCAAGATAATCCAGTGCAAAGCAGATAATATAAGATTATAAATGGGTTATAGAGCTGTGTAGAAGGGCCTTGAGTCTACACTGCCATATAATCCAGTTAAAATCAGATAATCTGTGGAAGAAGTCTAAGTGAGGCCTAAATCAGCATGTCCCCTAACTGAAGCCTGGCTGTCCCTTGGCTGGTTGCTAGGCAACCAAGTGGGCAGAGATTAGCCCTCTAAACTGGCAGCAATTGGATAAAAAAAATTATTGCTCTCCCTCTAATTAGGACTTTATTTTTCTTTTCTTTTTGTTGTATCAACCTGGAGGCATGGATGATGGGTTGTGTTGTCAAATTTCGAGGTTGCGGGGCCTGTACTTTTGATGTTTTGTCCACTGCCCTGATGCCATCACTCTTTTATATATATAGATTACATGAAAAAAGGTAAAGGTTTTCCCCTGAAGTTAAGTTAAGAAATTATTACATTACAATGTTATTATTTCTATATATTATTATATATACCGGCTGTTGGGAATTCTGGGAATTGTAGTCCAAAACACCTGGAGGGCGGGGCCAAGGTGGCCCATGCCTGACAGCTGCCGCGGCCTCTTTCTGAGGCTTTCGGGTGTTGTAGTTCTTTCGCCCCTATAAAACATTGACCGGCCTTCTCGGAGAACTTCATTTCCCGTAGTGCAGCGCTCGGCGGAGAACCGAGCCTCGCCCGCGCAATGCTTCCTGGAAAACGCAGTGCAAGCGGGACAGACAGAGACAGCGCCCGAAGCAACCGAGGGGCGAGGCAGGACTACGTTTCCCGCCGTGCCTTGCGCTGACGCATTCCAAGGCTGCGGCACGGCTGGGCTGGGAGGTCCTGGCGAAAGACACACTCGCGGAGGAGGCAGGCGGGCTGGCGGGCGAGCCGAGGCAGCGGCGCCATGGGCGGGGAGCAAGAGATCGTCCGCATCGCCAAGCGCCTTGACAAGATGGTGGCCAAAAAGAGCGCGGTGAGTGAGTAAGCGAGTGAGGCATCCCTTTTCCTCTTTCCATTTTCCAGGCCTCCCTCTTGCCCCTCCTCTTGGTCGCCTTGGCAACCACGCTGAGGGTCTGAGCCCCGCCCACAACGGTTTTTCGCCAACGGCTTTTTTCAAAATATTAACCCCGCCCACCCGCAACGCCCAGAGCGGAGAAGCCCCGCCCACACCCTCATGCATTGCGTTTCCTATCGAAAAGAGGAAGCTCCGCCCACACCTCGTTTCGCGGCTCTCGTTGATTGGCTCCACCCACGTGGCCTAGGTATTTCTAGGCCCCGCCTTGTCTCTTCTATTAACCATGACTCTTTACCTCAGTCTTGAAAATGGCTTGGAGCAGGTATGGGCCAACTTGGGCCCTTCCTCCAGGTGTTTTGGACTACATCTCCCATAGGGTTGCTGTGAGTTTTCCGGGCTGTGTGGCCATGTCCCAGAAGCATTCTCTCCTGACGTTTCGCCCACATCTATGGCAGGCATCCCCAGAGGTTGTGAGGTCTGTTGGAAACTAGGCTAGTGGGGCAGTATATATATCAGGCAGTAAGCAGCCTATATCAGGCAGTAAGCAGCCAGACCTTGAAGGTGAAAAGCTATTAATTGTACATCTCCCATAATTCCTAACAGCCGGTATAGTTTTCCCAGGCCTGATCTACATATAATATAGTATGTGTTATTTATATATTCTGTATGTAATGTAATATTGTAATATAGTATATAATTATATGTAAATATATATTATATATTTATAAACTACATATATAGTATATAATATAATAGTATATAATCTATTTATATATACAGTAGAGTCTCACTTATCCAACATAAATGGGCCTGCAGAACGTTGGATAAGCGAATATGTTGGATAATAAGGAGAGATTAAGGAGAAGCCTATTAAACATCAAATTAGGTTATGATTTTACAAATTAAGCACCAAAACATCATTCTGTCAACAAATTTGACAGAAAAAGTAGTTCAATATGAAGTAATGCTACGTAGTAATTACTGTATTTATGAATTTAGCACCAAAATATCATGATACAGTAGAGTCTCACTTATCCAACACTCACTTATCCAGTGTTCTGGATTATCCAACGCATTTTTGTAGTCAATCTTTTCAAAGCATTGTGATATTTTGGCCTGAATTAAACATTTTTACTTTTTCAAAAAATTCATCCCCTTTGTACAGCTTGCATAAGGCAATTTATGCTTTCTTTCTTTTTGGTTTTCACTTCTGTAGACACTTTACTTCAGAAAGTTATTATCTGTCTCCTCTCAGCATCTGTCACTAGGCAACCTTTCTCAGACAGACTAGAAGTATATTAAATCTTAACATAAATGTGAAGTTGCTCATAGCATTTTTCCACACTGCTTTCCATCAAATCTGATTTTGGCAGCTTACAGTTTTTTAAAAGTATTAATTACAACCAACCAGAATAAGAAAAAAAAATAGATTTCCTTGCAAGATATGTTCTACTTTGAAGGTGCACATGGATGGGCATAGATACTTCGAATGGGCCTGCATCTTCTGTATCCAAGAAATCTTCAACTTTTGGATGGTATTTTGTGTTGGACAATGGAAAACAAAAAAAATGCAAGTGTTTGGATAGCCACCTAGTTACAATTGGCTCAGTCTAACTATACTTAGAATCATGGAATCATAGAGTTGGAAGAGACCAACAAGGGCCATCCAGTCCAATCCCTGCCATGTTCAAAGAGAAGATTAAGGAACTCTTTAGTGAAAATAGAATTTGTTTCACACTGTGTTATGTTTGTGCTGTAGAGACTTTCAAGTTCTGAGTTTCAGAAAGCTGAGAAGGGATTGAACATTGCTATGGAGCAAATCGGGTATTTTGGATACTATTGCAGCATGAGCCTTTCCTTTTCATTCTGATTTTTTTCTCCGTGTCCTGTCTTGTTGCCAGATTGCTCTCATGACTGAATTCATAAAAATGCAATATAGAGGAAGACATAGAAAAATCCAAAGTGTTTGTTCAAGAGATACTGAGAAGAATTGGTTATGTCCTAAAATTAATTATGGTCTTTGTGATGGTCCCATTGGGTGACGTACCATCTTTTCTGACTGTGATCCAGCTTGTGGATTGTATAACAAAACAAACAATAAGTTGCTTTACATTTTAATATAGATGATTTTTAAAGGATATTCAAAAATCCTTTCATATTGTGTTGTCTGATATTCACAATCCAGTGTGTCCCAACGACATGCCTTTTTGTAGGTACAGTACTTCCCACCATTTTTCTGCCTTGGATTGCCTGGGAGAAAGTTGGGATATACATTTTTTGCTTGTAGATATAAGTGTGGACAAAGGTCAGTGGATCTGCCTGGCAGCTGATTACATCCAGACATGTGCACAAACCTTTTGGCGGTAGTATGTCTCTATTACAACTTCCTTTTAAGCCAAAGCCATTTGTGGCTACAGTTTCTCCTGTTAGGTAGTGAAGGTGATGAACTACTTACATGCTTCAATGTGACTAGTCCTCATGGTTCTTTCAAAGTTGTAAGGGCACATATCTGATAAGACTAAACATTAGAGCAGGGGTCCCCAAACTTGTAAAACGGGGCCAGTTCACAATCCTTCAGACCGTTAGAGGGCCGGACTATAGTCGGCCACCAAACAATAAATAATAATAATAATAAGTAATAACAACAACAATAATAATAACAAAGAGGGTTGGAAGAGACCCGTTGGACCATTGAGTCCAATCCCCTTCTGCCTTTGTGCACCGAAAGCACAAGCAAAGCACCTCTGACAGATGGCCACCCAGCCTCAATGTTAATAATAGTTAATAATAATAATAATAATAATAATAATAATAATAATAATAATAATAATGGTTGTAAGAGAAAAAGAGACCCTTTGAGTCATTTAGCCCAACCCACTTCTGCCCTTGTGCCGTGGGGGCCGGATAAATACCTTCGATGGGCCGCATCCGGCCCCCGGGCCTTAGTTTGGGGACCCCTGCATTAGAGTAAATGAGTGACGTGCATTTCTTGTTTGTGGTAAACTCAGTGGCTCATTAGGCCCTTTCCAGCTCTGTGATTTATTAATTCATACATTGATGAATGCCACAAGGTAAATATTGTTTCACAGAATCCATACTGATTTGAGAAATAGTGCAAGAGTTTCCTATACTAGTTTCCTATGGAACAAGAATGGCTGGTTTGAATGGTTATATAGATCGTGCCTGCATGCTGGGTCACTATTCATTTATACTTAAAAAGAGGTTCTTTTTCAAACACCCTGTATTTTTGTACCATAAGCTGTGCTGTTTTGCTTTAAATAGCCTTCTTTGAATTTACTAATTTACTGGACTCATTTTCTGTTGATTTCATAGCACTTTGGACTCAATTTGATTGTATCTGTAACTTGTTTTTTTTTTCCTTCCCAGGAAGGGGCAATGGATTTACTGAAGGAACTAAAAAGTATGCCAATCACTCTGCATTTATTACAGGTAGGTCTTGTTATTAGATATCTCTCATCTTATATTGTACTGCTAACTCCTCAGTTCTCCATCTCAATCTGCCACTCTAGCCGTCCAATATATATTAAATATTACCACTAATAATTAATATGAATATTGTGGTATACTGGTAAGGAAATGCCATGTTTGTACTGTCTTGAGGTCTGGATGCTTACATGTAATAAACACTGATATTGTCAAAATCCAGTTAACAAAATCTCATCCTTTTCAGATTTGTCAAGAAGAGATGCTCTCAGAATCAGAGGCGCTTGAGCCTTTTCACTCAGATAATTTTACAGCAATCAAAATTAAAGAGACCACTGACAAAATTATGTCATTGCTTTGATCAACAGAACGTATATTCACTTTGTTGCTCTTCCCTGGGTTCAATGTTCTAAATCTAATTCCTAATACCAGTTTGAGTAAATCTAGTTGAAAATTGCAAAGGTGTTGCCTTACTGTTTAATAGATTTGCTCTATGTTGAAAGTAACAATTGAAAGTAGACTTAAGTCACTACAGGGGCACAGAGCTTGGACATTTTTTAAAAGGTTCTGTTAGTCATTATTTTCCAAGTTCATTTTTGGGGGGCTGCCTCTGCTATAGGAATGGAAAAAATAGTTGAAAGTATGTGAAATTGGTTAAAAAGATGTTTTTCAAGTTTTGAAAAGGCTTGATGTGAAGAATCCTGGATTCACAAGAATAGTCAGTTATGCATTTATTCTGTGTAAAATGTATATGTGATAGTTTTCCATAGGAAACTGCTCTTTCTGCACAGAAAATATCTCTCTGTCATTTGAGTTTTTCCAAACAAACTCTATACATGGTTGATGTACAGAGAAAACATGATTTCTGATGCAGGCCACTGCTTTTTCTTTCACATAATCACTGGCTAGCTATTTGAAAACTGCTTGATTTTTTAAGACTGTTTTATAGGAGGAAGGAAATTGTTAAAATTACTCATTGCTTGCTTTGCAAAGAAAATGAATAAAGAATTACATCACTGATCTGCTCATGGAGGTCTAATTGTTTCACTTGTGGGAAGAAACCACTGACAGATCTATCTTTTCTGCTATCTCTCTCTCTGTGTGTGTGTGTTGCTATCCTGTGCTGTCATGCTATCCTATATATTTCTTGCCTGCATTATAAATTGAATCAGTTTTTTTGTCTTAATCCCATTGCTAATTTGTTTAATTATATAACTTCTTTTGCTGTGGTGTTTTGGATAGTTGCATAATAGCAACATCCAGTCTCTTGTTCTGAATGTCTTTGTTGTCCTGGAGCAGAAGAAAACAAAGCCGAAGCACTCCAGATTCCATGGGGCATATCTTTCCTGAGTTAAATTAAATGTGTCATGAACATCAGCATTAACATTGATGCTTAGTGGAATAAAATTAGTGTAATTTGCCTCAGTTGTTGGGCACTGCTTCCTTTTTAATGAAACTCTTTATACACCTGCCTATATAATGAATTGGTTACTTCTTTCTTACTGGTTTGCAGTCCACCCGGATCGGGATGTCTGTGAACGCACTTCGGAAACAAAGCACAGATGAAGACGTGATTGCCCTTGCCAAATCTCTTATCAAAGCCTGGAAGAAACTTCTAGGTGAGGAAAGTGCATATGCGGATAGTTTTATGATACTATAGGATTGGCCTTGCTGTCCGTCCTTCTTTTTTCATCTGGATTTTGAGGGGAAACTCACAAGCAGGGCATAAAGACAGCAGCAGTCTCTTCCTTTTTTTAATTACAGCTCCTCACCACTGAACAAAAAAGTCTGTTTATGCATGAATTTTTATTTACCATTTTAAGTAAAAATTTAGTTACTTTTACCCTGATAGTGGAACCTGGCTGGCCTCTAAAATTGTGGTTCTTGAAAATTAAGATTATGACGCTTCTTCAGTAGGAAAATTGAAAATAATTCAAATTCTGAAAATTGTTATATTTTTTTTGTCATGAGGCTGTAAAGGTAATTCCACCAGTCAGTGTTCAGCACCTTCTCCCTTTTGCTGTTTCATTTTTACTACTATCAATGGTTCATTGTTCAAACTTCATTTAATGCTGAATAAATGGATTTTGTGCTTCTCTCTACTCCTGCGTTGTTAGTATGAAGCAAAGGCTAAGGGGCATACCATCATATCATCTCACACACAACTGATGTGATATTGCATGGGAGACCCCCAGGTAATTCCAGAGATCTTCAGGTGGAGTTGAGATAAGGATTTTGCCTGTTAGAGTTGAAAATAGACTAATGATCTGAACTTGGTATAAGGCAGCTTCCAATCTTCCTATGACAGCTGGATGAACAAAAATATATTAGTTAATTGTACACCAATACTAATATACAAGCAGTCACAGAGGTGGTGATGAAGATATTTATTTATATGACAACTTTTTCTAGTTCAGGCCTCATAGTGACTTACAGTTGTAACAAACATAGCCAAAATCCACACCAAACAACTTTGAAGAATCCCCCAATAAAACTATGAAAAAATGTTCTTATTAACCATCTTGGTGTTAGAATGCCATTCTGCCATTCCTCATGGAATCATAAAACTGGAAGAGGCCCTGAGTGCCATCCAGTCCGGCCCCCTTCTGCTGTGCAGGAACACACCCAAAGCACTCTTGACAGATGGCTATCCAGCCTCTTAAAAACTTTAAGAAAATTCCATGTTTACATGGAATTCCTTTTTTAACTTGCAACTGCAGAGTTTAAAGTGGAAGCACAGAGGCAGAGGTGTTCGAAAGCATTGTAATTAGCAGGATGATGGAGACCTTGGGACAGCAGGGTGAGAAAGATCTACTGTATTTTTATCACCATGCTGCCTAGATGTACTACCCTAGCAGTAACTCCTTTAGCATTGGAGCTTTCACAGTTTGGCCACTAGTTGAGCTTGTTTTAAGAATGCACAAATACCCAAACCTATTGGGCATCTGCTAGGTAGATCACAGTTCAAACTCAGGCTAATTTGTTGTTGTTTGTTCTCTTCCCTGCTCCTCATTTCCTACATTCAGATGCCTCAGAAGATAAAGGAAATGAGAAGAAAAGGAATTCTTTGCCAACTTCATCCTCAAGGGAGAGTGGTGACTCAAAAGACCAAAGGTAATGCTTCCCTTTAGCAAGAGATAGTGTCCTTGTACCTGATATTCTCCTCATGTCTTGTCATTATGGTGTACTTCAAAAGCTAGCATGTTTTGTTTCCTTAGCAGCTAGGTGATTTGGGAAATTATACTTTAATATCAGTTCAGGGGGTGGCTGCAAGGAGATGAATCAGGTTGATTCCTTTAAAAATTCTTCAGTTGTAAATGAAAATAAATAAATGTCTACCAAACATGGTGTCCTTTCTGAGTTTATTTTGGTTATCTTTATTTATGATTTGATTCACTTTCATTTCTTCTTCATTCTCTCTCATGCTGGACCTTACTTTATTAATAAAAACATATTTTCTGATTATGTTCATTTATTTTGTGTTTCATTTTTTTCTAATTAACACGTTCTTATTCCTTCCACACATGCTTGTGCATGCACACACTTATATCTTAGGAAGCTTCAAGTTTTGTCCTCCGAGTATAGCTTAAAAGTGTTTTCTTCCAAGATGTTTTGTTCTTCTTGGTCACATGTCTCCAAGGGGAAGCAGTAATACTATTTAGAGGTCCCACAACTTTCCAGCTTGAAACTATCTTGATAACCATCCGTATTCCAAAGTGCAGTGAACTGATACTGTATTTTACACATGCTCTGTGCGTGTTCAAGAAGTCTGTTTTGTATCCATCTTGTACAACTTTTCATTTGACACACCCAGAATTGCCAATTCTAGTACAATATTATTTTTAGTTTGTCCTCTTTGGGTTTGTTGTGTTAAACATGGAAATAATGCTGTTTAAAACCATAGTCTGGGTGGAAATACACATCCACTTAATTAAGAAGTTCCTTAAAAATCTGATCCTGTGGTGACTAAATTCATGGAAATTTAATTGTATGTACCTTGCACACAGACTACTTTTTTGCAGCTGCAGAAATTTGTAAAGGCTGTATCTATTTATTTATTTACTACATTTATATCTCGCTCTTCTCACCCCGGAGGGGACTCGGATCTACCTATATCATTTCATGATCAGAAACTGGAAATGACCACTTCTTCATATGATTAAGTGGACTGTTCCATTATTACATATATACTGTATTACTGTTCCATTTCAGCTTGAGAGAGTTTTTTCTCCTGGAACCTGATATGAAAAGGGCTGGCACTATGTGGGGCTAGTAATACCTGCTGTTTCGATATCAGTGGTTCTCAATCTGTGGGTCCGCAGATGTTTTGGCCTTCAACTCCCAGAAATCTTAAACTGACTGGGATTTCTGGGAGTTGTAGGCCAAAACACCTGAGGATCCAGAGGTTGAGAACCACTGCACTAGGTGCTTACAACCCTGAAGGCATCAGATCCCATGTGACCTTGGAAGCTAAGCATGGTTAGCCCTGGTTAATGCTTGAGACTGCCAACGTATACTAGGTCCTGTGGACTATATTTCAGAGGAAGAACTGGCAAAAGTGCTCCTGACTTCCTTGATTAAGACATTCTTAATTTTCACGGTGTTGCCATAAATCAACAGATGACTGGTACACACACACAAATACACCTCAGATGTATGTGAATTTGGACCGTCCTTTTGCACTGCTTTTGTAGCTTATTTTTTTTGTTAGAGTGATAGTATCATTACTTTGTTTAATCCAAAAGTAAGAAGGAGGGAAAGCAGGAGTTGAAAATTTATTCCTTTGTTTCTATTTCTCATTTTTAATTATTGGGAAATATGAATCAATTTGTTATTTGGTGTTAGTTAAACCACGTTCGTATACTTAAGTAGCATCCCTAGGAAGGATGGCTTAAATATGCCTAATCAATGCAACATATTTTTTTTCTTTTGTATTAGTAAGACTGAAATTGTCAGAGCCACCTAAGGGCAGTTGCTTCACTCAGTTGATATGCTGCAAAAGCTACCTCTTTGTGCTTGGCTACATAGTAACAGCAATATTTTCATATATTGATTATGTCTTAGCTCATTTTACTTGTTTGAATGGTATTACAAGCTATAAGCTTTTAAAGCCAGACTTCAGCCCTGCACTTGAAACATGATTTTTTCTATTCATTTTATTTAAAAAATAAAAACAAGTGAATGCTGAAGCCCAATAGAAAATACTGTACTTGGGGCTATTGTCAAATGCTTGTGTAAAACTAACTCACAAAAAAATCTTCACCTTGTAATGACTAACTGGGTATATGACCGAGAATTCAACCTGCTTTTCAATCATTGATCAAATTCATTCTCTTTCACAAGCGGAGGGAAGTCATATACTGGTGTTACAGAGCTGCTAGTCCTAGATTTAAGATAATGCTCATCCTAGATTTAAGCTAATGAATCTTATTATTGGAAGAGAATACTTTCAATGCATAGAGTTGAACGAGACCACAAGGGCCATCCAGTCCAACCACCTGTAATGAAATAATAGAGTAACAGTTGGAGGAGATCCAAGGGCCATTCAGTCCAACCCTCTTCTGTCATACAGAATGCATGATCAAAACATTCCCAACTGATGGCCATCCAGCCCCTGTTTTAAAACCCCCAGAGAAGGAGACTCCACTTACTTGGCGCTCGTAGACCCTGGCAGAGCTCACAGCTGAGCCCCATGTGCTCGACGCTTGTAGACCCGGCTGGCAGGTCCTGGTTTGCATGGCCTACAACCGAGCGCCAAGCGCTCGACATTTGTAGGCCTGGCTGGCAGGCCAGGGCAGGGCCTACAGTTGAGTGCCGGGTGTGCGGTGCGCTCGGATGTAGGCTCTGGTGCTTTGCCGCCATTGGGCCGAAAATCTTTGTTTTTGGACCTTGGACAGAAAAGCTCATTTGGGTAGGCAACTGTTTCCAAAAGCGATGGACGGAAATGGGGCCATATGAATGGGACAAACGGAAATGGATAGCAATTCTATACAAATGCACAAGACCAACAGTCTACATTTTTATTCTGTTTGCAGTAAGAATTGGGGTGGTTTTTCCATGTTGGATTAGGACACTGGGTGACTAGGGTTTGAACCCCTGCTCAGCCATGGAAAAGTACTGGGTGGTCTTGGACAAGTCACATTTGGGCTCAGAGGAAGCCAAAGGCTACCCTTCCTTTGAACAAGTTGTGCAAGAAAACAACAACCCTGTGATAGGGTTGCCTCAGGGTTACCACAAGTCAGGAACAACTTGAAGGCACACAACAAGAGTAGCCTGTTTATAAACTGATTATTCCATCAAATTAGAATAGCTGTTTAAAGATCAATTAACGTTAAGTATTCAGATGCAGAATTTCATGCTTTGAGATGGAATATCAGTCCTATCCAGATACAGCCATACAGCTTTCTTGAGCACATCATTTTTGTTATCAATTTAGCAGCAGTGTAGATGTGTATATCTGAAGATGGTGCAACATAATTTTAAGCACTTACAAGTCAAAGCCAATGACATTAGAATTTCTCTAGGGTAGGGATGTGAAAATGGCTGCGTGTGTGGCCCTAATCCCTGGGGGAGAAGAGCGGTATATAAAATAAATAAATTATAGTTCCTCTACTAAAGAGACCTTCAGCCTAACATTATTATTTAGATAATTCCCATGAATGGACTTGTTGAGATAGTTATAGCTGTAGAGGTAGTACATAGGACAGTATATTAATTATATATTCTATATTAAATGTAATATTACTAATAATATTACCATAAAATTATATAGTACAATATAGTAATTTAATGCTTATATTGTGCTATACTAATAATATATTGTATGTACATTTGATTTGTAAGCCGCTCTGAGTCCCCTTCGGGGTGAGAAGAGCAGCATATAAATGTAAGTAAATAAATAAATAATAGTGTTTTAGGTTCTAAGTTTCATATTCACACCTATCTAAGGGATCCATTTCACATTATCTGAGGGATCCATTGGTCCATGGATACCAGGACCAATTGTCAGAGAGAGAGAGAGATCTATATCCAATTGCTAGTCAACCATAATTACTGGACCGATTACTCAATGTTAAGTCCACACTCCTATAAATCCCATTGATCCAGTAAAACTAATAAGGACTTGGATTATGGTCAGAATAATGAGCAGGTTGTCTATTCAGGACAGACACATTATACTGTGGCAATGTAAGGTTTTTGAAAGCCTGTATTACAGGACACCATCAACTACTTGTGGCATTGTGCTAGAGATCTCTGCTATACCTGCTTCTTCATGCAGGTAGTTTGTAGATTCTGAAGTCCTCCTCTTTCTTGCCTATGTCATGGGAAACGAGCTGAATATATTATTCCAGAAACTGCTGTTGATCATGTTTAGGACGTAGAACATTTGTATTATACTGTATTTACATAGTGAGAGACAGCATAGTCATTATACATAATTTACTTTGAGGCACACAACAACATTGGAAAATGTTTCATAGTACAATGGGCCCATGGTATTTACTGGAATGTGATCCAAAGACACACAACTTGATTACATAAATCTCCCATCATGCACAATGGTGCAGTAAATGATGTCTATTATATAAAAAGGCAAAATCAAGTTTTGCTTTTTGGTTTGGGGGGACGGGTATATTTTTTAAACAATATATATGTGTTTATTTTGTTATAAAATATTTAACAATACAATAGCATTATTACACTGACTATTCCCAATGTCATTTGGGATATTTTTTAAGCCATGCATGGTTGAATCTGTGGATATAAAATTTATGGATATGCCATGGCCGGCTGTTATGGGCTTATACAAGATCTCCTTCTCTTCTACCCTTAGGAAGTAAATGCTAAATATTCTTTTTGATTCTGTCCAGTATTTATATATTCTTTACCACCTGTTTATACTGTTTCTCCGAGTGGTCACCTGTGAAATTCGCACATCCCCGCCCATTCTCCCCGCTTTTGTCATGCCTCGGTTCTTAAAGCTGCTACTCGCGGCAGAGGAACTGAGGCAGTAGCCCCTCTCAATGGCTATATATACTCTATGGGGAAAGTGGGCGGGGCTACCACCATTTTGTACTAAAAGAGCTTTCTAGAAGATTCCGAAGCTGTCTGCGTAGGTGCAGGAAATACCATATGTGCGAATTTCACAGGTGACCACTTGGAGAAACACGGTTACAGGTAAACAACCTTTACTTCATTACCACCTAAATGTTTATACTGGTTTACAAAATTAAATTAGTATTGTATGTAAGTAAAATAAATTATTTTAAAACAAACAAAATGTTTGACCTTTTTGGTTGGAAGTTTAGGACCAAAGAAAGGAAATAATTCTTCACAGAGAGCATCATTTGTGTATGGAATTTGCTGGCCCCAATATGGCCACTTTAAGTCACTTTAAAAGTCAGTTCTGTAAATACATAACAAAGGAGAAATTTAACAGGTTGTACTGTAGTAGTAGGTTGTAGTCCAGTTGGACTGAGAACGCATCAGTGCCACTGGATGGTCACTAACTATCTGTGTTGGCTTTGGTGCTCCCGGCTGTCTGCAGAGCTCTGTGTGACTTGGCCATCATGGACATCCTATGGTGTCATCAGCAGAGAGACCCATACAGCCAGAAGCAGGAAGCCAATGAGCTCAGGAAAAAGGGTGTGACAGTGGTTGCCCCATGTGGGCAGTAGACTAATCTAAACTAGACAGTTCTCCCATTTCTATTAGATTTTTGTGACTTGACTTCCATGGTGTGAGTGGAGAAATTCTGATCAACTAATTTTCTCTTTTAGCTCCATTAAAAGGCAGGACCTGCCGAAGACTCCCACCACTCCCAAAATCACCACCTTTCCACCAGTGCCTATCACATGTGACACTGTACGTAGCAAATGTAGAGAAATGTTGACTTCTGCCCTACAAACAGACAGTAAGTAATAGGAGAGTAGGTGTGTAGCATTTCCACTCTTTATATCCTTGAGTCTTGGCATTATGAAATACCGTGCATTTGACAGTGTTGATAGTGACCACAGCAGTACTTTATGGTTCTTTTGACCAATAACTCCCACACCATATTCAGATTCTTGAACTGTTTAAAGAAAAGTAGCCATGAGATGGGCTAGTTAGATAAGAGTATGAAGATGAATCATACTTCAGTAATAAAAATGTAAAGGTAAAGGTTTCTCCTTGACATTAAGTCTAGTCGTTTCCGACTCTGAGGTGTGGTTCTCATCTTTATTTCTAAGCGAAAGAGCTGGCGTTGTTTGTAGACACCTCCAAGGTTTTGTGGCTGGCATGACTGCATGGAATGCTCTTACCTTCCTGCCAAAGCAATACCTATTGATATACTCACATTTGCATGTTTTCCTACTGCCAGCTTGACAGTAGCTAGGGCTAACAGTGGGAGCTCACCCTGCTCCCCGAATTCGAACCGCTGACTTTCAGTCAGCAAGTTCAGCAGCTCAGTGTGTAATCCGCTGCGCCACTGGTGGCTTCTAGTTCAGTAATACAGCACACATAATCCAGAAGTTTTGATTAAAAGCCATGGTGTAACTTGATGGAAGAATAGCACCAGTATTGATGCCAATCAGGTCTCCAATAAGGATATTCCCCATTTAGAGGGGCACAGAAGAGCAGGGAGTCGCCCACATTTTCATGGTATTGCTCCCAGTGGTGGGACAAAGGAGGCCACTCCAGTTTATATTAATCTTTGGGCATATGTATGAAGCACTCCTTCTCATACCAAGGTCCCGGGCCATTTAGGGTTGTGAATATCATCTCCAACATCTAGAATTCAAACTGAGTCTCTTTGGGGGGACAAAGTGGCCTACAAATAAAGTTTTATTATTATATTATTATAACTAGCTGTGCCCGGCCACGCATTGCTGTGGCGTCTGGTGGTGTTGGTGAGAAATTGTTGAGGTAGTGGTGGTATTGAATGTCTGTTGTATGGTTGTCTTTATGTTTAGTATGCACACTGAGGTGGATTATATGGCAGTGTGGAGTCAAGATAATCCAGTTCAAAGCAGATAATATAAGATTCTAAATGGGTTATATAGCCGTGTGGAAGGGCCTTGAGTCTACACTGCCATATAATTCAGTTAAAATCTGATAATCTGTGGAAGAGGCCTAAGTGAGGCTTAACTGTGCCTGTCCCCTGGGCTGAGGAGGTTGCTAGGAGACCAAGTGGGCGGAGCTTAGCCTTCAAACTGGCAGCAATTGGATAAAAACTATTATTCCTCTCCCTGTAATTAGGACTTTATTTTACTTTTCTTTTTGTTGTATCAACCTAGAGCCGTAAATGATGGGTTGTGTTGTCAAATTTCGAGGTTGGGGGGCCTGTAGTTTTGTTGTTTTGTCCGCTGCCCTGATGCCATCACTCTTTTATATATATAGATATATTATTATTATTTATTGGCAATCAGTGGAACCCTTTCAAAATGGGTTTTATGATTTCTGTAGTATGTCCTTGTCAGTAAGATGGCTGTTGTTTTTTGCACTAGTTGCAGCCCCAAAGTAATCTTCAAGGGCAGTCCCATGTAAAATATAGTTCAATAGTCTAATTGGGAAGTTAACATAAATACCTGATGCCTTAATATTGTGCTCCATCAGTTCGTCTGAGGAAGAAGATCGTAATAAATGAAAGCTCATGTCAAGGTACAGGTATTAGTCTTAAAGTTGCCTCACAACTTCTGTTCTGTCTATTTTTAAACAAAGCATTAATAAGCTAAGTGTCTGCCTTTGTAGCAGGTGCAAGTGATCATTTTCTCCAGTTCACCTCAAGTTCACTTTGAATATGGCAAGAGACAGATAGTTCTCTTGAGAGCACAGACAATGTATTAATGTACCTGATTGCTGGCTGGTTACTTTCTGGGCACAATTCAAAGTTTTGTTTGTAGTTTATAAAGCTGTGTATAACTTGGGATTGCTGTTCGAAAGAACATGTTCTGTAGAAGCCTGTCTGGGTCGGGGGAGACCATCCTTTTTGTTCCTCTTGTGCTCAAAGACAGTATGGTCCGAATGTGAGAGAGGACTACTAGAGTTGGATTGGGCTGTTGTAGCTTTAAGCCTTAAAAGATTTTGAAACAGATCTCTGTCAAACGGGTCAAAAATATTTGTCCTCCCTCCCATTGCATTCCCCAGCCTCCAGCTGCAACCTCTCCTCCCAACACAGCTACTTCCTTGAGCTGGCTGCTCCTCCAAGGCCTCCCTCCACTCTCTGCCAGTTAGGCAATAGCTATGTTTGGAGAATACAGCCGCAACTGAAAGTTGTGGCTTGGAAGGTTAGAGAGGAGAGATCCCTATGTTCCACTTGACAGAGTTTTATGGTACTTTGTTCTCCTCCAAGATCTATTCAGGATTAAAGTGTTTTCTTATGTTTGAATTCTGTTTGTTTTTATGTGATCCAACTGCATTGTGTGCTTCAAATGCCTTTTTTTTTTTTTGCAAACAGGAGTGTACACTATTGCAAGGAATTTTCCCCCAACAAGTCTGAAATGTGTGCTCTGTATTACTCTATTTAGCTAAATTTAGTCATCTTTGGTGAAATGCAGTGAGACCTAAAGCTGCTTGCTTTGGAATTCTTCCTACCTGCTGGGGCCATTTGCTTAATTTTTTTCTTATTTCTTTATAGATGACTATGTTGCCATCGGTGTTGACTGTGAAGAGATGGCAGCTCAAATTGAAGAATATATCCTTTAATGCTAGTGAAAAGAAACACATATATTTGCCCTGGGGGGGAGGGGTACTGTTATCCAAATGCAAGCTTCCCATTCTTGTGTATAAGGCTTCCTCTCTACTATGGTATTTAGAGAATCCTGGGAAATGTAAGTTTTTGTGGGCAGCAACAATATTTCTGCAAAAAAAGGATCTTTGAATGTTGAAGAACATTTGCTAGAGCAGAGAAGAACTTTCATGAGAATCAGGGGAGACAATAACACATCCTTGGTTACTCATTGTTACTCAGGTCTCGTCTGGAGCTTTCTGGAGGCAATAGTTCTGCCAGAGGGCAGCATTTTAGACTTTACCTCTATTAAAAAGCACCATTCCTAATTAAAGAAGGCATGCTGTGCTCCTAAGGTGTGTTCCAGCAGAGCAGTAATATGTCTCTGCTCGTGATATAAGCATTGCAATGAAAGGGAGATTTCCAAAGTTGAGGAACATTCCAGGACCGAGTACAAGTGTAAGGACTAAAGTATTTACGATAAAGTATTCATCTTCCTCCTTCAGTTGTGGTGGTATCTATTGGAATCACTTCCTAGATGGCTACTTCCCACGATAGTCTCTCTCATTGCCACAGTTCCAAGACTTCTTTGCTAATATAGTCTCGGCACTGGGCACTCAAGGCCTTTGGGTATGGAGCTCAAACAAGCCAAAAATCTTTTAGGACACTCCTTAATGGCTTTTGAACTTATATACCAAGATGTCAAGAACACAGACTTGAAATACAAAAACCGTGTTAGGAGTCGCATTTCCAATCTGAAAGATTCTAAGAATCCTGACCTCCGAAAGAATGTCTTATGCGGGGTGATCACTCCAGAACAAATTGCAGTGATGACTTCGGAGGTGAGATGAAGAGCTGAGAAGTACAGGGTGACCAGTTCCAGCTCTGTATGAAAGCAGAACTTCCAAAATTGTCAGTGGCTACTGTTGATAGGGAAGTAAACTCAGTGCAGCAGCACAAAGAGCCAAGAAAGGTATCCATCGGCTGCATATGAACCTCGGAGTCAGCTCGGAGCCTGCATTTGTCTCTGTCTTTGTTCTGTGTTAAGGCATTGAATGTTTGCCTTATATGTGTAATGTGATCCGTCCTGATTCCCCTTCGGGGTGAGAAAGGCGGAATATAAATACTGTAAATAAATAAATAAATAAAACCTCTTACAGAAACCCTGTCGGCCGTTGTAGGAGATAGGATGCTGGACTAAATCGGTGGTTCTTGCCCTTTGGTTTGCTAGATGTTTGGGACTCCAATCAGCACAGACAAAGATCTAATTGGAGTTGGCATGTAAAACATCTGGAGATCTTAAAGTTGAGAACCACTGGACTAGATGTTGTGATCCAGAAGTGCTGTTTACATTAGATTAGGATAGCTATCTGAAACGACTTGCAGCATCAACACTAGCTAGTCATTTGGCGGGTGGCAGTTTCTGATGCTTTGGGACAGGTGCAACTAGCTTTGAATACTTTTAATTGGAATGCACTGAAAGTGTTGGTACATCAATGAAGCAGAGTGAAATGATGTTCTTGTACTCTTTCTCTGAAAGGAAATGGCCAGCAATGAGCTGAAGGAGATCCGGAAAGCCATGACCAAGGAGGCTATTAGGGAACATCAAATGGCTAAAACGGGAGGAACCCAGACTGACCTCTTCACCTGCGGAAAGTGTAGGAAGAAGAACTGTACCTACACCCAAGTGAGAATTCTAATTTTTACAGTGAAATTTAAAAGACCAACTGATTGCCTCATTAGGGCCCACAGTGTTTTTTCCTTCTAAGGCAGTGGTTCTCAACCTATGGGTCCTCAGATGTTTTGGCCTTCAACTCCCAAAAATCCTAATAGCTGGTAAACTGGCTGGGATTTCTGAGAGTTATAAGCCAAAACACCCTGTGACCCACAAGTTGAGAACCACTTTTCTAAGGAATCTGCCCAAAGCCGAAGGTGTTTTACTTCCCCATAGGGATGTTGACATTAACTGGAGAATCAAGGCTATATCCCTCTATCTGGAAAATAAGATCAGGTAATTGTCAGATCTGTTGAGACATATAGAGTGACCAAACTCATTCACATATTCTTGCTGTGAATTCTTGAGCAAAATCCTGCCAAGTAAACTTGTTTCAGAGAGGTAACAAGGCTCACAGAGGCGAGTTGTCTTAATTGCTTACAGTTTTACAAGTCTCTGACTCTCTTTAAACTCTTGGTCTCACTAAGGGTCACTTTGGAACATATCTTTGGGGTGGAGAACTTGCTTGAAGGTGTCATTCACTATGATTAACTTTCTGTAGAAATGGACTAATGAATATATCACCCCATCCTAAATAATAATTCCCACGATTTCTATGAGTGGAGTCAAATATTCCACATGGCATATTTGTTAGAGATCTTGGCCTCATCCACACTGCTGAATTATAGCAGTTTGACAAATCTTTCACTTCCATGACTCCATCATATGAGATGCTGGGATTTGTAGTTGGTTTTGGCACCAGAGATCTCTGACAAAGAAGGGTAAATCGCTCCCAAAACTACAAATTCAAATTTCATTGCCTTGAACCCTGGCAATTAATGTGGTTCTAGCCCTTCACTATGGATCATGGGGAAATGCCAGTGTGTTTTGTTTTTCAATTGATCTACTCCTGTACACTGAGCTCAGTTTTAAATGTCATTGATGCATCTAGGTGTGGCTGTACTCAAAATCATCCACAGACTGATGTGTTTTTCCTCCAGTTTGGGGAGAGGAGTATAAATAGAGGGCTATAACATTATGAAATAATGTCTTGTTTTTTGGTTCTCGCATTCTAGAACATGGCGTAACCATGGAAACTGGTTTGTAGTAGGTAAACACCCCTCCTCCCCTCCCCCTAAACACACTGGTACATAAAATTCATTGCCACCACAGGCCACAAGCAATTGCTGATTGTTCTGTGTGGCTTTGAAAAAGGTTAGTTGGTTTCAAGAAGGTATAGGCTTTGAGGCTTGAAAACTAAAAAGTTCTTCATAAGAGGCAGCCCCCCCCTCACCCTTAGGATCTTATTCTGGGTTTCATTGACTGTCAATGGTTACAAAACGAAGGCTGGTTTGGATTGACTTTTGGCTTGATCTGGCAGGGTGCTTTTCTTCTTTACTGAAAGAGTGCTTTGTGATACATCACATTTGTGATACATCAGGGTTGTAATAGAACAGTAGCTTGATTTGAGTCAGTGTGCTGGTTTGCATTTGGTCAGACTCAGACTTACAAACTTTGACAGGTTATGGTATGCAAGGTGGAAGGTGATGGGGAAAATTGCTTCTCTGCAACCTTGATAATTCATATGCTTTCATCTTCGAACCTTTTTTTTTTTGGTCTCGATTCACACAGGTACAAACCCGCAGTTCAGACGAGCCAATGACCACTTTTGTTGTGTGTAATGAATGTGGGAACCGCTGGAAGGTAAGCATTATTGACTCATGTGTTTTAATTCTAAGTGCCAATGTGTATGTAGCACAGAGTTCTGGCGTCAAGTGTAGCTCTGAGGTTGACTCGAAGACTGGGTGGGCGGGTGGCACTTAATTTTTCTCCTGCTAGGCACGTTGTTCATTCCTTTTCCTTCCCTGTGGGTTCCCACCCACAAGGGACAAAGCAGATTGTAGAGAGAGGGTGTTGGCAGACAAAACAACATAAAGTGAAAGGTCTGGGCACTACCATCATATCTCCAGTTTTGGACTAGCCATAATGTCACTCTCTTTAACAATTTGCTGAGATTTTGATGAAAAATCATAGGAGTTCCTCTAAAGTAGGTGTGGGGGATTGACAAGGGTTTGAGGGAGGCACATCGACTACTTGCAGGGCAGGAACTAAGGAGTATTTTTAATACACTTTTCATTATGTTTCCCATTTGGGGATCTCAAAGATATCATTGGGGTCTGCAGAATCCACACTCTTTTGCTGTAAAAGGTAGTTTAGTCTTGAAGCAGGTAATCTGATCAGATTTACAGAGAATGTTGTTTTTGATAAGAAGAAAGGTTAAGATCCAAATAACATCTGAATAGGTAGCTAAAGTTTGTACCTACTTTTGGATATGTTTCATGCTTTTCCCCAGTTTTTCAACTATTGTACATAAAAGCCGTATATCAAATTGATTTTTTGATCCCTCCTTTCCACCCCTACCCCCAGTTCAAGAATAAGAGGCCTAAATGCTGCTTTGACTCACTGAACTAAATGGATGGTTATTTTCATTATGGTGGTGGCCTCCAGCTGGTACATAGTGAGAATTCCAATTTATATACTACACTGTGTTGTCGAAGGCTTTCATGGCCAGGATCACAGGGTTGTTGTGTGTCTTTCGGGCTGTGTGGCCATGTTCCAGAAGCATTCTCTCCTGACGTTTCGCCCACATCTATGGCAGGCATCCTCAGAGGTTGTGAGGTATGGAGAAAACTAAGCAAAGAGGTAAATATATATCTGTGGAAAGTCTAGGGTGAGAGAGGTCAGTGTGAATGTGTGTAGTTAATCACTTTAATTAGCATTGAAAAGCTTATCTGCTGTCTTCTTCCTGCCTCTGGGGCATCCTTTGTTTAGAGTCGTTAACTGCCCTAGGTTGATTCATGTCTGGAAATCCTCTGTTTTTAGAGTATTGCTTTTTATTTACTGTTCTGATTCTTGAGTTTTTTAATACTGGTAGCCAGATTTTGTTCATTTTCATGGTTTCTTCCTTTCTGTTGAAGTTGTCCACATGCTTGTGGATTTCAATGGCTTCTCTGTGTAGTCTGACATGATAGTTGTTAGAATGGTCCAGCATTTTTGTGTTCTCAAATAGTATTCTGTGACCAGGCTGGTTCATCAAATGCTCTGCTATGGCTGATTTCTCTGGTTGAATTAGTCTGCAGTGCCTTTCATGTTCTTTGACTCACACCTACAAACTATCTACAGACCCACGAAGAAAATCCAACAAATGCTACGGTCAGCGAAGGACAAGAGGGATCCTCTCTCTTCTGCAGGAGTCTACCGGATACCATGCAGCTGTGGACAAGTCTACATAGGGACCACCAAACGCAGCGCCCAAACAAGAGTCAAAGAACATGAAAGGCACTGCAGACTAATTCAACCAGAGAAATCAGCCATAGCAGAGCATTTGATGAACCAGCCTGGTCACAGAATACTATTTGAGAACACAAAAATGCTGGACCATTCTAACAACTATCATGTCAGACTACACAGAGAAGCCATTGAAATCCACAAGCATGTGGACAACTTCAACAGAAAGGAAGAAACCATGAAAATGAACAAAATCTGGCTACCAGTATTAAAAAACTCAAGAATCAGAACAGTAAATAAAAAGCAATACTCTAAAAACAGAGGATTTCCAGACATGAATCAACCTAGGGCAGTTAACGACTCTAAACAAAGGATGCCCCAGAGGCAGGAAGAAGACAGCAGATAAGCTTTTCAATGCTAATTAAAGTGATTAACTACACACATTCACACTGACCTCTCTCACCCTAGACTTTCCACAGATATATATTTACCTCTTTGCTTAGTTTTCTCCATACCTCACAACCTCTGAGGATGCCTGCCATAGATGTGGGCGAAACGTCAGGAGAGAATGCTTCTGGAACATGGCCACACAGCCCGAAAGACACACAACAACCCTATATACTACACTGTTATGATACTTCTTAAAAGAATCTTAAGATTTATAAGTCCTGGGTGGGTGGGTGGGGAATGAAAATTATAGATTTTTCTCCATATCCATAAGGCTATAACACATTCTTTGAGGGGAGGGATAATTGTTGAGTCAATTTAAGACTGTAATGTGGATATGATTATTGAATTCCATACAATGTCAATGCAGAATTTCTGTATCCATGGGTAATGCTAGTTGGACCTGAATACCTGTAATGGATGAGCTCAGTCTCACACTTAGTCCTCTTCTCCTTCCTAAGTTCCACCCTTCCTTTGCCATTGTTTCACTACTATATGAAACCTCAATCCCCAGCCTGTCATTCTACAAAATACCCAACCTTCAGTTGCTTCTGTAAATTCTTTTCTCTTGCCCACCAGAACAGAAAAGGTTATGGCGAAAATATTTTGCGCTCTAAATTCTCTTCCTTTGCTCTCTAAATCCTACCGACCTCTTGCAGTTCTGCTGAGACGACTGTGACAAGAGCAGCAACAGTCAAATCTGGGTCAGATGTCCGCCATACATTCCCACTAACACCGCCAGCAAATTTTATACTATTTTTTTTTGTCACTGATGTTACTTTGTGCCCTGTACATCGTCCAGGTGCGGAGGGCCCAGCTGTGTTTCATGCCTAGGAATGGAATGGCAGCAGCTGGGAATAGAAGCTGGGAGGGTGCCAAGTGGAGAATTTATGTGGACTGACCACCTTTGGAGTTTCTCATCTTAATCAGTATTGTGAGGACATGGAAAAGTATTAAATATTTTTGGTCTTTTTTTTTTCAACTATTGGCCAGGCATCTAGTCTTGGATCTTGGAATGTGCAATGGCTTCTTGTGACTTTCCTTGTTTCCAGTTGCCTCTTTCAGAAGCTCTGATGAACATGTGTCTCACTCTCAGATCCATAGGATGTCATTTTAACTGCCACTGCAAGTGACGCCTACCAGTTTAAACTCATTTCACCTTTGCCTGGAGATCAGGCTGTTCTCAAAGTACAACTTGTAGGGGAGTTTTTTGTGAAGGAGGGGTGAGTGTAAACCAACTTCAAAGCAGTTTGAATATGTTGTATACCATAGATGTTTCTATGAGAATGGTTCACCTTTGTTTCTATGAGATGTTTCACTTTTGCAAGTTGCTTCAAAAGAAAGGTCTTTTGTTGAGGGATACATAGCAACAAATGACACTGAAGAGGAACTTCACGAGGATTTTCTCCATTAGTAGGTTCACCATACCCAGCACTTGATGGTGGGTCACAGAAAGAGGCCTTGTTCTCTTGCTCCCTATTCCAGCTTTGTGATTGTAAGATTGAAGGAAGCCACGCATCAAACCTGTCAAATTTGTTCTGTGTTCACCAGTTTTCTGCCTTTCAAGTAATTCTGTAAACTGTAGTTTGTTGAGAATTCTGTTTGAGATTTCTGGCCTTCTCAAGAGGATGGGGCAGCATTCCTAGTTTGTATGTTCTAGAAACACTACTGCCTTTGTATTCAACATCAAACTTTTGAGAAAGGGCTATGTTCCATCATTTACTTGGTTTGAATGTGTGGAGAAAAGAAGGACAAGCCAGTCATAGAACAAGGAAAATGACTTGCCCAGTGAACAGACATGCAACTTCTGGGATATCATCAATACAGAAATACTGGAGGCTGGTAAAAGGTCTCCTGTAATGTTAAGAGAAGGACCAAAAGGGACCCAACAGAGGAAAGTAGAGCAAGGCTGCTGTGGGTGGAAGGAAAGATGTGGTATTTTAAACCAGAAAAGTTGACTATTAAGATGTACCGCCATCACTCACTTAGCTAAAGCAGGCAAGGGGCAAGGAAAACAGTATGAGCAACGAATTTAGCTTTGTGACTGGATAGTATCTTTGCAAAGATATAGAACTATCTCAAGAGTGGTTTGGATTGCATCTCCCTCTTTGCTGCTTCTAACATTATGTGCTTGGGGTTTTTTTTTTTGGTTTTGTTACATGTACAGTTGCAGATGGACAGATTAATAAAATTTGTAAATGAAGAACAAGCTGTTCCTGTGAATAAAGGAGCACATGGTTTTGAAAAAGCAAGTCTATAGGCAGTCATGTTTGCAGTCTGCATAATTACATTTCACATTGCTTTTGTCTGAAGTTCAGGTTTGGTGGAGATAGTATCCTTTTAATGATGGTTATTGTAGGGGTAAGACATTTGCTTTTTTTATAATAAAGTCCTTGACTGGCCTTAAAGTCAAAAGGGAAAGCCACAGTATTAATTCTGTCAGTCCTTTGAACTCTGAAAACTCAGATTTGTGTGTGTGTCTGTATATGGAGGGAAATTTCCTGGCTGCTTAAAAAAAATTGTGTTTGGCCCTTTAGCATTGTTTTACCTTGAACCAGAAGCTCTGCAACAAAATTGGGCATACATACGATTTGTGTTCTTTGCCAACCAGGTGTATTTCTTAAATGCACAAGTTGCAGGTTTGGTTTTAAAGCCTTTTCAACTCTGATGGCACAGTTGGGAAATTCTAGACCAAAGATTTGTCATATTGGATTTGTAAGTTCACTGAAACATCCTGTAGCTGATCTTCTAATATGAAACTGTTGTTGTCATTTGTCTTCAAGTTGACTTTGACTTATAGCAACCCAATGAATGAGAGACCTTTAAGATCCCTGGTCATCGACCACCTTGCTCAGGTTTTGCAAAATCAGGGCAGTGGCTTGATTGAATCAATCCACGTGTATTTTGGCCTTCCACTTTTTTATTGCCTTCCGCTTTATGCAGCACCGTAATCTTTTCTAATAAGTTATGAAATGTCCAAAGTACAACAGCATCAATTTTGTTGTCTTAGTGTGTCATGACAGATCAAGTTTGATTAGGCCCATTTATTTCTGGTTTTAGCTTTCTTCTTCATGGTCTCTGTGGCTTACACAAATGGGTTTTCTTCTGCCAGCACAGGGCATCATTTAATGCATTGGCAGTAATCCCATCCCACTCACCATGTGCCATACTTGAATGCTTCCCAATAAAACCCTCAGATCCTTTTTATCAACTGTAACGCGGTCATCGGAACTTCCTGAGTGATAGTTCATTTAAATGGTAATTTCTTGGCCTTTGATCTTACACTGACAAAGATTTCTCATAGTGTTTCAATTTTGTGTTTCTGTCAGATATTTTTTATTCTGACTTTCTGATTATGGTTTTGCTTCACTTTTGGGTTTGGTGTTTCCTATTCTGCTGTTCTGGCTTCTGTGAGTACTTTCAAAAGTGTGTTGGGTGTGCTGGAAAAATTCCTGAGAAAGATAGTTACTTTAATTGCCTCTTGTGGCTTGGCAAAAAGGATGATTGCTTGTGTTGCAGCATCCATGGAACTGAGGGCTTAGGCTGGAAGCATGCTCGTCTGGCAGTCGGGGAGTGGGCAATGTTACCCTTCAAACAAGTTTCCAAATGATTCAGGGGCAGGTAAACCCATTTGTCTGAGTTCACAGATTACCATTTTAACAACTAGTTACAAGTAAGTAAGCTGTCTATCTCCAGTACTGTATTTCCAACAAGTTGATTTGAAACTATGAGCACTTTCCTTAAAACAAATCCAATTGCTTTTCTTTTCTAAAGAAAAAAAATTATTAGAAGTAACAAAGAAATGCTTGCATTTCTTTCCTGGGAAAAGAAAACTTGCAAAAAATTTGGCATCTTGGCTGAACGGTTGGCAGGTCATATATATGCAGATAAAGGTTTGACTTTATAATCTGAAAATGCAACACACTGCTTTTGGCCTTCGCTTTATATTTGTGACTGGATTCCACAGGCACTTTGCACCTGTGCCAATTGGAGAACATACTAAATATGGCAAGTATAGCAAGCAAGTCTTGCCACCCACTCCCGAACTTGCATATTTTATGTTTTACAAAAAATAAATATCGCCTCCACATTCTCGAGCATTTCCATTCTTGCTGGAGTTCCTCAATATCAGGAAATAACTTTGATGCATTGAGCAAATTACTTCTTCATTTTAACATGGAATTCCGTCATCCAAAGACATCGGTTGGTAGGAACTATTAGGCAAGAGTGGACCTTGTGTCATCCAAGATCACAGCACAAAGTCTGTGGTAAAACAATAAGCAATCCTTATTTTTAAAACTGAAGGATTGGTGAGATTTTTCAAATAATTTCATTGTAAACACAATTTAAGAAAATTGCCATGGAAGGCAATGGTTCTCATAAAAATCTTGAGTATGAAGGAATTGTTTTTAGTCAGAAGCATCTCTCTTGGAACTAGAGCATGTACAGTACTTCCATTCTCCACTTGAAACAGGATTCTTCATGTATTTTATTATTACTAATGTATATACCTGGCGTTGCCCATGTCTACATTTTCATGGTGGCTCTTTCTTTCCTTCCTTGGCTTCCCTTCTCACTCTTTTCTTATTCTTCCTTTGTTTTCCGTCATATTCCTTCCCTTTTCTTTTGCTTCCTTTCCTTTTTTTTCTTGCCTCCCTCCCTCCCTCCCTTTCTTTCGTTCGTTCGTTCCTTCCTTCCCTCCTGCCCTCTCTTCCCCTCATACACATCACCTCACAGCAGGCGATTCACTTCACTCCCTTTTCTTTCCCAGTCATATAACAGAGGGCCACTTCACCCAGCAACAGCCCATCCTCTTTATTCCTTTTCTTTCTCTCAGCTCTGGACCTGGAAAGGTGAGTTTTTTTTCAGTTCAACTCAATTATTTTAAGTTGTATAATGAAAGCTATGAGCACTAAATTTGGTCCAGATCTATCAAGCCATGTAATAATAATAATAATAATAATAATAATAATAATAATAATAATTTATTTCTAACCTGCCCTCTCTCCCAGAAGGGACTTAGGGCGGCTTCCAGAGAAAAAGGCAAACATTCATTGCCACATACTTAATAATAATAATAATAATAATAATAATAATAATAATAATAATACCACTTTATTTATAACCCGCCCTCTCTCCCCAAAGGGACTAAAAAACACTACATGTAGGAGAATTTGTAGTACTGACAAACATATATACTTGACATGGCCATTTCCAATGGGAGATAACAGGGATGTGTCCAGCCATTTACAAAAGCATCATCTGCAGAGCATGGAAGAACACCCAGAATCCTCTGCAAATGCATCACAGAAAAATCAGCTGCAAGAAAATAGCTGGCAGTATCCCTGTGCCTCCCCCTGCTCTCTGACAACTTGGACATGGCCATATTGGTGAAGGGGCAGGAGTGCCTATAGGGAGAATTTTGTGGGGCTGGCATAGGGAGACATATCTGCAGAGCATAGTTTTATGATTCATGTACATCTCCCAATGCAGGATTTCGGCTGATGTTTCTAATGCACGCTTTGTGGATGGTTATACTACAAGTTATTTATTGTGCGGAAAGCAGGAAAGAGAAGCTAAACTCCGCATGCGTATGGGATGCCATCGTCAGCCTTCTCAGCTGTGCATTTTACTAGTCAGAAATGAGGGAACTGCAACTAGAAGAGGAGCCTGTCTTTTACGGACCACAAAACTAGTTTTCCGTGCAGAGAGAAAGAGAGAGAGAGAAAGAATGAGGAAGAAATAGAGAAACACACAACAGTTTGAGGTACTTCCTTCTGTTATAAACAAGAAACATAATTCTGAAACTTCCCTCCACTTAAATTTCAGCTCCTGAAATAAAACAACGGTGTTTAAAATTATTAGGGGAGAAGGAGAAGAAAAAAAGATGCCACATTTCACATGGGGGAATGACTTATTGGGAATAAGGGAGAATCCATGTAGTGATAAGACGCAATTTGGGTGGCTGATGGGAATTAAACTGGTTGAGGACAAGACTTCAGCTGTAAGCAACTGTATAGTTGTCACATTCCATCCAGAGTAAGACTTTCTCTGAGAGGATGTTCTTTTCTTTTACAATATCAATGCAATGGAGAAAAAAAACTGCATTGGTTGGGACCCCTGGCTTTCTCCAGGCCATTTTAAGAACTTCAAAGCCAAATCTAAAGAGTCTGGGAGCCCAAACTGCATACTAAGCAATTTCAGACAGGCATTCCCACTCTAAATCTCTCTAAGTCTTCACAGCTTGATTTTCTGCTAGTAGAAAAGGTGGAGCTCTGTATTCTTCTAACAGGTACAGTTATGTATTCCACTGTAGCAGGTAATCAGCAATTTTCTTTCTGCTGAGAGAAAAATCTTGAAACACATGTTTTTCAAACCTATTTTGAATTTTCTGTGCAAAATTCATACGTGATTCAGTTTTTTCCATGTAAAATATTTCTGCCTAAAAACTTGTTTTCTGTGTAGAGAAAGTTACATTCAGTGAATAGCAACCCTGCAAATTTCACATGGAATGCCCCAATTGCAACATTTTCTGCATAAGAAACATGTTTCTGGACAGAAAACAGTACTGTACAGAAATATTTTTCTGTTTCCTGAAGAGAAAACAGTATTTTTTGTGCCAACCATCATATGTGAACTTTATGTAGAATAAGTTATGAACTGTGAAGACTGCCATCAGTCCAGGATTCTTGAAATCACAACATCTTGATACTCAAAAAACATATTTTTCAGGATTTTGGGGGTGGGGAAGGATGCTTTGAAATCATCTTTCCATTCCTACAGGTCACATAACATCCTTGTAAGCTGGGTCTTAGGTAACTCAGATTTTATCCATAAGGCATGGACAAACTTCGGTCCTCCAGGTGTTTTGGACTTCAACCCCACAATTCCTAACAGCCTGTAAGATGGCTGGGATTTCTGGGAGTTGAAACCCAAAACACCTGGAGGGCTGAAGTTTGCCCATGCCTGATCTAGATCCTGCAAAAGTCCACCCTGCTTCTGGAAAAACAGCACCAACATTTGTTTTTGAAAAAAACATTCTCTTTCCCCGGGTATCTTTACACACACAAATGGTAAGCAGAGACTATGTGCTTTATATCCACGTGAAAATACGTTTTCTTTCATATTTCCACCAGTGAAAACGTAAGTTGCTGTGTAGGCTGCAAAAATGCCAGGTGACAGAAGCTGTTTGTGTGTTGTCCAACGCTGAATTAGGTCACCATCCAGTTTTCACAGTATGCCACGTTAGTAGTCTTGAGTAGCCCAAGGACTCACAGTGGCATGACTGCTAGGCCACAGGGGGCTATGAAACGCTGCTCTTATTTGTTCCCAATCATTGGGAAATAAATGGCAGGGGGTTGGATTGGATGGCCCGTGTGGTCTCTTCCAACTCTATGGTTCTATGAATAAGGTAGCCCATGGTCCCTCACTGCTGCATCTCTGATAGAAAAACTGCATTGCTGATGGCAGTTCAGCTTCCAGAAAAAGCTTGGCAGATTAATTTTTTTCAGCCATGGGAATGCCCCTTTCCCTCTCCCAAGAAAACTTGGAATCTCCCATAGAGGACCAAACTTCACCAGGATCTGACAGGCTCAAGAAACTCCTTTGGATCTGGATGCTACAACAGAAGGCACCCAAGACCTGTGTCAGCCAAGAAAAGCCTAACACAAGCCAGATACAGCCTAAACATTGAGAAACTTACTGGAGCCATAGAAAAGGCTCATCAGGAATCTAGAAAAGTTATTGTACTCTCTGCCTTTTTGTATGAAAGGCAGAAACAGAATCCTTGGGGAAATGTGGCTTGAAACAGAAACAGAATCCTTGGGGAAATGTGTGACTCGAGGTTGGGGTTTTTTGTGATCATCTATCTAGTGTGAATTGTTATCCCTGGAACATCCCAGACATCAAAATGTCAAAGTTTAAGAGCTTTGACCTCAAGCCTTGTTCTTTTTTCAAAACTAATCACCGAGTTAAGAGAAGTCTAGCCCAAGTTGAAATGAATGCAACCCTGAAACAAACTGACCCCAGAGCCACTGACCAACACAAGGTTCTTTGGTATTCCTCCAAAACCTGTGTACCATCGTTCTTATGCTAAATGGCCCAAGAGACTAGCCCTGGCTGAAGTTACTACTACAGGACCATCATGGAAATAACTCTTTGTTTAAACAGAAAAGAAAAAGAGACAGATCAAAGAGAGAACAACATTAAGAAAATGTGGACTTTGGCCTTTTTTTCACTCAATGATGCCCAAGGTTTCCCCAACTCACCCCCCACCCTCATGGGTTGGTTGCCCCCTCCTGTACTCCAGTTCTTCTGTGTGGCCAGACAAGACTAGTTTGCCAACATGGATTCAGTAGTAAAAGCAGAGGCCTGAGTTTGAGGTTTGCATGACAGTTCAGTTTTTTGTTGTTGGAAGAAGACCAGATGGGCTAAATGGGAGTAATCTTTCCAGTAACTGGACAAACCAGGCTGTAGTTCACAGCTGAGGAGGATTAGGGGTTCTTCTGTACCAGGGGTATCATTTTAGGTCTTCATTCTGCATGACCAAGTGGGGAGAGCCAATTTTCCTCCATAAAACTTAACACCTGATGCTTGAAAGAGGAACCATCACTTTGTATTTTGTACCACCAGGCAGTTGTTTGTGGGATAGGATGCTTAGGACTCTGAGGATGATCGGGAGACACTCTGGATCAACGTTTTATATATGGTAGAGTTCAGAAAACGGGGATAGGAGTCTCTATGCATTAGGGTGTAGATCTGTAGCTGTGCATCATCAAATGTGTGTGAGGATGGCTCCTGCATCTTGCGGTTGATGCCTTCGCGCACACGCGAGTCCAAGCTGACCTGAATAACAGGAGAAAAAACACACAGGGGGGAAATCATATAGAAAGAGAAAAGGAAGGCTAGAACCGATGCAGAGTAAGAGGACCATACTAGGATATGAAACAAAGTATGACAGCATCAAGACTTACAATTTGGAAACATGTGCTCTTCTGGGTGTTGAGAGTTAACAAAGTGTTCTAGGTTTTTGATCCTTAACTGAATAGTCATCATTCTATTTTGTGTTAGTGTAGTGGCAACATAACAGTAAATCCACCCTAGGGTTTGTTTGGGTTTTTTTTATAGGGTAAAAGGAACTATCTAACATACTGAAGCAAATTTGGGACTCGGTTTAGTACGCTGGATAGCTCAACCTCATGCAAATCTCTTTCAAAATCTGAATTAAAAACTTGGCTTCACCTCTCCTGTGACATGGAAGCCACTAGCTATCAAGATGTTTCTGTATTCACTAAGTGAATACATACTTCCTTTCTACTGTCCCAAAGCTACAATCAGCTACAGTGGATGGCCTTAGGTTCATGTATTATGAAAGAAGGACAAAAATGTCTTGCTTCCTATTTTTTTTCCAAACAATGCATACTTTTAGCACTAGTCTATTCCAAAAGGCACTGAACTTTGGCTTTTAGGGTACAGTAAAGACACCATCCTTCACTATATAGGACTGTATTGATAGCTGAGAACATTGCTTCCAAATGACAACAAATCTAAATGTAGGGCTGTTTATTCTGAGTGGTCAATCTCTATATCCCACACACAATGACAAAAAAGGTAGAGGCACCAGCAACATCAGAGCTGCTCTTCTTGCTCTTTGTATTGGTTCTCTCCAAGACAACAACTACGAAAAACAGCAAAATCACCTATACATCTTGACCTTTCCCTCTAAGTAGCTGTGCAGAGTGGGTTCACAGAAGAGGGCAAGGAAGTGGGTCATTGTAACAGCTGCAAAAGGTATCAGGTCCCTATCTGGTTGAAGGAGCGCAATTCCCCAAGAGCCTCCCCAAATCTGGACCCAGTTCAGTCTCTAAAGGATGGAGGCTGTGTCCACCCTCCTATTATGCCTGGGACTAACTTCAGGCTTATTGTTGGGAAAGCTTATTTCTTAAACTACAATTCCATAGATGCTTAGTCAGCATGGCCAGTGCCCATGGTGGATTCTTGTAGTCCAAAAAACATAACTTTAGTAAGTTAGGCTCCAACTGAGGAGTCAATTAAGCCCCATAAGCATTGTGCATTGACTTATTTTCATTGTTGACATTTAGCTCTCATGTCATTAGGACAGTAGATCCACTCTGGATTTTAGTATAAACTTTAAAGGAGTGTTTCCGGGTGCAAAACCTATTTAGAGATAGAATTTAGTATCTTGGACAGCTCATTTAAAGTGAGGACCAAAAGACTCAAAGCAGATGCATTGGAAGCCACCAACTTCTAATGCAACAGACAACTTGTATACAAGCTCTTTGTTATGGTAACCCCATGAATTTCACAAGGTGTTTGCCATTGTGTTCCTCGAAACATAGACTACAGCACCAGGGATTCCTTGGCAGTCTCCCATCCATGTATGACTTTGAGCTACCTGAAACAATAAAATCTAGTACCTCCTTGGGTGAAAGAATGGAGATGTAATCCTCATAGATCATCCGTGCCTTTTCCTCAATGGCGTGCTTGTTGCACTCGCTTTTGAGTTCCTCGCAAGCCAGCCAAAAAAGCATATTCTCCTCGCTGTACTCAGTCCGTAAGAATTCCCGGAACACGTTCCTGCCAGCTGGGTTTTTCATCAACTTGTCGAATGACTGCGACCAGCACTTGATTTCCTCAGAGGTCGGCTTGGCACTGTAGATGCAGCCCGGCCCATCCACCAGGAAGCAGCGCCCAAGGAACCACAAGGAATAGGAGGGGAAGAACCAGAGATAATTCAGTGAGATTCCACCCAAGTCCTGCTGAATCACAGCACTTTACTCCAGGATGTAGTCTGGTTGGTGATTCTTAACACTTTGCTGCATCTCCAAGTACAAAATACTGGGCATAGCCTTGAATATGTGCATCTTTCCATATGGACATTTAATTCCTTAATGATTATTCTAGATTTTTTTTTCTTTTGCAACTCTTCAAGTACAACATTTTAGCTCTATATTTATGTATCTATTTCCCAGCTGTTCTCTCAACTTTGGACCGAATGAACCTTTTTTTTTTAAAACACCCCGTAATGGTGAGAATTTACTATCACAGTTACGAATGTGTAACCTAGATCTCGCACATCCATTATAGGTTTTTCCCCATGGTCCCTACATATTCATGGCTATGGCACTACTAATAAAGATTCTCCAAACAACTATGAGTGATGGAAGTCTGTTTTCCTTTCATTTGAGTTGCAACATACGGGCATATCTATTCCAATCTTGCCTGTGACCTCCAGTGTGAATGGAAAGGTCAGTTTGAAATGTTTCAATGAAAAGATGTTTTTTAATGGCTTTATTACTTAATTTTTGTCTTGTTTCTTACCTTCCTTGAGGAATGGTGAGATAAAATTCATTTAAAAAAATAAAATCCATAAATATGTGTGGCTGATAAGGATACTACACAATTGGTCATGTCTGTTAGCTGGTTTGAATGTTAACCCATTAAGGAGAAGGTGAGATAGAAAAACAGCAATAACATTAAAAGTGAATTAATTTTTTTTAAAATGGGCTGGACAGTTCCCTAGTCCTAGAGACACAGTCATGAAATTGTGGAACACAATATTCCTATATATGACTAAAAGGCAACTCACCAGGATTCACAGTTTGGAATGGTCTCCAGTTTGGTGTCTCGTGATGCCCTCCATGCCCGCTCTCGATCTTCATTCCTAACAACCGAAAAGGCAAGGGAAAAGATGGTATAGATAGACAAAACATCACAATGAAAGCCCTGTGGGGCCAAAAGCTCAATTGGAAGAAGATTTCACTTCTGTAAATGAAGAATCCACAAAAGCTTCAGCCAACTGAAACTTTTTTTCCTTAAAGGTGCTGTATGAACTTTTGTTACTTTGGCTGAGATAGACAGAGCTTCCTCCTTGGAAATAGATTAACCAGCATGCGGTTCTTCTCAGACACCACTAGAGGCCAGTGTTTGCCCACAATTTAGGAGACAACAGGAGTCCAATTTGTGCATCCAGAGATGAATACAGTAAATACATGTATTTACTGTAGTAAATGCAGTAAATACATGCACTACAGATGGACCCCGAGGGCCATCCAGTCTAACCCCCTGCCATGCATACAATCCAAGGCCTCCCAACAGATGGTCATCCAGCCTCAGCTAAAAACCTCCAAAAAAAGGTGACCTCTTGAGGCAGCATATTCCACTGCAAAATAGCTCTTGCTATCAGGAAATTCTTCCTAATGTTTGGGTGGAATCTCTTTTGCTGCAGTTTAAATCCATTGTGTCCTAATTTCCAGAGCAGCAGAAAAAAACCTTGCCCCTCAATGTGACATGCTTTCAAATATTTAAATATGGATATCATGTCCTCTTTCAACAACCTCTTTTCTAGCTCCCTAAGCCATTCCTCATAGTTTCCAAACCTTTGAGCATTTTATCTGGACACCTTCCAGCTTGGCAATCTTTGAATTGCTTTGCCCAGAACTGGACACAGCATGATTCCAGGTGCGGTTTTACAAAAGCAAAATAGCTATTACTGCCCTTGATCATATTGTTATCATCATATTGTTATTGATGCAGCCTAGAATTACATTGACTTTTTAAGTTACTGAAGCTTCTACTCGCATGTTTCGGTCACCTTTTCCATGACCATGGAGGGCAACCCTTGGGAAAGCAGAGGCTCCTTCATTTGTGGAAGCTCTCCACACACCTAGGAATGCTGCAGAGCCAGCCTTCTGAATGATGTGCTGTGTCTCCATGGATATGGCTGCAGGGCTGTGTTGCAACCTCTCCAACTGTGCCTCCCCGGGGCAAAAAGGCTTTCTTGACAGGCTCCAATACTGGCAATTCACATTTGAAACAAGTTGCAGAACTGCATTATTTTATATTTAGAAATCTTATCTTTTCAAAATCCAATCATGTTCAGTGTTGTTTTTCCCGTTTTGGGCATCATAGATGTAACCCTTGGTGTGCAACCGCAAAGAATGGAGGAACCTCTAGAAAGCTCAACTGCTTTCTGCTGTGTTACTTGCACAATTTGATTAGTTTACCATCCTTACCCAATCTCATAGAAAGTACAACTGTAGATCTTTGATATATATCTCTATCTAAATTGCCAAGAAGGCTCCAGCCATATATCACCTGCTTGGTTTATTTTGGGAATGTCGATAAATATATTGCTTTTACCATTCAACTGATTTAAGTCAGCAAAAATGTTCATGTGCTCCCTTTTGCAATAAGCAGACTGCAGGACAAGTTGCTGGAGCTTTATTAAAAAGCCAAAATGTGTCATCCTTCCTCCTACCTTGGGCTGTCCCTTACAGTTGAGGCATCACCAGGAACAATGGTGCCAGTGTGCACATTTCATTGCCCACCCACCCTCAGAGGGCAACGAACCATGCAGGGAAAGAATGAACCCATCGAACGCCTCCTTCAAATGAAGCAATTTTGAATGCTCTGACTTGAGCACAAATTTTACTTCATGCCATAAATTATCAAAAATATTGTATAAAATAAGGTTACATTTTAAGTTGTATATAGAACATCAATGAATTGTAGGTTTAGACTTGGACCCACCCCCCAAGATATCTCATTAAATACATACATGAAAATAGAGGTACGGTATTCCAAAATGCAAATAATAATAATAATAATAATAATCCTAAAGCACTTTTGTTCCCAAGCATTTTGAATAAGGGATACTCCACCTGTCACCTGTACCTCCATTTCCTTCCACAGCCTCTCTCAAAATAGGGAAAGGACGTGATGCAGTAACACTTTCCGCCATCATTTTGAGAGGAACTGCAGAGGAAAACGGGGTGGGCTAGTATTTGATGTGGGCAATGTGGTCCATGGGGGGGGGGGGGGAATCTCCTCAATACAGTTGCCCACTTCTGCTTTATCAGGTTTCAGAGGTCTTTGTCATCCCTGCTGTTTGAGATCTTCGGCATGTCAATGTTGTGCTCTGCCACTGAGCAGTGACCCTCCTCTCATGCGGTGATCAGAGATCTGCAATAAAGCTGACACTCTGGCTAAGATGCTATAGCAAGGAAACAGAGCATAACTTTGCACTCATGGAGTTACATGGCAGCTGCATTATACATTTGCTTAATTTCAAGTCATTTCTGACTTGTGGCAGCCATAATGTGAACCAATTAAAGGCTTTTCCTGGCAGAATTGGTTCCAAGGAGGTTTGCTGTTGCCTTCCTCAAAGTGTGATGTAACCAAGATCACTCAGTTTTCATGGCCAAATGAGCATATGAATCCCCATTTCCTGAAATTCTCATCCAATACTGAAACCACACTGGCTTGTATCAGTTACATCTTAACATTTCATTAGTGGATTGTGATGTTGCTCATAGGAATGTGCAAGGAAATATGCATGCATGCACAACCGAATACCTGAGAAAGCATGCACAAGGCACAATGTGAATGGTACCACATGCCACTTGCACAACATTGAAATGGAAAGAGCCATTTTGTGTCCAATAAAAAGGTCAACCACTTTTGAGTAGCAAGGGTGAGCAAAATGTTGCTTAACGGGCCTTTGGCTTCTTCTGATGTACTTTAAAGCCTTGGTCTGTATTATTTTTTATATTTTGGGTTGGAATTTTCTTGCTCCAGAAACACCTAAAATATCTCGAAACCACTGCAAGATACAAAACCACTGCAAAATAAGTGGCTTTGACACCTACGCCTCATGTAAGAAAAATGTGTGAAAATCAAAATTGGAATCAACACATTCTTTTTGGTTACACTAGGCATGCCAGCATGAGAGGGGGATTAGAAATTGCCTCATCCAAAATTACTTTCTCTTGCCCAGGTCCTTATTATGCATGAGAAAGAAACAAAAATGCCTCTGCATTCATGTATGGCACGGAGAAGGTCAAAAGGGAGATGTTTATGTCTCCTCTTTCTTAATACTTGAATCCAGGACCAGCCAAAGATTCAGAAAGATGGGAGATTTAAGATATATACAGCCAGCCCTCCACATTCTCTGAGATTGGGGTACAGGATCTTCATGAAAATGAAAAAAAGCAAATAATAAAATTCCTGTTTTTTTCCCTGAGAGAACACCTTACTAGGAACTTCTAGATTTTCCAGCACGATTCTGTGGTGAACCCCTGCTGGAAGCTGACCAACAAATCACACTGGAGGATGCAGAGATTCCCAGGAAAAAATGTTTTAATCAAATCTGTGCATTATTAAATCCGGCAAACTCAAACCTGCATTTGGAGGCTGACTGTATGCAGCAAAGAGTTAAATTTTGAAATGCCACAAGATGTAGGGATGGCTGATGGATCCCAACTACTCCATGAAGCCTAAGTTAGGAAATGCTGCTATTTTAAGAAACAAATCACAGGGAAATTAGCCAAAACATAATGCTCTAAATCCAGCACACACAGAGAGGCTCCCAGATCTAAACAAAACTGGATGCATGGCATTTTCACAGGCCTCAGTATGGCGTGAAGCACAAATATGAGACCATCTGCTGAAGATGGTGTTTACACTTGCTTTGTCAAATACTCCCCCTGATTAGACTCCAGTGATAAACACGCTTAAGCATGTGGCCTATCCCAAAGAGAGCAGCTGAACATCAGCCAGCAAAGAAACAGGGAATTGCCTGGAAATGTCCCATAATGAACTGAATGACAGTCCATCTGGTCTAGCTGAGCTAGTTTTTACTTTGATGGTTACTTGTGAATAGCACTTGCCAAATGAGGACTCTCCAGATTATTTTGGATTTCCATGAGCAGTTGTAAACTAAGCTATTTAGAAAGCAATAGGCTGGGGAACACAGAGCAAAGATAGCTGGTGATTTTAATGTTACTGTGATGATACGGGCTTTAGTCCAAACTTTAAAGGAGCTATCCAAGGTGCCGATACTGCCTTCAGTGTCAGTACAGTGGTTAATCTACTCTGTGTTTTAACTTGAGTATTAAATAAATGATCCAAGGAACTGAATCCAACACCCCAACAGCTCCTTTAAAGGTCAGAGTAAAACCAAGAGAATTCACTACTGCTCTACTGAGGTACAAAGCAATAGTCATCTCTACCAAGCTCTTAGATCCAGGCGGATGAACTGAAATCTCATTATATGGAGGAAACTATAAATGTTTTAATGTAAATTAAATAACTACAGAAGGAATAGAGGGCATTTTAACTTCTGCATTGTGCCAATATGAATGGATCCTACACAACAAGAAAAGGCATCTTATCACTTACAGTACCATTTTTAGTTAACCAAGGCGAGCCCAACCCTGGCATGAACACAATGTCACATGGATATAGGTAACCTTTATTTTGACTCATGGTGACCCTTTTAATAAGAGATTTTCAAATGCCCTGATCTTTATCACCCTTACTCAGATCTTACAAACTAAGAGCTGTGGCTTTCTTGACTGAATCAACCCACCTATTACTTTCCACGCTGTGTTTACACATTCCTTCAAACATCCTATCAACTTATGATGACCCCATGAATTTCCTAGGATTTTCTTAGGTAAGGAAGACTCAGAGGTGGCTAAGGCACCTAGTATTCACTGGCAATCTCCCAACCAAGTACTCACCAGGCTAAGCAGGTTTAACTTAAAAGATCAGATAGGATCTAGTGCAGGCATGGGCAAACTTTGGCCCTCCCACAATTCCTAACAGCTGGTAAGCTAGCTGGGAAGTCCAAAACACCTGGAGGGCCAAGGTGTGCCCATACCTGATCTAGTTTTGGATATTAAAAGCAAACATTTTTGGTCTTATGATATGTTCTTATGATATGTCGCAAGTGTGACAGCTTCAGTCTTTGTCATCTTCCATTAACTATAGCTTAGGATGTACATTTTTAACTTTTAGAATGGGAGAAAAACACAAATTGGGAAAGAATTATAGAATCATCAGGAAAGCAATATGGCCACCTGGGGACTCGTGGAGAACTGGATTCAACTCCTCACCCCGGCGTAAAAACATACCACACACACTCTGTGTCTTTGCAAAAGATCTCGGTATTTCTGGCTTTGTCAGGTAATTGCATGCCCATGCACATTTATGTATATATGAGAACAAAGATATTCCATAATAGTGGAAGACCTCAACTGAGTCTAAACGAGACTTTTCCCCAACCATAGGCTGCCCACCGTGCTTACCATGAGCAACTGCAGCAGCAGCACCAGCAAAGGCAGCAGGGGTTGGCCCGTCGATGGTTGCTGGCTCGTCGCAGTGCTGTTGGAGAGGTCTCATGCTGGGACATTGGAAGGGGTCTCTCTGGATACTCTGGCTCTGGGTACTATAAAGAGAGGAAGCAGAATGGGGAAGGAAAGCAAAACATCTTTGGGGAACTGGCACGTTGGCTGAATAACTTCCCTGTAGATGATTTCATACACACTTCCAGCAACCTCGAAGGCATGGGGAGAGATGTCTAAAGCAAACTGGAATAGGGATAGCTTATCTTCTTTGTTAGCAAAATTATACTTTGAGTTAGATTTCTGGAGCATGCATCAGTTAGAGATACACCTTAAGCTGAAGTAACCTTACATTATTATTTTTGGGAGTCAAGTTGTTTCTGCATGATGGTGACCCTAAGGCGACCATACCACAAGGTTTCCTTGGCAAGGTTTGTAATTTGAGCATTGGACTGGGTTTGCCTTTGCCTTCCTCTGAGGTTGAGAGAATGTGACATGCCCATTATCACCCAGTGAGTTTCAATAGCTGAATAGGGATCTGGAGTCAGAGTCCAGTGTTCAAATTATTATACTGCACTGACTATCCCACCTTGCATACACAGAAGTAACAAATGATTGCAAAACCCAAGCTGAGAAATTAAAAGCTCCATAAATCTATTATTCATAAGCATAACTAGGATGCATTAATTCTTAAATCTTAAGTCCCCAGGAACTCAATTCAGTAGTGATGCTGCCTTTCCTGTTGTTAGTGAGGATCCACAGATCTATATGTTGACTTATAGGAGTGGTTGACATCTGGGAGACATCTACATGCACAGTCAAGAGAGGTGTCTGAAATTTCTGTGGTGGGTTGTCAACCAGTTCTAAATCCAAGCCTTTTCTCCACCATGGTGCTCTCCCTCCAGGCCCTTAGGAGGCCGTCTGCCAGCTCCACTCAAAGAATTTGGAGTTTTCTCTAGCCTTGAAATCTTCTGAGAAAACATTGCTACTGCTTTATGCCATCAAATTGGCTTCAATGTATGTTGACACTCTGGGTGAGAGACCTCTAGGTTGTTAACAGCGCAGTTCAGGTTTTGCAAACCATGTACATTTGGCCTTTCTCTGTTCATCCTTCCTTCAGCCTTAGCAAGCCCTATCATTTTCCCCCTATATACGTCTTCTTTTATGGCTGGGACCCTGTTGCTGCTATGCCCACGTGTAAGCCCCCTTACACTTTTCTGGCCAGTGGGCAAGGGATGTTCTGAGTCTCTTTTGCTCCTCAAAAGACAATCCTTTCTAATGTTCACCTTAATGTAAGCCAAGATCAGAAGTTCACCTGTTTCCCCACTTCATAAACAGTCGGCATGGACAGTTCTCTTCTGCTGTTGTGGCCCACTGTGGCTGTATGGTCTGGCCAAGGACTGGCCACGTGGTCCGTTGACACTGGCCCTTCCTAGGGCCACTGAGGCTTATGGGATGGCACCTGCGGAAAGAGGAAGACAAGCCTTGTTAGCATCATCCCAACCTTGGTCTTCTTCCATTGGATCTGAGTACCACAAACAAGCTAAGATGTCCCATTATTTTGGGGATAAAGCACAAGATGGCATCCAGTTGGTTAGTCCTGACTATAGGAGAGCTATGGAATCAATGGTTGCATGGTAAATTAACACTTAACAATTCTTACCTGCCTCTCAAGGTTTGAGGCATGGCGCAACATAGTTAAAATACATAGTTGAAAACATTAAACTGTTTAAAATACATAGAATAAAAGACAGAGAAAAAAATCAAATTAAAATCATTCGTATGAATAAAATGTCAATTTAAAATTCATAGATTCAGTAGAACTACTCAAGTTGCAACTAAGAACAGGATGTAAACTGTTATTATTTTTTTGAATGGTTGCTATTTAATTAATTCATATCTTGCCGTTCTCCCACCAAAGGACCCAAGATGGAGATTAAAGTCCAATTCAGATTAAAACAATAGTAATTTAAAAGAATTCAATCTTATTAGAATGTTAATCTTTTAAGAGTAAAAGAGCATTTTGGAAATGCTTTGGATTGTAAATTCCGCCTTTCCTCTATGAATCACAAAGTAAATGTTTTCCTTCAGGAAGAGAGGGCAGGTTATAAATAACATTTTATCACTATTATTTATTTACCACATTTGTACCCTGCCCTTCTCAGCCCAAAGGAGACTCAGGGCAGCCTTACAACAGGTAGCGATTGGATGCCATACACATATATGCCCATAAAATAAACAAATACAATTAAAATTCAAGCAGTTAAAACATCAATTATTAAAAACATCAATTAAAATCACGCAATCCAAATCATAATCCAGGGTCGTTCTATTTGTCAATCACATTAATTCATGGTTATTTATTGCACTGCTCCAATTACTGGTCAAAGGCTTGGTCTCAAAGCCACGTCCTAAGTTTTCCCCCCCCCTAGTTTACTTTCCCAGATACCGCACAAGGTAGGTAGTCCAAGCTTAGAGTGGTACAAAGTCTTGTGAGTTCCCATAAATCTCATGAATAGGTCCATTCTACATAATTATCTGGGACTCTTTCACAATAATCAGTTATAGCAATACAATTCTGCTTCAATTGCAATTGCAACTTTCTATGGAATTCTAGAATTTAGTTTTGGAGAATTTTACACAGGAGAAAATCTGCACAGTTCAGGACAGATTCTGCATACAAAAATTCACATAGATTTTTTAAAAATGCAGAAATGACTTTTTTGTGGAGAAAACAAAGCTGGATTTCTTGCAATGAAAATACTGTTTTCAGGACAAAAAAAAGTTCTCAGCAAAAAACAAAAACAAAAAAAACTATTTTCTGTAAGCAAAATAATGTTCTTGTGCAGGAAACAAAATTATGTCTTCTGTGCAAAAGACCATCATGCACCTTTTTGGCATGGAAGAAGTCCTGAATTATTGACAGACTTCAAAAGCTTCATTTTTGATAACATCAGAGCAATCTCTCTTGATCTCTCTCTCTCTGCATCTGCATTACAGCAGTTCTAAACCAGTTGAACTGTCACGGCTATTTTCAAAACAGAGTTTAAGATATTTTTTTCAGTGATATTAAAACAATCTAACTGACCAACTGGATCTAAACACAAAGACCATGTGAAAAAGAACCATTGCCTGGAAGCTCAAAAAAGATGGATCCAGCTAAACATCCATTGGCAGGAGATTTCACAGTTGTGGGGTTGCTACTGAAAGAGCCCTGGACACCTCAACACAGACTATTTATGCTGGGGTCAATCTGGAGCAGCAAAAGCCAGATCACCCCTGAGATGGTTTTGACCAGAAATTCCACAACTGTCCAGCAGCATGGAATTTGGTTTGGCATTGCAGGACAGCACACTTACTATCATCACCTGTTTTCATTGTTGAGTACAACATTGCTAGTGTAAGCCTGGAGTGATGTTGGCCAGGATGCTACCCTGTTTCCCCGAAAATAAGACAGGGTCTTATATTAATTTTTGCTCCCAAAGATGCACTAGGTCTTATTTTCAGGGATTGTCTTATTTTTCCATGAAGAAGAGCTCACATTTATTGTTGAACAACAAAATGAACATTTATTATATACTGTAAAGTAGTTGTCATCACAAACCAGCATAACCAGACAAACTATGAATCCTATCAAGAATTTCTTGTTACTACCATTATTTAAATGTACAACAATCTATGGTACCTCTTGCAATTTAGGTTTCACAAGGTTTCCACGCTGATTTCTCTCTATTCTAGTTTTAATGTAGTCATGAATGATGAATAATATAATATACTATAATAATAATATGATAATATAATAATAATAATATAATTATATACAATATATTAATGAGATAATATAATATAGGATATAATAATAACAGAAAATGATAATATGGTATTAATAGGATAATATAATAATGGGATATAATAACAGAATAGCATAATAATATAATAATAATAGGATAATATAATAGAATAATAGAATGGAATAGAATGATATAAAATATATTAATAGGATAATATAAAATGAAATATAATAATAATAACAGAATATGCTAATAATAATAAAATAATAATATAATATAATAGAATAATAGTATAGAATATAATGATATAAAATATATTAATAGGGTAATATAAAATGGAATTTAATAATAACAGAATAATAATATAATAATATGAAAATATAATAGAATAATAATAGAATAATAATATAATGATATAATAATAATAGAAAAATATAATATAATGATTTAAAATATATTAATAGGATAATATAATAATGGGATATAATAATAGTAACAGAATATGATGATAATAATATGGCAATAGAATAATAGTATTAAATAATCAGTTTCATGGCATAGGATAGGAAGATGAGAGGAGAATCCCAATGCGTCCTGTACCTTTAAGGAGCGAAAGCAGCAGGACGAAAGCCCTCTTCCTTCCCTCCCTCCCACCCTCCCTTGCCCTGGCTCCAGGAGCCAATCAGAAGCCTCTGGGAAGCAAGGCAGCATGGCCAGGAGGGAGACGGAAGGAAGGAAGAAACGGCAGCGCAGTAGCAGCCACGGAAGGTTTTTCAAGCCTCGGCTGGGGGACAGGCAAGGCAAGGCAGGGAGGGAGGGAGGCACAGAAAGCAAGCACTTTCCCTCCCTCCCTCCCTCCCTCCCTCCCTCCCTCCCTCCGGTGTGTGTATGAGTGCTGGTTCTGCCCGGCAGCCATGCTTCCCAATGGAACTCTGCTGCAGCCTTAGTTGCTAGGTCTTACTTTCAGGGGAGGCCTTATATTTGGCAATCCTCCCAAACCCCTGCTAGGTCTTATTCTTTGGGGAGGTCTTATTTTCGGGGAAACACGGTAGAGCAATGTGGAGGGGGAAAGGAAACTACGTATCATATGGCGCCAGGAACTGCTGTGGCACTTTGTGGTGCACGACAGAGAGAAAATGAGCACAGAGGGAGACAACTACGCTTGCCTTGGAAGGGAGTTCCACATCTTGGGAGCTGCTCCTGAAAGGCTCTGTCCAGGTCCTCACTGAAGGCATCTGGGGGAGTATGAGATGGAGAGAACGTTCTCTCCCAAAGACTGTAAAACTTCAGCAGTGTCATATGGGGAAATCTCCGCTTTCAGATAAGCCCAGACCAAAGAAATTGTTGTGTGCCTTCAAGTTGTTTCCAACCTATGAAAACCCTAAGATGAACTTATCATAGGATTTTCTTAGCAAGGTTTGTTCATAGAGCATTTGTCACTGCCCTCCTCTGAGGCTGAAAGGGTGTGGGTTCACATAGCTACCCAGTGCATTTTTGTGGTAAAGCAGATATTCAGACCCGAATTTCCAGAGTTATCGTCCATCATTCAAACCATGCTGGATTGAAGAAACATAGGGCTTTAAAGGCCACAACCAACATTTTGAATTGTCCCGTGGCATTTAAAGTGGTGTCAAACTGCATTAACTTTGCAGTGTAGATGCACATTCCTAACCTTCAATGGGAAGAAATAGAGTAATAGCCAGGGAAATATTTTCAGCAAGGGAGTCACATCATCAGCCCTGGTCACTGCCTTTTGTCCCTATAGCCTGAATGAATGACTGAATGAATATAACCCCATACAATGGCAGCTGAAGTCAGTAAGGTGGCAAATCTGTTCTTGGTTTAGTTTGAGCTTTAAAGGAGTTAAATCCCAGAGCAGGACTCAACTACTCAACTACTATATATCGCCTTCCAAATCACTGTCATGTGCCCTTCTCCCAGGCAAAGAAGGGAGTCAAGGGAAGTCCACCCAAGGGAAGTGTATTGTTTTGACCAAGGAGATCATGGGCGCCCACAACTAAGTCAAACCAATGAAGAAGCGAGTAAAGGAAATGAAACATCTGAGGGAGAGGAATAACACCAAGGGGCAAACCTAGGTCTGCTGACTGAGGCTGGTTATGGGGAACATATAGCGCCCTTGTTGAAACAGCTTCATTGGCTACCAGCTTGTTTCCGGGTACAAATCAAAGTTCTGCTTATGACCTACAAAAACCTATTTGACTTAAGTCAAAATTATCTGAAAACTTTAGCTGAGATGCTATATCACAGCCTCTGTATTGTGACTTTATCAGGCTATTTTGGGGTTTTTTTTCGTGTCAGGAGCAGCTTGAGTTGCTTCAGGCTGTAACCACACAGAATAAAATAATCCATCATAGAAAATTGCGAAGATGAATATAATGGCATTGGTAAGAACATATCAATGGGCATTTCTGATACAGTAGAGTCTCACTTATCCAACCTCTGCTTATCCAACATTCTGTATTATCCAACGCAGTCAGTCTTTTAGTAGTCAATGTTTTGCAGTCAATTTTTTCAATACATTGCAATGTTTGAGTGCTAAATTTGTAAATAGAGTAATCACTACATAACGTTACCGTGTACTGAACTGCTTTTTCTGTCAGTTTATTGTAAAACATGACATTTTGGTGCTTAATTTGTAAAATCATAACGTAATTTGATGTTTAATAGGCTTTTCCTTAATCCCTCCTTATTATCCAACATTTTTACTTATCCAACGTTCTTCTGGCCCATTTATGTTGGATAAGTGAGACTCTACTGTATGTACCAGGCACATCTACTATTCTTGTAGAGGCACATCCTAGCTGGCGTCCAGATGTGTATGGAGGAACATCCCAATTCATAACAGTATCTATTCTGCACCCAGGCCATAGTGCATCAGTCACTCCACCATTGCACAGTGCATACCCCTACCTTGTAACATCACAGCAGCTCCTAGGTACAACTACTCAATTCAATTTTGCACACACATGACTGTTTATGGAGATATAAACACACTTCAAATATGTCAATATGCGCTAGCTTGAGTGTTAAGATCCCTGGAGAGGGCTTTCTCTTGGTCCCACCATCATCACAGGCACATTTGGTGAATGCATTTTATTACTATGGTCACAGATCAGGAGTGTAAAACATTAAACCATTACAATGAGAGTTAAAAAAAAAACATTTGGTGAGGCCATGGAAGAAAGTTTTCTTTGTGGCTGTCCCGGGCTACGGAATTTCTTCCCATTGGAGTTTAGGAGTGTGCAGAATGCACTGCACACGGTAGAATTAATGCAGTTGGACACCACTTTAAATGCCATGGCTGAATGCTACAGAATCATAGCTATTTGCAAAAAAAGAGAGAATCTTATATTTTCCCCATATATTTGTCTGTCAAGTTTCCTATCCATGGATCTCTTAAGGCAGTGGTTCTCAACCTGTGGGTCCCCAGGTGTTTTGGCTACAATGCCCAGAAATCCCAGCTAGTTTACCAGTTGTTAGGATTTCTGAGAGTTTAAGGCCAAAACATCTGGGGACCCACAGGTTGAGAACCACTGTCTTAGGGTTTTCTTAGTCACAAAATATAATGGAGTTTGCCTTCCATATTTTCTGGCATAAAGGGACACAAGACCCCATGAAAGTGGAAAAAACACATTTTTGTATCTCTATGTTCAACCTCTGCTAGAAAGTGTCCATAGAGTCATATTGGAAGACCTAGAAATCCCTAGAAATACCATATTAATAAAATCTGCAAATAATAATATCTGCAAAAGCCAAACCTGTAAATGGGGAAGATGGAGTATGTACTTTATAAATTAAGCTGTTGTTCTTGCTTTTCAAAAATCATTTGTGTGTACTTTCTAAATGTTGAGAGGATGTCAAAACATTAAGAAGGCTGAAGTCCTCTCCCACCCTACACTTTGACTAACAGTTGTTCAACATAGCCTTGTCTTCTGAGATTCCAATGTGAATTGTGTTCACTCACACATTAGTATTCGTCTCTTTAGCCATAAGGACTAACAACTCGATTCAGTTCTCTTACTTAACTGAGAACATACAGAATACATGGGAGCTTTGGCTAAGCACAAAGGGGGCCACAGTCCTCTGCCAGAATGTATATTTTGCACATAAAAGATCCTGAATTCAGTCCTTGAAAATACCAGTTAACAGATTGGGGATGGAGCCGTTTTGCTTGCATCCTTGGAAGCTGGGTGTCAGTTGAAGGAGGCAAAACTAATATAACTTCATATTCTCCTTATATACATTTAAAACAGTATTTTCTCACCACTGACACAGGTAAGTCAATTAAGGGAAGAGAGAGGAAGATTGCCAGAAAGATGTAATGGGCAACATCGAAAATACCTCTTCATCACAGGAAAGTTTTAAAAGTCCCAGAGCAGATGCCCTCATCTACACCCATTTTAAGGGAGATCTGTGTTATCAGAGTCTGTCCTATTTTTGTAGCCAATTCCTTGCTCACACAAGCACCTTCCTTGACCTCTCTTGTGCAACAACATCTGGAACCCATCACCAGTCGAAGATATCTTTAACTGTTTCCCCAGTTAGCAGAGCAGAGTTGGTAAATCCCCCTCGCCGAGCCAGGGACAGGGAAACTGCAGCCCCCAAATGCAGGCTCCCTCAAGACAAAGAAGGGACTTGATAACCATGTTTAAATATTTTGAAAGGAGGTCATATCGAGGAGGGGCCAAGCTTGTTTTCTACTAGTCTAGAGACTAGGATATGGAACAATGGATTTAAACTACAGGAAAACAAATTAAACCTAAATATTAGAAAGAACTTGTGACAGCAAGAATATTTTGGCAATGGAGTACAATGCTATCTCTGAATGTGAAGAAGTCTCCTTCTCTGGAGGTGCTGAAACAGAGGCCGGATGGCCATCCGTTAGAGGTGCTTCAATTGTGTGTTCCTCCATGGCAGGACATTGAACTGGATGGTGCTTGTTGTCTCTTCCAACTCCACGAGTTGCTTTGAATACGATTCTCCTGCTTCTTGGCAGGGGGTCGGACTGGATGGCCCATCAGGTATCCCCTGACTCTATGATTATATGTCTGTTTCTGCATTCACTAACTGCTGTAGACTTTTTAGAGGAATCCCAAACCCCCAAAGCCCCCAAAATGTTCTTTAAAAATCTAGTCTTTTCATACATTTTTGTTTTGCATTTTCAGCTCTAAGGTGGCCCAGAATGATCTTATCAACCATTCAGTGAACACCACAAAATTCCTTGGCCTTCATTCATATGGGGACCATCAACCAGTGGAGATTTTGAGGGAGGCATGCATAATTTGAAAAAAAGAGTCCAGTATTACATTCTTCAAAAAATAGGAAAAAAGGGAAAACAATTATACCTATTGGTTTCTCGATATTTAGATAATTAATAGAACACAGTTAGAGCCTCCCATATCCACAGGGGATATGTTCCCAATTGGACTGTGGTTACATGAAACCATGGATATCACAGAATGTCATTAAATTACATGAATTCTATAAGGACCTAACAAATAGAAGGACCCCTGTGGCTTCTTCCAACTCTTTGATTCTATGATTGTTTATCTCTGACTGACTCTAGTATATTGCAATGGTTCCTAACCTTTTTTGGACCAGGACCCACTTGACCAGGACCCATTTTGATCAGGGCTCACTCTTCAACATTAGTATTAAAAGGGTTACAAATCAATTTTTGGTCAACTTTAGATTTGGATGGTTATTTGGGTTGCTGATTCAGAAAACTGCACTGGATAGACCACATCAGCTCTAGTTTCTGATACAGAACATATGCCATCCAGTGGTCGCCACCTGCTCAGAAAACCATATTTAGTAACCTGGAGCTAATGTGGTCTATCCAAGGCAATTTTCTGAATCAACACAACAAATAACCCCAGCAAAAGGACTAAAAACGAAGCTCTGCAGAAAGGAGAAGAAATAAAATAAATAAAGAGGAAAGGGGTCTGTGGACCGAATTTTGGTTCTCCATGGCCCATGGGTTGGGAACCACTGGTCTATTGGGTGTGTAGGAAGTCTACTACTACCACATTTTGGAGGACTGTCAGGGGCCACTCCATTCACTGAGTCTTCCAAGGTCACCTGCCCATTCTCTGAGGACAGACATGTTGTTCTTGTTCTTATCCTGCCTCCCATAGTCACAGATAAGGGACAGAGCTCTGAAATGATTCTGTAGCTCCAAATTCACAGATTCCTGCATCTTCTACTTTTATGTCCCACATTCCTCTGAATGTCTTCTTCCTGTGTTTGGGAAGAGATGTCCCCTGTGTGTTCCTCTTCCAGCTGAATTTGCTCTGCTCTTGCCAAGAAAACCTCTGAAGAGAAGACACATGAAGTTGCTGAACCTTCTCTTCCGACAGGACCACCAATATGCTCTTGCTGCAGGAAATACCTGCCCATATAATCTTGCAAGAACACAAACATACCGTAGCTGTTGCAAGTGACTGCAGCAACACCCTCACCATCCATATGTAGAAGCCTTAAGCAGGCAGAGAAACAGAGCTCCTTGTCAAAACCTGTCAGAACGACCCCATTAAACACCCCCACAAAGCACTCCTGTTGGCCTTCCCTGTCTGCTGAGCTCCAGGGACTGGGCCTGCAGCTATATAGATTGCTTCTGACTGCTAGCTCTGCCCACAAACAAGTCTGACTCATTTCCTCCCAATAGATGCCCCAGACTTACATTCAGCTCACACAAACTATCAGCCTTAACCCAACAAATTCTCCCAAAAATCACCCAAGACTGAGGATAATTAACCTAACAGAGAAGAGCTGACCTTGTGCTGTTGCTTCCACCATCCCCATGCAACACACTCCTGTTGTTCTCCTCTGTTAGCTCACCTCTTGTATGTTTTTATCTGTATTACTCTATTGAACTGTTAGCTGCCTTGAGTCCCAATTTTGAGAGGAAGACAGGATACAAATAACTTAGCAGTAATGATCAAGAATGGACTGCCTTTTGCCCATTCCTGCTTTGGGGTTAGCTCTCCTCACCCAGGGACAATCAATTCTCGGCTCACTGCATACAACCTGCTAATAATATAATACTATATATGGACAGGTTGCTTACCTGTAACCATGTTTCTTCGAGTGTACTCTGTGAATTCACACTAATGGAGAGGCTGCGCCTGCGCAGGTCCCAACGGAAACTCTTCCCAAGCTGAAGTTTAAATTTTGGCGGTAGCCACGCCCCTCCGTCCCCGGAGGGCATATAAGGCAGCCCTCGGCGTCTCCTCTCCAGTTCCTACGCCGCAAAGGCAACGAGAAAGGAAGAGGGTTTGCCAGAGGGGAAGGAAGGGCGGGCTTGTGTGAATTCACAGAGTACACTCGAAGAAACATGGTTACAGGTAAGCAACCTGTCCTTTTTCTTCGTGTACTCTGTGAATGCACACTAATGGAGACTAGCAAGCTTAGGTCTCGGAGGCGGGCTAAGCAAACCCTGACAACGAGAAAACTGTCCAAACATATGTTTATTAAGCATGAAAACATCAAAGAAAACCCTGGTCCAAGGACCCATTAAGGTATTGCATCAAACACACGCCAAACACCGAAAGCAGTTCGGTCAGGCATGGTATAACCCTTTAAGAGCACATGTGAAAAAAGCAGGAAACATCATTCCCCTAAGGGGGAAGGCAGTAGCAATAAGGCACGGATCATTAGGAGAGTAGTGCAAACATGTACCAAACAGGAAAAAACAACAAGAGGGTCGCATGAGAAAAAAGCACCCACATAGAAGTCATAAATGCAGAAAAGTTAGGACACGCATGAGGATAAAACCGCCCTAGCAAAGGCGGTATCCTTCAAAGTTTTTTGGTCTAACCTGTAGTGAGACACAAATGTAAGGGGGTTAGACCAGATCGCTGCCTTGCAGATGGAGTCCAGGGAAATGCCCCTTAGGAAGGCAGTCGACGTGGAGAGACCTCTCGTCGAACGCGGGCGAACCGACGGGGGAGGAGGTCTTTTGGCTAGTTCATAGGCCAGTTCAATGGCCTGAGCAATCCAGTGTGAGAGTCTTTGAGAAGAAATAGGCTTGCCCAGTTTATCTGGGGCATGGGCCACAAAAAGTTTTGGGGTCTTTCGAATGTCCTTAGTACGGTCCCGGTAGAACAGAAGTGCTCTACGCACATCAAGGAGGTGCAGTCTCCGCTCAAGGGGAGACGAGGGGTCTGGGAAGAAAGCGGGAAGGACAATGTCCTGGTTAAGGTGAAAAGCAGAGACCACCTTGGGAAGGAAGGTGATGTCCGGACGGAGAACGGCGCGGTCGTGATGAAAGCGGAGGTAGGGTTCATCGACCCGAAGGGCCGCCAGCTCCGAGGGTCTGCGCGCTGAGGTTATGGCCACCAAGAAGGCAACTTTCCAAGAAAGGAGACGTAGGTCGGTCGAAGCCAGCGGTTCAAAGGGAGAGGCAGTAAGCTGGGAAAGTACAAGCTCGAGGTTCCACCCTGGAGTAGGAGGTTGAGTCGGTGGGCAGATGTTGTTGTATCCTTTCAAGAAGGTCTTGACAAGGTGGTCGGAGAATAGAGATGGTCTACCATGTTGTTGAAAACACCAGGATAGAGCGGCCAGGTAAGATTTCATAGAAGCAAGAGAAAGTTTTTGGTCTGCCAGAGACATAAGGAAGTTCAGCACAATCGGTACCGAGGTTGGGAAAACAGTAATTCCTCGGGAGCGAAGAAAGGAGCGAAAGCGAGAGACTTTATAAGTGTAGGCCCTGATTGTAGCCGGTTTGTGAGCTGCGCGGAGGACCTCCTGTAGGTTTTGCGGGAGGGAGGTCAGGGGAGAATCCTCCAAGCAGTGAGATGTAGAGAGGGGAGATCCGGGTGGAGGATCTGGCCGTTCTCCCTGGATAAGAGGTGTGGCAGAAGAGGTAGAGTGAAGAAGGTCGCCTTGGAGAGATGAAGAAGAGCCGGGAACCAAGATTGACGAGGCCAGGCTGGAGCTATCAGGATCGCCGACGTAGGTACCGACCGGAGTTTCTGCAGGACCTTCGGTATCAGAGGAAAGGGCGGAAAGAGATAGATCGGTTCCGCCGACCAGTCCAGAAGAAAGGCGTCTCCCAGGCAGCCTGGAGAGGAGGACGGGGGGAGTCTTGCCCCGTATCGGGGCAGCTGAGCGTTCTCGGGAGAAGCGAAAAGGTCTAGAGTGGGGAAGCCCCATTTGAGAAAAAGAGAAAGAAGAGTCTCGGGGTCGAGCATCCACTCGTGGGAGGAAGTCGTCATCCTGCTGAGGGCGTCCGCCAAGTTGTTCTGGATCCCGGGAAGGTGAATCGCCGAGATTTGGATGTTGCGGGCTATGCACCAATGCCACAGTTGGGAGGAGAGGAGCATCAGCTTCCTTGAACCCGTGCCACCCTGTTTGTTGATGTAAAAGACTGCTACCGTGTTGTCTGACTGAATGAGTACAGATGTCTGGGAGATCAGGCGTGAGAAGGCTCTCAGAGCCTTGAAGATAGCAAGGAGTTCGAGAAAATTTATGTGATTTGCCTTCTCGGAGGGAGACCAAAGGCCCCGAACAGTGAGACCCTTCATGTGGGCTCCCCAGCCGAAGTTGGATGAGTCCGTGGTTATGGTAGTGGAGGGAGGGATCGGGTGGAACGGAAGGCCCCTGCAAACATTGGAGAGGGACTTCCACCAGAGAAGCGACCGACGAGCGTGAGGCGGGACCGAGAGAAACCTCGAGTTGGGGTGGCGGAATGGCTTGAAAGCGTCTATGAACCACCTTTGAAGAGGCCGGAGATGAAGCCTGGCGAACGGGGTCGTGAAGACTGTGGAGGCCATGTGGCCGAGCAGTACCTGGATGGATCGAGCCCGAACCCTCCGGTGGGTCTCGCAGAAAATGATTTGTTGGCGAAGAGCTAGAAACCTGTCGAATGGAAGGGAGACAGTTTGAGCAATTGAGTCGAACAGGGCACCGATGAAGCAGATCTTGTTCGACGGGGTGAGGTGAGATTTGTCGTGGTTTAATTGAAGACCGAGAGATTCTAGAAGACAGAGGGTGTAGTCGACGTGACGTCGGAGAAGGGCAGGGTCGGATTCGACCAGAAGCCAGTCGTCTAGATATGGAAAGACTGTGATCCCTTGGAGCCGGAGGTGGGCAGCCACGACAGCGACGACTTTGGTAAAGACCCTTGGGGCCGTAGCGAGGCCAAAGGGTAAAACGGTGAACTGGTAGGTCTGGTCGAGAACTTTGAAAGAAAGGAAGCGTCTGTGGTTTTCTCGAATCGCCACGTGGAAATAGGCGTCTCGAAGGTCTATAGACACGAAGTAGTCTCCGCGTTGAAGCATCGGGAGGATGGAGGCGATGGAGACCATCCTGAACTTGGTTGGACGTATGAAGACATTGAGCATGCGTAAGTCCAGAATTGGGCGGAGGCCCCCACCCCTCTTCGGGACCGTAAAGTATCTGGAGAAGAAGCCTTGAGGGTCCTGTACCGATGGAGAAGGCCGAATAGCCCCCTTGGCGAGAAGGGCGTCGACCTCTGCGAGAATTTCTTGAGAGGGGTTGGAGAGAAGGACTTGACCCGTGGGCGGGAGTTCTTCGAATTCCAAGGCATAGCCTTCTTGGACAATTTTGAGAACCCAGGCATCTGAAGTAATAGATTTCCACCGGTGAAAGAAGGGAGCCAGGCGGTCTAGAAAGAGACCATGAGGCTGATTTGGTGAAGGGGAGGGGTGTGGAGGCATGAGAGCTGCATCGGTACCGAAGAAAGAGTCTTTGGAAAGAGAGATGGCGTCAGGAACGCCGGAGAGGTTGAGCAGCAGTGGGGGTGGCTCGGCCGCGTTGTCTTTGTGGCTGAGCGGCCCGACGGGGTTGCTGGCGATTTTGGTTGTTTGATACCGAGGGACGCCGGAAGGATTGATGGCGGTAAGAAGGAGGCGGGAAGCGTCGAAAGCGTTGAGGAAACCACTTGGTGCGGTGAACCTGGGGTTGATCGCCGCATTTAGTGGCCAGAACTTTAAAGTCGTGGTTGGTTTTAAGTTTGTCGTCGGTGCCAGAGTTAAAGAGGCCCATGGCGTCGAAGGGGAGGTCTTCGATGACCTGCCTCGAGGAGGAAGACAGACCGGAAGATCTCAGCCAGGCGTGGCGACGAATAGCAATGGCGTGGGCAATCATCTTGCCGGCCGTGTCGCCCGTATGCTTAGCCATCTGGATTTGATGATGCGCTAACGAATCGGCCTCTTGTTGGAGGGTGGACATGACGGACCGGTCTTCATCCGACAATTTAGAGAAGAAGGGCTGAGCTTTCTCCCAAAGGATCTGCTGGTATGCCCCCATACAGGCCCCATAGTTCGCCATTCTACAGAGTAGGAGAGCTCCGGAATAGAGCTTTCGACCGACCGCATCGAACCTCTTGCCCTCTCTGTCTGCAGGGGTAGTGGATTCACGGCCGGAAGACTGAGAAGCTTTAACGACCATGGAGTTCGGGTCGGGATGGTGTTTAAGCCATTCCAAAGTGTCGTCATCTGTACGATACCAAGACTCGATTCTCTTCGAGGTAGGAGGGATCGAGGAAGGAGTCTTCCACGAAGATTGGATGACATCTAGGAGATAAGGCAAAAATGGCAACAGGGTGGCTGGAGGGGCCTGGGCTTGGACCCGTTTGAAGACTGGGTCAGTAACTGCCTTGGAAGTCTGTTTGATTTCTAGACCCAGGGCGTCGGCCATTCTAATCATTTGTTCGGAGAAAGCCCGAATGTTGTCGGTAGGCGAAGGAGGGTCCACCTCATAGGCGTCATGAGGAGGAGAGAGATCAAGGCCTAAGGATACCACCGAGGCCGAGAGGGCGGAATCAGGGCGATCTATATCGATCTCATCGTCCCCAGCCCCTTGAGGGGACTGGGGGGGAGATGACAACACAGTCTCTGGTGGCGGCAAAGCCTCAAGAGCAGAAGCCATCTGTGGGCGAGTATCTTTGGAGGCCGAGGCCTGGGCCGCTCGAGCCAGGCGAGTGGTCTGTCTACCCCGTTCCGGTGTCGAGGTCGGGGGAAAAAGCTGCTGGCGAGACGGACGATGAGAGACAGCAGGTCGAGGAGAAGGCACCCTGACCACTGTCTGAGTGGAGTGGTGGGGTGAGTCCTGCAACTCGCCATCAGAAAGTTGTTGAGGAGAAGTTTGGCGAGGTCGCTGAGCAGGAGCGATCGGAGAGGACCTTCTAGAAGAAGTCGCCGAAGAAAGGACGTCCATCTTGGAGGAAGCAGAAGAGGAAGAACGTTGGGTAGCCCTCTTCTTAGCGAGTGGTTGTTTTGATGGAACCCTCAGGGATTTTCCCGGCGTGGGAGGGACCATCGCTGAGTCGGATTGGGACCGACGAGCTTCCTCGTGAGCCCTTTTAAGGGCGATCTTCATCGCAGAGGTCGACGGAGGAGCCCCAAGATGGGATCGGGCCGAAGATACGGAAGCCACCGAGCTCGATGTCGAGGAAGGGCCGACCCGACCAGAACGTGTCGACACCGTAGCCGTGGTGAGTGTGCACGGTGGTTTAGCGGCCTTAGACGATCTGGAGGCTCTGGACGCCTTAGACGAGACCGAAGGGGCTTTAGCTGTTGAAGCCGACATCGAACCCGGATTAAGCGGCGGCTTCGTGCCCGAAGTCGACAGAGCGGGTTCAGGGGCAAGCGATTTTTCGTAGAGCGCCGCTCTAAGCCTCGCGGCTCTATTTTTTCTAGCCTGAGCCGTTAGGGCCAGGCAGAAACGGCAGGTACCGACGACATGTGCCTCTCCGAGGCAGTAGAGGCACTTGGCGTGGCCGTCGGAATCAGGAATTTTAGCGGCACACTGAGTGCAGCGCTTGAAGCGAGTCGTAGACATGAGAATCCGAAGTGAACCTTGCGGCGGAAAAAAAGGAACTGGAGAGGAGACGCCGAGGGCTGCCTTATATGCCCTCCGGGGACGGAGGGGCGTGGCTACCGCCAAAATTTAAACTTCAGCTTGGGAAGAGTTTCCGTTGGGACCTGCGCAGGCGCAGCCTCTCCATTAGTGTGCATTCACAGAGTACACGAAGAAAAAATATAGATACACACACACACATACTAGCTGTGCCCGGCCACACGTTGCTGTGGCGTAGTCTGGTGGATAGGATACCTCTGGTCAGTGCTATTCAAGATGGCCAAAAGAGGATTCCTCTAGTTAGGAAGCAGCCTGGCTTTGAAGCTGCAAGGCTGTTCAGTGCTATTCAAGGTGGCCAATGGAGGATCCCTCTAGTTAGGAAGCAGTCTGGCTTTGAAGCTGCACAGCTGTTCAGTGCTATTCAAGGTGGCCAATGGAGGATTCCTCTAGTTAGGAAGCAGCCTGGCTTTGAAGCTGCATGGCTGTTCAGTGCTATTCAAGGTGGCCAATGGAGGATCCCTCTAGTTAGGAAGCAGCCTGGCTTTGAAGCTGCACGGCTGTTCAGTGCTATTCAAGGTGGCCAATGGAGGATCCCTCTAGTTAGGAAGCAGCCTGGCTTTGAAGCTGCACGGCTGTTCAGTGCTATTCAAGGTGGCCAATGGAGGATCCCTCTAGTTAGGAAGCAGCCTGGCTTTGAAGCTGCAAGGCTGTTCAGTGCTATTCAAGGTGGCCAATGGAGGATTCCTCTAGTTAGGAAGCAGCCTGGCTTTGAAGCTGCACGGCTGTTCAGTGCTATTCAAGGTGGCCAATGGAGGATTCCTCTAGTTAGGAAGCAGCCTGGCTTTGAAGCTGCAAGGCTGTTCAGTGCTATTCAAGGTGGCCAATGGAGGATCCCTCTAGTTAGGAAGCAGCCTGGCTTTGAAGCTGCAAGGCTGTTCAGTGCTATTCAAGGTGGCCAATGGAGGATCCCTCTAGTTAGGAAGCAGCCTGGCTTTGAAGCTGCACAGCTGTTCAGTGCTATTCAAGGTGGCCAATGGAGGATCCCTCTAGTTAGGAAGCAGCCTGGCTTTGAAGCTGCACAGCTGTTCAGTGCTATTCAAGGTGGCCAATGGAGGATCCCTCTAGTTAGGAAGCAGCCTGGCTTTGAAGCTGCACAGCTGTTCAGTGCTATTCAAGGTGGCCAATGGAGGATCCCTCTAGTTAGGAAGCAGCCTGGCTTTGAAGCTGCAAGGCTGTTCAGTGCTATTCAAGGTGGCCAATGGAGGATTCCTCTAGTTAGGAAGCAGCCTGGCTTTGAAGCTGCACGGCTGTTCAGTGCTATTCAAGGTGGCCAATGGAGGATTCCTCTAGTTAGGAAGCAGCCTGGCTTTGAAGCTGCAAGGCTGTTCAGTGCTATTCAAGGTGGCCAATGGAGGATCCCTCTAGTTAGGAAGCAGCCTGGCTTTGAAGCTGCAAGGCTGTTCAGTGCTATTCAAGGTGGCCAATGGAGGATCCCTCTAGTTAGGAAGCAGCCTGGCTTTGAAGCTGCACAGCTGTTCAGTGCTATTCAAGGTGGCCAATGGAGGATCCCTCTAGTTAGGAAGCAGCCTGGCTTTGAAGCTGCACAGCTGTTCAGTGCTATTCAAGGTGGCCAATGGAGGATCCCTCTAGTTAGGAAGCAGCCTGGCTTTGAAGCTGCACGGCTGTTCAGTGCTATTCAAGGTGGCCAATGGAGGATCCCTCTAGTTAGGAAGCAGCCTGGCTTTGAAGCTGCACGGCTGTTCAGTGCTATTCAAGGTGGCCAATGGAGGATCCCTCTAGTTAGGAAGCAGCCTGGCTTTGAAGCTGCACGGCTGTTCAGTGCTATTCAAGGTGGCCAATGGAGGATCCCTCTAGTTAGGAAGCAGCCTGGCTTTGAAGCTGCAAGGCTGTTCAGTGCTATTCAAGGTGGCCAATGGAGGATTCCTCTAGTTAGGAAGCAGCCTGGCTTTGAAGCTGCAAGGCTGTTCAGTGCTATTCAAGGTGGCCAATGGAGGATTCCTCTAGTTAGGAAGCAGCCTGGCTTTGAAGCTGCACAGCTGTTCAGTGCTATTCAAGGTGGCCAATGGAGGATTCCTCTAGTTAGGAAGCAGCCTGGCTTTGAACAACACGGATTTACCAAAAGCAAGTCATGCCAGACTAATCTGATCTCTTTTTTCGATAGAGTTACGAGTTGGGTCGATACAGGGAATGCTGTGGATGTAGCGTACCTGGATTTCAGTAAGGCCTTCGACAAAGTCCCCCACGACCTTCTGGCAAACAAACTAGTAAAATGTGGGCTAGACAAAACTACGGTAATTGGCTAAGCAAACGAACCCAAAGGGTGCTCACCAATGCGTCATCTTCATCATGGAAAGAAGTGACAAGTGGAGTGCCGCAGGGCTCTGTCCTGGGCCCGGTTCTGTTCAACATCTTTATTAACGACTTAGACGAAGGGTTAGAAGGCACGATCATCAAGTTTGCAGACGACACAAAACTGGGAGGGATAGCTAACACTCCAGAAGACAGGAGCAGAATTCAAAACGATCTTGACAGACTAGAGAGATGGGCCGAAACTAACAAAATGAAGTTCAACAGGGACAAATGCAAGATACTTCACTTCGGCAGAAAAAATGGAAATCAAAGATACAGAATGGGGGACGCCTGGCTTGACAGCAGTGTGTGCGAAAAAGACCTTGGAGTCCTTGTGGACAACAAGTTAAACATGAGCCAACAATGTGATGCGGCTGCTAAAAAAGCCAATGGGATTCTGGCCTGCATCAATAGGGGCATAGCGTCTAGATCCAGGGAAGTTATGCTCCCCCTCTATTCTGCCTTGGTCAGACCACACCTGGAATCACACTGTGTCCAATTTTGGGCACCACAGTTGAAGGGAGATGTTGACAAGCTGGAAAACATCCAGAGGAGGGCGACTAAAATGATTAAGGGTCTGGAGAACAAGCCCTATGAGGAGCGGCTTAAAGAGCTGGGCATGTTTAGCCTGCAGAAGAGAAGGCTGAGAGGAGACATGATAGCCATGTACAAATACGTGAAGGGAAGTCATAGGGAGGAGGGAGCAAGCTTGTTTTCTGCTGCCCTGCAGACTAGGACACGGAACAATGGCTTCAAACTACAGGAAAGGAGATTCCACCTGAACATCAGGAAGAACTTCCTCACTGTGAGAGCTGTTCGACAGTGGAACTCTCTCCCCGGGGCTGTGGTGGAGGCTCCTTCCTTGGAGGCTTTTAAGCAGAGGCTGGATGGCCATCTGTCGGGGGTGCTTTGAATGCGATTCAGGCTGTTCAGTGCTATTCAAGATGACCAATGAAGGATCCCTCTGGTTAGGAGGCAGCCTGGCTTTGAAGCTGTAAGGCTGTTCAGTGCTATTCAAGTTGGTAAGCAATTGGAGGTTTTCTGTTATTTGGACTTTATTTTTCTAGGTTTTTTTATTGAAAGACATAGATTGGATTAATATGTCTTTTGTGGCCATATTTGGTGTGATTTGATTCAGTGGTTTTTTTTGTTTACTCTATGGGAAAAATGCACATTACACACACACATATATAAATAATATTGTATATACATATAATATTGATAATAATGTTATAATGTAATACAATGTAATACTAATAATAATACAATATAACAATATTAATTATATATCATATACTACATGTAATATTACTAATAATATTACAGTATAGTGGTATAGTACAATATAGTGATAATCTATATATATAAAAGAGTGATGGAATCCTGGCGACTGACAAAACAACAAAACTAAACACCCCACAACCTCAAAAATTGACAGCAGAACCCCTCATCCATGCCTCTAGGTTGATACAACAAAAAGAAAAGAAAAATAAAGTCCTAATTAGAGGGAGAGGAATAATTGTTTTTATCCAATTGCTGCCAGTTAGAAGGCTAAGCTCTGCCCACTTGGTCTCCTAGCAATCCACTCAGCCCAGGGGACAGGCAAAGTTAGGCCTCACTTAGGCCTCTTCCACACTGCCTATAAAATATAGACACCACCAGACAACGCCACAGCAACGCGTGGTCGGGCACAGCTAGTGATATATAATGCTAGTACTGTGCTATGTTATTATAATACATTGTACATACATATTATTTGTAAGCTGCTCTAATTCCCCTTCGGGGTGAGAAGGGCGGGATATAAATGAGGTAAATAAATAATAAATAAATAAACCTCCTTGATCCCTGCACATCTGACCAATGTCTCTGCACGGGAGACAATGATATTGAATCTGCCTTATAGGCTAATGCCTGGCATTGGAAGTTGTCAAAGCATTCTGCATGCCTGAGATGTAAGAGATAAAACTACAGCTTGTGAAGTTTTTTTTTTTTTAAGGCTTCTGGCTAAGACAGACAAGCTTCCGTTTGGACTCCAGACAAAGAGGATGCCAAAATCTCCTCTTCAAGCATCTCGTGCTAAAAAAAAAAAATCATCTTGTCACAGCATCGGTTGCTGAGGCTGGCTTTCTCCTGGACCGGCTTCTTAGTTGGCATGAGAAAACTCAACCAGGGAAAGAAGGGGAAGAAAATAGAATAAAAGGGCTGCTTCACCAAATGTTAGTATGAAAGGGCTTAGCTCGGAATCCAGTTATGCAATTCTGCTGACATCTGCCAAGTGCACTCAAAGAAAAAAAGGAAAACTTTGCAGATTTTCCTCCGGGTCTGTGTGAATATCACAAACAGATGCACATTCCCAAAGAGCCCAGGTGTTCTCCTCATCTACTCCATAAGCAACACACAGTGAGAAGCAGGAGAGCCAGGCCAATTCTTCACCAAGGGAAATGCAGTGGGACATACAGAGGGGATTAACTGGACCACACCAGAAGAAACAGATGGTGGCCGCTAGGAAATGGAATGGGGATAATGGAGCCGCACCAGTCCAGGAGGGTCTCCCTGGGCCAGAAGCAGCTGGAGAACAAAGACCACACCAGATCCAAGTGGCTTTTGTGAAGAATGTCGGCCCTCCACATTCGCATGGGTGATATGGCCCCCAGAAAAGTAGAAAATGCAATGAAAGACATTACTATGTTTTACCTGAAAGAATACTTCTTGGGGAATTTCTAACTCCTCTAACACAACTCTATGTTCAACTTCTACTGGAAGCTGGCTATAGAATTGCAATGGAGGACCTAGAGAGTCCTACATAGTCATTTTCTCTAGAAATCTCTGGATCCCTTGCAAGACTGAGAAAAACTGACCTTACACTGGAAGACATGGAGATTCCTAGACAGAAGATTTTGAATTAAATCTGTGAATAATCAATCCGCAAAAAGTCAAAACCGTAGACGTTGGGGGTTGCTGTATTTTTATGATGCTAGCGTGAAAATTAGGAGCCCCCGGTGGTGCAGTGTGTTAAAGCGCTGAGCTGCTGAACTTGCAGACCGAAAAGTCGCAGATTCAAATCCGGGGAGCGGAGTGAGCACCCGCTGTTAGCTCCAGCTTCTGCCAACCTAGCAGTTTGAAAGCATGCAAATGTGAGTAGATCAATAGGCACCACTCCGGCGGGAAGATAACGGTGCTCCATGCAGTCATGCAGGCCACATGACCCTGGAGGTGTCTACGGACAATGCCGGCTCTTCGGCTTAGAAATGGAGATGAGCACCAACACCCAGAGTCGGACACAACTGGATTTAATGTCAGGGGAAACCTTTACCTTTACTAGCGTGAAAATTGGAGATATACTTCTAAGGATTGCATGGAGAGGGAATTTCTGCAGGTTTTGCATGTTACCTACTGAAATCCTCTCTTCTATACAAACTCCCACCAGTTTCCAGCCCAGTGGCAACTCGATGTCCATTCCAGCTGTATCTGTATCATGAAGGGGTAAACTGCTGCAAAAGATATGATCTAGGGTTTTCCCAAACGTGTTCATAGCTGGAACATGGAAGAACACTAAGATAGCCAACCCTCCAGCTACTAGTAATACTATGAAATAATAATAATTTTATTTCCTACCCGGCTCTCCCTGTGGCTTGAGACAGGTTACAACACAATTGAAATGCCAGATGTGGGGGTCTCTCAACATAGCTCAGGACTTCTAGGGGTCCACCCACACTGTAGAATTAATGCAGTTTGACACCACTTTATCTGTCATAGCTCAATGCTGTGGAATTATGGGAATTGTAGTCTAACAAGGTCTTTAGACTTTCCCCCCAAAGGGTGTGGGTGCCTCACCAAACTACAGATCACAGCATTCCACAGCATTGAGCTATGTCAGATAAAGTGGTGTCAAATTGGATTAATTCTACAGTGTGGATGCACCCCAGCTCAACAACAAACCCATCTCCAGCCATGCAATTTTCTAGAGAAGGAATAGGGTCTACAAGGTAACTGTTTAACATATAAGTGGCTGGGAAAGTGAAAGCCCTGCATGCCTTTGCTGCTGAGGCTGATAAGATAAAAGGGGATAAAAAGAGAAAGGAGACGAAATAGCAGAACGAGGAAAAAGAACAAGCAGACTGAAGGAACAAAAAGCCATGTACAAAGGGACAGCAATGTAGAAAGATCTCCCAGGTGAGAAAAAATGGGAGAATAACACAGAAAGGGTGTGGAGGCAGAAGAGCTCTGGAGCACATAATTATTTCTATGTATATGATTAATTCAGATTCTACCTTTTTTTACAACATACGACCCAAGACAGTTTACATGCAAGTTAAAAAGCAATCTAACAAGCTCTCTCAAAGGACTCTTTGGCATTGGAATACTCCATAGTACTTTTTTTCATATAGACAATCTTATTAAAATTAATTGGAATTTTTTTACATGTAAAAGTCCAGTCCACTGCATTTCTTTAAAAACCCATTCTGCCGCAGCCAATTAAATACCCACCCAGATCAAAAGGTCTTTGTCTGCCAGAGAAAAGAGAAGGGAAAAGGAGGCAACCAAGCCTCCCATGGAAGGGAATCCCACAGTTTGGGAGCTACCTTAAAAAGACATATGCATACATTCTGTATCGTCCACCTCTTTTTGCTCCACTATTTGCTGCATGGTGTCCCATTGCTTCCTATTGGCTTTGACCTATGGATCGCTGTGAAGGAAAGTCTTCAAAGAGGCCCCATTTTGAGCAGCAAACACAAGGCTGTGGCTTCTTTGCCTGAGAGTGCATCTACATTGTAGAATGAGTCCAGTTTGACACCACTTTTGCTGCTATGACTAAATGCTGTAAAATCATGGGAATTGGAGTTTACAAGGCCTTTGGTCTTCTCTGTCAAAGCATGCTGATGCCTCTCCAAGCTGTAAGTCCTAGGATTCCGTAACAATGAACCATGGCAGTTTTAAAGTGGTGTCAAACTGCATCAATTCTATAGCGTAGATACACCCTGAGTTTAACAGGAAGAATGTAATGCATTCTTCCTGTAGTCCTACCATCTACTTTTCCTAGTAGTACCATTTTCCTTGGTGAGTTTCCTTGCGATGCGTCTAAAGTACAACAACTTCAACGCAAGATCTTAGGGTGCATCTACACTGTAGAATGTATATAGTTTGACACCACTTAAAATGCCATGACTCAATGCTATGGATTCCTGGGAGTTTGGTGCAGCACCAGCAGTCTTTGGCCAAGAAGGCGAAAAATCTTGCAAAACTACAACTCCATAGCATTGAGCCATGGCAGTTAATGGTGGCTAATCTACCCATTCAGTTACTTGGATATCTTATGCCTTCAAAGTACACATTAGCAGATGCTTCCCAAAGTAATACTGTGTATACATAATGTGAAAATGTGAAAAATGTTTTTATACTAAACCAGTTAATTTAGCCTATTCTGCTCTAAAGTATTATTTGTTTGTCTTGCAGGGGGTGCCTGAGCTTTCAAACAAAGACCTTTCACACAAAGATCTTTGACTTATTTGAAAGCTTGAGGGGCTTTCAAATAAGTCAAAGGATTGGAGCTGGGATCTTTGTCATAGTAAAAGATGTGCTAATATGGTGATGGGATTTCACTTTATTCACTTTTTAAAATCTGATGTTGGCCTCAACCACTTTGGGCTCTGGTCCTGTTCACCAGCAACAGGTAACCCAAAATGCAGCACCGGTGAGGGAATGCAGTCCTTGAAAGAAAAAGAGTAGCAAACCTTGCTTTAAGAGATGACTGACTGGGAGACTGCCAATCAAGGAACAAAGAAATGTGCAAAGCTTGGAAATGTTACCTTTGCAGACTCAAGTTCTTCTCCTGGAGGCTTCCAGGGACCTTTCCATAGGACACAATCACAACACTATCTGCCCAGTTTAAATGCCAAGACAATACTCTATTGAATCCTGGGATCTGTAGTTCACTGCCACAGTGTTCCTAGCCTCACCAAACTACAATCTTCTGGATTCCATCTGATGCTGCCACAGCAGTTAAAGTGGACTTGTGATGCTATAACTGCACAATGTGGAAGCACTCTGGAACCAGTCATTGTCTTTCTTTTTCTCCAGAAAACAAAGATGGCCTTTGCCATTAAAACAACTTTAGTGTTTACTTTTGCTTTCACTGATCATTCCCAAGCTGATACTTAATTGTGCCAAACACATAGGAAAAGGGACAGAAAAGCTGGCACAAAACTCCTACCCTATCAGTGCACCAATCCTAAAATGTGAACACTTTGTCTCATCTTGAAACTGCCAGAGACAGAGTAAGTCTGTGTGTAGGTGCCTCCAAGTCGGCTGTTGACTTATGGGGATCCCATGGATTTCATAGCGTTTTCTTAGGCAAGGAATATTCTGAGATATTTTGCCAGTATGTTCCTCTGAAATGTATCCTGCAGCACCTAGGATTCATTGGTTGCCTTACATCTGGGTGCTAACCAGAGCTGACCCTACTTCGCTTCCAAGATCAGATGTGAGCTGGTGCCTTTAGGGTATTGAATCATACTTCCTTACAAGTTTTTAGGAGGAAGTGGTTTTGGGAGGCCGGGTTCGGTGGCAGAACAGCAAGCAGCCAAAGGCTGGCCTTTTAGCTCTGTGGTGAAGCACATCCTTTGCTGGTTGAACTTCAGCTCTTGCCAGTTCCAATTAAACCGAAGCATGAGAAAACTACCTGAGACGCTGGGGAATTGCTGCCAACTTAGATAGTCAATACCAGGCTCCATGGGCCAGTGGCTCGATTTTGCACAAAAGCAGCTTCATGGGGAAAGAATTAAGCTCTTTCCTGGCCTGCCTCCTCCCACTTCCGTGCTCCAAAAGCAGCTTCCGTTTTGCATGTTATGTGCCTTTCTGTCCTTAGGCAAGTCATCATTCCACACCCAAAAATGCATATTTACTATTGGTAAAAAAAAATTGGTTAAACTACTCTGAAATCCTCTGGAGGAAAACATGATAAAAAACCACCTGTTTGCTGTTTGTATAGTCTGCCTTTAAGAGGATTCTGGTTTATGGTAACCCTATCCTAGAGTTTCCTTGGCAAAACTTACTCAGAAGGTTTGGCATTGTATTCTTCACATTGCTGTCAGAGTGCGGCTAAATTAAGATTTGAACCATAGTCTTCCAGAATCCTGGTTCAGCATATTTTATTTATTATGGTTTAATACAGAATGAGTTTGCCATTGTCTTCCTCTTACGCTGAGAGAGTTTGACTTGTTCAAAGTCAATGGGTGGGTCTCCATGGCTGAATGGAGATTTGAACTATGCCCTTCCAGAGTCCTGGTTCAATACTCACACTGCTATATTAAGCTAATTCTGGTTCATTCAGAGTGGGTTTGCCATTGCTTTCCTTTGAAGCTGAGATAGTTTAACTTGTGCAAAGTAAAATTGTGGGTTTCAGTGGCTGAATGGGGATTTGAACTATGATCTCCTAGAGTCTGAAGTCCAACACTCAAACTACTACACCATGTTAGCCTTGACCCACTAGATAGATTGTCACCTTGTTGTGGTGGGGGGGGGGGGGGCTTGTGTGTTTCAATGAACCTGCGGGCATCTTCACCAGAGTCATGTACTCCCAGAAGCAGCCGCAGGGGAGGATCCAGACCAAGTATAACCCAAAGACTCTAAGACCTCAATGGTAGAGCAGGCAGAAGAGAACATGATACATGTTACAATGGCTGTGAAGGCGGAAGAAGGCTGCAACAGATTGAGAAGCCACCGTCGTTGTGCTAACAATGCTACTGGATGTGCACCTCACTCTGTGAAGACTGTGTGTAGATCAGCTGTGTACTGACCCCCACACATTTAAAAAAATCTCACACAGGCGTCTTCCAAGAAAAATAAAAGCAAACCAAAAAGTCCCACAAAACTCAACATTGACACTGAAATATATCACTGGCTGAGCTCTGCGAGCGCAGCATTTTTCTAAATGAAGCAGAGAGTGTTTGATAATTGGGACATCCATAGGGATATCAAGGTGCTTGTTCATAAAGCTATTGTCCTCCCAATCCTGTGATACGCCTGCAAAACGTGGACTGTCTGCAGCAGGGGTCCTCAAACTTTTTAAACAGGGGGCCAGTTCACAATTCTTTGGACCATTGGAGGGTCGGACTATAGTTGGCCACCGAGCATAAATAATAATAATAATAACAGCAATAATAATAATAAAGAGGGTTGGAAGAGACCCCTTGGGCCACTGAGTCCAATCCCCTTCTGCTTTTGTGCACCGAAAACACAAGCAAAGCACCCCTGACAGATGGCCACCCAGTCTCAATGTTAATAATTATAATAATTATAATAATAATAATAATAAAAGAGGGTTGGAAGAGATCTCTTGGGCCATTGAGTCCAACCCCCTTCTGCACACGCAAAGCACCCCTGAGAGATGGCCACCCAGCCTTAATAATAATAATAATAATAATAATAATAATAATAATAATAATAATAATAATAATGGTTGTAAGAGAAGAAGAGACCCCTTGGGTCATTTAGCCCAACCCCCTTATGCCCTTGTGCCGTGGGGGCCGGATAAATGGCTTCGATGGGCCGCATCCGGCCCCCGGGCCTTAGTTTGGGGACCCCTGGTCTGCAGAATCACACTCAGCTCCTGGGGTGTTTCCATCAGCCTCGCCTCAGAAAAATCCTGCAAATCTCTTGGGATGACAGGTGGACAAATGTCAGCGTGCTCAAAGAAGCAAAGACCACTAGCACTCAAGCAATGCTCCTACGCCATAAACTCTGTTGGACTGGCCACATTGTCCGAATGAATGGTCATCATTTCCCAAAGCAGTTACTATACTCCCAACTCAAGAATGGAAAACAGAATGTTGGTGGACAGAAAAAGAGATTTAAAGATGAGCTTAAAGCCAACCTTAAAAACTGTTGTATAGACACCGAGAACTGGGAAGCCCTGGCCCTTGAGCACTCTAGCTGGAGATCAGCTGTGAGCACTAGTGTTGTGGAATTTGAAGAGGCGAAAAGGAAAAACATGCCACGAGAAACGTGTATTAACCCAACCCTGAACGGAACCATCTTCCACCTGGAAACCAATGTCCTCATGGTGGGAGAACATGCGGGTCAAGAATAGGGCTCTACAGTCATCTACGTATCCACAGCCAAGACATTACACTTGAAGGCCATCATACTCGGACAGTGAGGGATCGCCTAAGTAAGTAAGTAAGCTATCCTTGACTTGCTCAATAATGGTTTTCCACTGTTTCCTAAAAAGCAGGTGTAAGCAACTGTGGAAAAGTAGGATGCAACATGATCTCTTGAGAAGACTTTTGGAGGATCGCAACTGCTCCTACAATCAGTTTTTTTGCAGCCCTCCTATCTATTCATCTATCCATCCCTCCATTCATCTATTTATCTATCTACGTATCCTTTTTCGCCTCCTAATTCAATCAGAAGGAATACAAATTGTAATGGAAATATACCCCATGGCCCCAAGTGAACACTTCAGGTCATTTTCAGAGCAAATTGTTTTTTTTAATAGAAAAAATGACATAAATTATTTTTGACTTGGGGGGAGGGGCCCTCCAAACATGATAGAAATGCCATTCACATTTTCAGAGTATATATGAAGCCATTCTGGAGCAATTTAGTTTTCCTTTTACAACCACATTTTGGGGTGCGATTAAAATGTATGTATTTTACGTTCTGTTGGCCACAAAAATAGCTCTGGGTGGCATTTGGTTCATTCCTAATCTAAGATGATCAGCCCAAGATGATCCAGTGGATTTCCATGGCTGAGCCGAGATCTGAACCCTGGTCTTATAGCCTAAGAGGCAAATCACTGTGTTTCTGTGTGTATGTGCAAGTGTACATACCTACGCTCATACACACACAATCTGTCTCTCTCTTTTACTGCCTCTCTCTCATTTCTTTCCAGCTCCAGCTCATGACATGTTTTGTTTTAAATTAAAGCTTCGTTTGCTTTTAAGCATATAAGTGTTTTTTAAACCCTTCTAATCTTTGAAAACTTGTTTTAATTGTTTAATATCTTGTTTAAATAACTTCTTGATTTTAAGTTGGAATTGTCTAAACTGTTTACACTTCTCAGCCATGATACAAGGGTGGGATAAAAATATTTATTAAATGAATTTTTTTTTAAAAAAAAATAGTCTTCATGCACACACACACACACACACACACACACACCAATTTCTTTTTTTTCTAATTATGATTTTTTTTCTCCTGATTGCAAGCCATCTTTTTTCCTTTGCAACAAGGCTGGACAAGTTGTGGTCTACCAAAATCTGATGGCTCTTCAGAGAGAGGCAAAGCCCTTTCTTTTTGTAATCCCAAATTCAGAATATTATCAGTAAAACACCATCTCTACCCTGTGGGCTACGTAACTCTTTCCCGGTCACAAGTTGTGTAGGCACAGCGCACTCTGTGTGCACGCAAATCCACAGAGACGCAGCCCAGTGAATAAAGGAAGTTCATTTTGGGTAGCTAAAATACCAGCGGTTCTCTCAAAACACCCTTGAAAAAGAGGAAGAGAGGAGAGTGTGTTAATCATAAAGAGGAACAATCTGAAAATGCGGAAATTTGCCAAGACAGCAAATGGGACATGCCTTTTTAAAAAGTTTCTTTAAAAGGGGACATATTGTTTTGTTCTGAGAAACTTGCAGTTGTATGTAATGCAACACATAATATTGTGCAGTTTGGATGGTAGCTGTAAAATTATCCAACTGCATCTTGTATTATAGAGATATGAAAGAAGGAAACCTGGATTGGCATCAAATTCAAGTTTAAGGCAGTTTATGGATTGCTCCAAAGTCTGCAAAATATGTCTACAAACTATCCTATAAACTCATGTGTAAGTCTAGAAAATTATTTTCAGGATTGGATTCAACATCTTGGAGATTACCGTTAAAATTCAGACTAAACCCATAGTGGATTCACTTCCCCTTAGCCATGGGAAGCCACTAGGCAAGTTTCAATCAAACCAAAGTGATGTATTTGATGATGGATGACCTGTAGTACTTCTAAGGAAAATATATTATCCAGTTAATTATTTTGTTTCTTCTTTTCCAATTTTTTTTGGGCACAAATAAAAAGAAAGAGTAAATGCCATTAATTCTTCTTGAATCAAAAACCTTGGCCATTTCTGTAGGACACTGGTGGGAAAACTCAAGTTTCTTAATCTTTGGAAGGATAACATGGACCATCCTGTCCAACCTCCTGCTATGCAGGAATGTACAATAAAAACACTCCTGTGAGTGACCAAATGTTTTGAAGATCTACAAAGGAGAATCCACCATGCTCCAAAGCAATTACATTCTTCCTAATGTTTAGGTGGAATCTCTTGTAGGTTCAAATCTTGTGACTAGTAGTTTATGTCTTAGTCTCTGGAACAGTAGGACATGAACTTGCTCCTTCTTGTACATGATATCTCTTCAAATATCTAAAGCTGGTTATCATATCAGTCCCGCACCTTCTCTTCAGTAAGTTTAAACAGGTTCATAAGGTTTTCACACCTTTTACCTTCTTGTTTCCCATCCTCTGAACTTGGTCCACTAAAACTGTGGCTCCCAGGACTGGACAATGCAAAGGATACAACTCCCATTCTTCTTCTTCTTGTGTGTCCTTAAGTGACTGCCAACTCTAAAGTATTTCTGGGGATTTCTGGGGCTGAGAGTGTGTGACTTGCCCAGGGTCACCCAGTGGGTTGTCATGGCTGTGTGGAGATGCAAACTTGATGCAAACTCTGGAGTTGGAGACTAACACACAAAGCGCAATGCCACAGGATTTCTAAACATCACATCTAAAAGCTATAGAAGTCACTCATCTCTTTTGGAGACAAAGGCTTTGGACTTTCATATTATTATTATTAAACTTTATTTGTACCCCGCTAGCATCTCCCGAAGGACTCGATGCGGCTTACAAAGGCCAAGGCCTCAACACACAATATAACAATACAAAACAAAAGGCAAATTAAAAAAATTAAAACAGTATAAACAACAAGCAATAAACAATACGCTAAAACATAATAAAACTGGGCCGGGCCAGAGTAATGGGTACAAGATTAAAAGTGCTGATGTGAAAGGTGATATATAAGGCTTCTAGGACAAGTGCAGAGTGCGATATACGATCTAGTTCTAATAAAGTGCTTATGGGACTTGGAGTTGGAGATTTCCTATTAATCTGGGAAGGCACATTGGAACAGCCAGGTCTTCAAGTTCTTTCTGAAGACTGCCAATGTAGGGGCCTGTCTGAGATCCTTGGGGAGGGTGTTCCATATTGGGAAAACAATTTTGTAGACACCTTTTACTAAACCATTGCATAACATGGGATTTGAGCATTAATGGCTTTTGACCCAAACTCTAGAGCAGTGGTTTTCAACCTGGGGTCCCCAGATGTTTTTGGCCTACAGTTTACCAGCTGTTAGGATTTCTGGGAGTTGAAGGCCAAAAACATCTGGAAACTCCAGGTTGAGAACCACTCTTCTAGAGGATCGCAGGAATCCACTGAACCTTCCCAAATGAATTCAATAGATACAGAGGATGAATTCAATGTAAAAACCTAGCTTGGGTACAAATAAAACAAGCTAAATGGATCCCCTCCTAAGGCAGCTATTCAAAAATGCAAAACAGACGTGAAATGTCAACAGGTATGTGAAAGAGGGCAACTGGCATTCAAAAGAACAGAACTGTTTATCCAAAACGTATGTGGAAACACTTGTTTGGAATTTGAGGGTGCTTCTAGACCAGCCATGGGCAAACTTCAGCCCTCAAGATGTTTTGGACTTCAGCAGGCTGTTAGGAATTGTGGAAGTTGAAGTCCAAAACACCTGGAGGGCCAGAGTTTGCCCATGGCTGATCTAGACCGTAGAATTGTTGCAGTTTGACACTGCTTGAACCACCATGGCTCAATGCTGTGTAATCTTGGGAAATGAGAGAGGAGGCTGCATTGTTATTGAAAAACTACAAACTATTTTGGTCCTTATAGTTTGGTGAGATACTAGAGTTTTCTAGATTGGAATACTAAATGCCCCTCCTTAAATTTCAAATTCCAAATTCCCATAGGACGGAGCCATGGCAGTTAAAATGGAATCACAGCATTATAGTTGGGTAGTGTAGAAGGGCCCCTTGTCTCATAGGAACTGGAATGGAAGTTTCCCTCATCCAAAAGTACATTTTCGTCCTACAGCTACAACACCACAATCCTTTCAGAAGCAACTACCCTCTTTGCTCTTTATCTCATGGTAAAGAGATGGATGCAAGGACCTCACTTCAGTGCCTGCCATTCCTTTTCAGATGGTGGGTGGGATAAATAATCCATTACAGAAATGGGTGTAAAATACACTAGCAAAAGAAGAAAGCTATGATCCTTCTTCACTTTGCAGAAGCTAGACATGAAGAGCTTTTCATGACATTTTAAGTGTTTGAGTGACATTTTTACACTCCCATTTTGTGCTCGCAACACAACATGAAGGTGCTGGTTTATTTTATATGCGAAAACTAGTAAAGGCTGAGCATCCTCTGTCTGGAATTCTGAAATCCAAAATACTTGAAAATCCAAATTTATCCAGATGGCTGGCTGACACTGTGGCATCTATGCTTCGAGACGGGTCAACACACACAAATGTTGTTTCATGCACAAGAATATTGTATAAGATGGTTTAGACCTGGGTCCCATCCAGTGCATTAATCGAATTTATATAAATGTTGACGTACAACATTCCTACTGATTCAATGGCTGGGACTTAACTGGTCGGGACTAAAAGCATGTAGAACCAAGAGCTAATTTTTAACATCTAATGCTATATTTGTTTCAGTATAAACTGATGAATGCACACAAAAATAGCATCAGATCATTAAGTCAGAGAACGAGGACTTTTAGTGATTACATTCCTCAGAAAATCACAGGGAAAAATTCTAGGAAAATTAGAGCAAAACCAGCTAAGGAGAAGTACATTTACTATTAAGACAGTTGGGACATTACATTGCTGAATCACAGTCTGAAAAAAAAAGGTGATCCTAATCTGGCGGTTATGATTTGATTACCGGTAGTGCTTCTTTTGCTTTTTAAATACCGTATATTAATAAATCTTGTACTTTGCTGTTGGAATACAAATTTTCTGAAGGGAGTTAAAAGACATCAAAAACATGATCCGGAACAGAAATCCAAAACAGTATAAAAGTAAAGGTAACAAACGCAGCAACAGGTCAATACATTCAGGGACAAATTCCTTGGAAAAATAACGAGATCTTCGGCACTAAAAAGATAAAAATGTGGGTAACTAATCTAAGTGACTCACTTGGCATCTTCCAAGTTGGTAGTTGACAGAAGGTGCATCTACACCAGGCATGGGCAAACTTGGGCCCTCTGGGTGTTTTGGACTCCAACTCCCACAATTCCTAACAGCCTACCGGCTGTTAGGAATTGTGGGAGTTGGAGTCCAAAACACCCAGAGGGCCCAAGTTTGCCCATGCCTGGTCTACAACATAGAATTAATTCAGTTTGACACCACTTTAATAGCTATGGAATACTAGCAGATGTACCTTGGTGACTCACCAGCACTCTTTTGCAGATAAGTTTAAAGAAAAGATACTGTATAACTTCAACTCCTGAAGATAAGGAGTCTATGTATAGAATAATGGAAAACAAATGGGAAAAGGAAGGGGGCCTAGGAAAAGAAAAGATAGAAAAGATAGTCAATGGTTTAAATAAAATAAAAATAGACAAATATAAGGAATTAGAACTGAAAATAATTACGAAATGGTACAGAACACCAATTCAGCTGGCACACATAATTCAGGGATTAAATCCCAAATGTTGGCATTGTGTGAGTAGGGAGTCATGGTACTCTCATCTATGGTGGGAATGTGAAGAGATAAAAAATTTTGGAAACAAATTCTAACCCAGGTTGAATTGCATAGTAAAACCAAATTTGATATAAATATGCAAATTCTGTTAATAGGGATATATGGGGACAGAAGAATTAAGGACCAAGACCAAGACTTAATGATGATAATGTTTAGAGCCACACACGCAGTAATAGCGTGAGGGTGGAAGGATAAAAAGAAATGGACACTTGAAAAATGGTATGAATATATATGGGATCAAATACAACTGGATATTATGGACATTTTAAGAAACAAAAAAACATGGTCAGACAAACAGAAGAAAATTAAAGAAATATGGACTCCATTTAGCAGATGGCTACAGACTGTTAAACCATATGACGAAAGTTGGAAGAAAAAATTGGAAAGAATGGAAAGAAGGCTCATGTAACAAAAAAATAAGGTTTACGTTGTCAACAGGGAGGGGGGTGGGGTGGGTGTGGGGAGGGACTAGGGAATGGAAAAGGAAAATGTAACTATGATTATGTATTATAAAATAATGATTAATAAAAATTCCCTCTGGGGAGGGGGATATATATATATATATATATATATATATATATATATATATATATATATATATCTATCTATATATATATATCTTCAACTCCTATGATTCCATAGCATTGAGCCATGGCAGTTAAAGCGGTGTCAAACTGCATTAGTTCTACAGTGCAGATGCACCCAGGGTGATCTGTACAGAAAACTCCAAAAATGGCACAGATGTCCAGAGACTGTATTTTAGCCATATTAGCACAACTTCCCCCAAAAGAGGAAATAGCTAACATGGCTAGCAGTGAATCTTAGCCATTGATACGAGGCAAATATGGCATTCCATATAGAAAAGCACCCCATATTTTGCAAACCCACAGCATATTTCCTTTAGATATGGCCTTCTTCCTTCCTATCCACTCTCTCTAAGAACAACGACGTGTGCTCAACTTTTAGTCGCATCAAAAGAACTCCTCTAGATATGATGGGAGCCGCAGGCAGATAAAAATAAAGAGGCAAGCAAGAAGAGCATGAATAAAAGCATGAAAGATAAGACGAAGAACCAAGGAAAATACAAGAGGGAGATTAGGATGAAAGGAACAGAATGGAAAGCATTGGGACAATGAAGGGTCATGTCTGTGTGAAACTCGAATTCGGAGCGATTTTCCAGCTTGGAACACAATTATTCCTACAAAGATAACAACACCAAAAGGTAAATTTCACAGTCTTGATGACAGTGGAAAATATATAGGGATGAAGTTGCATACTATGGGTAGAATTAATGCAGTTTGATACCACTTTAACTGTGGGAGCTGTGGTTTTTACAAGGTCTTAGCTCTCTCTGCCAAAGACTGCTGGTGTCTCACCAAACTGCAAATCTCAGGATTCTCTAGCATTGAGCAATGGTACTTAAAGCAGTACCGGACTGCAATGATTCTGCAATGTAGATGTAGAGAGAGAGACATAGCCGAACAGCGAGGAGCCTGGGTGGCAAAGTGCGTTAAAGCACTGAGCTGGAGACCGAAAGGTCTCGGGTTCAAAACCCAGGAGCGGCATGAGCGGTCGCTGTTAGCTCCAGCTTCTGCCAACCTAGCAGTTCTAAAACATGCCAATGTGAGTAGATAAATAGGTACCACTCCGGCGGGAAGGTAACGGCGCTCCATGCAGACATGCTGGCCACATCACCTTGGAGGTGTCTACAGACAACGCCGGCTCTTCGGCTTAGAAATGGAGATGAGCACCAACCCCCAGAGTCGGACATGACTGGACTTAAGGATAATTTTGTCTGCTTTTGAGGTCAGACATATACCTTCATCACCATTTCAGCTTTCTAGACATTGAAAAGATGTGTCTGCACCCAAGTGACTAGTTAAGCATATTATAGATTAATTCATTTCAGTGGTCTTTATTTGCAAAGCAGTTTTCCAAACCAATAAAGCAAGCTTGAAAGCATTTCCGGTTTGTGCGGCTACCATACCTGTCCCATGGCCAGCAGGTTTCCATCTACCCATCCTGAGAGACCCTCCAAGCAGACCGATGCCTACTTACAGGGCTTGGCATCATACATTTTCAAAAAAAAAGGACAGACTTGAGGTGTGGCAAAATTAGAAGAAGAAGAAGAAAAGGAAGAGAGAGGAAGCCAGCGTTTTGTTACTTAACAGGAAAGGGAGTGGCGAAGGAAGTGGCATAATCGGATGCAACATTGAAACCCTTTTTTGGGAAAGCCCCGGCTAGCAAAGATCTTTCACGAGGGCTTCCTAGAGATAGGAGAAGCCGTTCAGAGAACGAAGAGAGGAAGTGGCTGAGAAAAAGAGAGACACACAGAGAAAGAGAGGAAGCACAAGTTGGTGGTTTTCATCCCACATTACAAAGCTGGTTTTGGGGTAACTGAATGACAGGGGGTGCATCTACACTGTAGAATGAATGCAGTTTGACCTCACTTGAAAATGCCATGGAATCATGGGAGATCATTTGTCTTCTTTGCCAGAACCCACCAAACTACAAATCTCTGGATTCCATAGCATTGAATCATGGCTCTTCAAGTAGTATCAAGGTGATTAATTCTACAGTGCAGATGCATCCCAAAAGATGCTCAACATAATATGTATCATCATTGTCATTGGATGCTGTCCTTCTCCCAGAGTGGGACCCTAGGTTGTGGTTAGCACAGCGAGTTAAACCGCCAGCTATAGAAGATCTTGCTGGAAGGTTGGTGGTTTAAGCTGCGGGTCGGGGTTTGCTCCATCTATCTGCTCCAGCTTCTGCTAACCTAGAAATGTGAGTAGATATTTGGAGGGGAGGTCAAAGGCACCCCTGAAACACATGTTGGCAATTTGACCAGGAAGGTGCCCATAGATGACAGGCTCCTCGGCGAGGAGAAATGGAACAACAACACTTCCCATGGCTGAGTCGGACACAGCTTCCAAATGCAGGAGATGGAAAAAGAGGGAAGCCTTGCCTCTGTTTATGTACTATCTGCCTTTGTCAATTGTCTAACGGGACTGAATGTTTGCCATATATGTACCTGTAATCCACTCTGAGTCCCCTCGGGGAGAGAGAGCGGAATATAAATAAAATACATTATTATTATTATTATTATTATTATTATTATTATTATTATTTCAAAACAATCAAAATTATTCACCATAAAAATTTAAAAATATTTAAAAATAGATAAAACAGTATAAAACCTTTTAAAACACACACAATTTATTTATTCCTTTTCATCGGGACCAAGTCCACACTCATTAGTAACTGGGTCAGAAACAACAACAAACAAAAATGCAATGGTTGGAGGAAGTACAGCATGGAGAAACCATAGAATGGTGGGATATGGATGGAGGCAAAATGAGGATATTGCCCCTAAATAAAAATTCTTTCCTTCACATTGATGATATTTTTACTCTCTCCTTGGCATTTTTAGCACTTAAAATGTCAATGGGTCAGATGTCCAAAGAAATGGATTGACCCAAATGGTCAAAGATCTGGAAAACATTAATCCCTATGGAGAGACGTTTCAGACACTGTGTATTTTTAGCCTGGAGGAACTAGAGGGGCACAATAGCCATGTTTAAATATTTTAAAGTATGTCATATTGAAGATGAAGCAGTCTTGTCTTCTGCTGCTCCAGAAGATTTAAAACCCCAGAAGAGATTCCACCCAAACATTAGGTAAGAGCTGTTCAACAGTAGATTATTCTGCCTGGAATCTGGTGGAGTCTCCTTCTCAGGAGATTTGAAACAGTGGCTGGATGGCCATCTATTGGGAGTCCTTGGGTTGTGTCTTCTTGCATGGCAGAAGGGGATTAAACTGGATGGCCCATGGGGTCTCTTCCAACTTTAGGGGCCCACCCCGGATGGTACCAGATACTTATGTATATATCTCTCTGCTCTTGAACCTCTACACAAATCAATGTGTAAACTTTGTGCAGAATTAGTCCAAAATTGAAAATAGGCTTAAAAAATATTGTCAGCTGTATCATTCCACCCATGAATTGTTCACAAAGGCCCTCTGAATTTGGGCACCAACACTAGCATGGTGTAGTGATTTGGGTGCTGGATTACGACTCAGGAAACCAGGGCTGGATTCCCCATTTCTCCATAGAAACCCATTGGTAAGCTTGGACGAGTAGCAGACACTCAACCTCAGAAACCCCCATGATAGGGTCGCCTTAGGGTCACCATAGATTGGAAATGACTTGAAGGCACACAATGATGGTAAATCTGTCCTTTCTGGATGCAATCGCATGCCATGTGCTTTGTAATAAAGCAAAACTGGCTTGCCCCTGAATTCTCAGCTGGTAGACAATGCTGGCCTAGGATACCATTTATCAACATCAATTGGTATTGCTGCTACAACAACATAAATGCCTTGGGCCCATTCATACCACACAATAACACTATTATCTCACTTTTAACTGCCATGGCTGCATCCTGGGATTTGTAATCTGGTGAGTAGCTAGAGCTCCTTGGTTGAAAATTCCCAGTGCTCCTTCCTAAACTGCAAGTCCAAGGATTCCATGGAACCAAAGCATGGCAATCAAAGTGGAGTAACAGCACTATATTTCTATAATATGAATGGGCCATTGCTGTGTCATTTGGACTTCAAAATTATGTAATCTGTGTGCTGCCTATAAGGGGGGGGGGAGTGAAAACAGTAGTTAGTCAATCTACTTGCTAAATAATGTGGGTTTGGAAAGAAGATGTGTATTTCATTATTTAGGAATCATGCAAAATGATATTATCTGTCTGCAAGAGACTCATATCAAGAGACAGGATGAGAGACTGCTCATCAATCCAAATTTGGGTCCCCATTTTGCAGCTTCAATGAATAAAAAAGAGGTGATGATTATTGATGTGTGGAATAGGTATAAAAAAGATATTATATCAGAAAGTTATTGTTGTGTTCACTACATGAAGCTCTGTTTAGAAGGGAACGACCCAAACAATTACCGTCCGGTCAGCCTCACATCAATACCAGGCAAGATTCTGGAAAAGATCATCAAGGAAGCGGTCTGCGAACACTTAGAAACAAATGCGGTCATTGCTAATAGTCAACACGGATTTACCAAAAACAAGTCATGCCAGACTAATCTGATCTCTTTTTTCGATAGAGTTACGAGTTGGGTCGATACAGGGAATGCTGTGGATGTAGCCTACCTGGATTTCAGTAAGGCCTTCGACAAAGTCCCCCACGACCTTCTGGCAAATAAACTAGTAAAATGTGGGCTAGACAAAACTACGGTTAGGTGGATCTGCAATTGGCTAAGCGAACGAACCCAAAGGGTGCTCACCAATGCGTCATCTTCATCATGGAAAGAAGTGACAAGTGGAGTGCCGCAGGGCTCCGTCCTGGGCCCGGTTCTGTTCAACATCTTTATTAACGACTTAGACGAAGGGTTAGAAGGCACGATCATCAAGTTTGCAGACGACACAAAACTGGGAGGGATAGCTAACACTCCAGAAGACAGGAGCAGAATTCAAAATGATCTTGACAGACTAGAGAGATGGGCCGAAACTAACAAAATGAAGTTCAACAGGGACAAATGCAAGATACTTCATTTCGGCAGAAAAAATGGAAATCAAAGATACAGAATGGGGGACGCCTGGCTTGACAGCAGTGTGTGCGAAAAAGACCTTGGAGTCCTCGTGGACAACAAGTTAAACATGAGCCAACAATGTGATGCAGCAGCTAAAAAAGCCAACGGGATTCTGGCCTGCATCAATAGGGGAATAGCGTCTAGATCCAGGGAAGTCCTGCTCCCCCTCTATTCTGCCTTGGTCAGACCACAACTGGAATACTGTGTCCAATTTTGGGCACCACAGTTGAAGGGAGATGTTGACAAGCTGGAAAGCGTCCAGAGGAGGGCGACTAAAATGATTAAGGGTCTGGAGAACAAGCCCTATGAGGAGCGGCTTAAAGAGCTTGGCATGTTTAGCCTGCAGAAGAGAAGGCTGAGAGGAGACATGATAGCCATGTACAAATACGTGAAGGGAAGTCATAGGGAGGAGGGAACAAGCTTGTTTTCTGCTGCCCTGCAGACTAGGACACGGAACAATGGCTTCAAACTACAGGAAAGGAGATTCCACCTGAACATCAGGAAGAACTTCCTCACAGTGAGGGCTGTTCGACAGTGGAACTCTCTCCCCCGGGCTGTGGTGGAGGCTCCTTCCTTGGAGGCTTTTAAGCAGAGGCTGGATGGCCATCTGTCGGGGGTGCTTTGAATGCGATTTCCTGCTTCTTGGCAGGGGGTTGGACTGGATGGCCCATGAGGTCTCTTCCAACTCTACTATTCTATGATTCTATGATTCTATGATTCTATGAAATTGCCATAACAGAGAAATTGTTGACTTGTGTGTTGGATAATGATCAGTATAGAATAAAGACGAGAGAGGAAAACTTCCCAATGATTTCCTTACAAACAATTAGTAGAATGATTTAAAATGGATAAAAACTTATTTGAATTTGTTACTGATAAACCTGAACATGAAACTGCTTTGGACTCTGGAGACGACCACTTAATTGCTGTGTAAATTGTTGTTAAAATATGAAATGGAGGAGAAACATGTGAAAAATTGTATGGTTAGGTGAGAATAAAATTTTGGTAAACAAATACAAATAAAACAATGGGAAAGGGTCTGGACAAAGTTTGAAATTTTCACCGTGTAATAACTTGAAATATTTTTTTATAAAATGTTGTATAGGTGGTACCTGACACCAGAAAGGATTGCTAAGATGTATAAAAATAGTTCTAGTAATTATTTGTAATATGGGAAAAAGATGGTTATGTAAAGAGGCCCAGAAATAATGGGCACAAATACATACGATTTTAGAAGAAATTGTTAAAGTCAAATTTGAAATGAAACCTGAACTGTATCTGCTTCGAATGGTAGGTGAATAACTTGATAGAAATTGTGGAAGGTTATAATAATAATAATAATAATAATAATAATAATAATAATAATAATAATAATACTTTATTCTTGTATCCCGCCACCATCTCCCCGAAGGGACTCGGGGCAGCTTACAACAGGGACATGCCCAGCATAACAACATAACGTCATAAAAACAGTGATTTAAAACAGTAGTTAACACAACGCAGCAATAAAATGTGCACATAAATAAATACCTTAAAACTCAACATCAATAGGTTATTGCTATACATGACATTGGCAGCAAGAATGACCTACGCTCAAAGATGGAAAGACTCGATGATTCCGTCCCAAGATGATCGGCTCATGAAAATAAGAAAACTTGTGGAAATTGATAAGCTTACTGCATTGATTAAGGAGAAATCTCTTAACTTTAAGATAGATTGGGGTCCATTTATTGTGTTCCTCCTGCACAGATGAGGCCATATATCTATCACTAGATGTACCAATGGGTTATTTTCTTTACTAAATGGGTATAGAAAACTGAAATAATATAACCACCTGACAGAGAATGTAAAGTCCTTATATTAGATTAGATAATGTAGACTGTAGTTGGTAGTTATTTTTTTAATGTTTAGGAAGTAGTAGTATTCTAGAAAAAGCATTTTTAATCTTTTTATTGTTGTTTTTGGTTTTATTTTTTGCATGTAGGCTTTGTATTATTATGTCTTAATAAAAATAAACAAGAAGGGCCAAAAATAAAGTAAAAATAGTACAAGATGAAAAACCCTTTCCTTCCAAAGAGTCTGTTCCCTAAAACTTGCTGAAATAGTAAAGTCAACAACTGCCAGTGGAAGGACAACTGCAACACAAAGTAGGAACCACATTTTTTTTAAAAAATACCCAGCTGAATTAATTGGAAGAAATCTAGGGCATTGGCACTGATGGAAAAATTATCTTTTAATGTTAACGAATAACAAAGGATATATAATCTTGATTTTATAATGCCTGGTCTCCATTTATAAACTATGTCAACTGTAACACTGATAGTATGCTTTCCCCTAAAGCATGGAATGGATTATAGAAAGATGTTATCTCTGACTGGTATGTTCAAAGCTCAGCATGATTGTGTGATTGTGTTTTACGGGGTTTATTCTTAGTCTAAAAACCACACACACAAGGACAGTCTGCTAACCTCCCCGTGAAGACAGTTTCAGATCCAGGAAGAAGTCAGTAAGAAGGCCCTTTCCATGTTACTACCAAATGTGATAGTCAAGATGGAGGCACCAAATGAGGATCTCTGTGAGGCTTTTTTTCCCCGTCACACGAAAGGAGCATGACAAAAAGGAAGCCTTATATAGAAAATATTCTTCAAGTGTTGTCGAAGGCTTTCATGGCCAGGATCACAGGGTTGTTGTGTGTCTTTCGGGCTGTGTGGCCATGTTCCAGAAGCATTCTCTCCTGACGTTTCGCCCACATCTATGGCAGGCATCCTCAGAGGTTGTGAGGTATGGAGAAAACTAAGCAAAGAGGTAAATATATATCTGTGGAAAGTCTAGGGTGAGAGAGGTCAGTGTGAATGTGTGTAGTTAATCACTTTAATTAGCATTGAAAAGCTTATCTGCTGTCTTCTTCCTGCCTCTGGGGCATCCTTTGTTTAGAGTCGTTAACTGCCCTAGGTTGATTCATGTCTGGAAATCCTCTGTTTTTAGAGTATTGCTTTTTATTTACTGTTCTGATTCTTGAGTTTTTTAATACTGGTAGCCAGATTTTGTTCATTTTCATGGTTTCTTCCTTTCTGTTGAAGTTGTCCACATGCTTGTGGATTTCAATGGCTTCTCTGTGTAGTCTGCCTCACCACTAGCTACTTTCAGTGGGACACTGGATTCTATGAACAGAAGGATGGAGTGGCCATGGGGAGCCCTCTCAGCCCAGTAGTAGCAAATTTCTATATGGAATACTTTGAAAAACAGGCCCTAGAAACAGCACCAAAAAAGCCAACTGTTTGGTTCAGATACGTAGATGACACCTTCACGATTTGGAGCCATGGAGAGGAAGAACTCAGCAAGTTCCTGGACCATCTTAACAGCATCCACCCAAACATCCAATTCACCATGGAAAAAGAAAAGGAAGGAAAACTGCCATTTCTAGATGTTCTGGTCATCCGCAAACCCAATCAACAATTGGGCCACACAGTTTACAGAAAACCTACACACACAGATAGATACCTTCATAAAAACTCCAACCATCACCCAAGTCAAAAAAGGAGCACAATCAAAGCCCTGACAGACCGTGCACAAAGAATCTGCGAACCTCACCTCCTCCAAGGTGAACTCAACCACCTAAACTGGGCTCTACAGGCCAATGGATACTCCACCACAGACATCAGAAGAGCTGCAAGGCCAAGAACAAGCCATGAGAGTCAAGACAAAGATCCACCCAGAGGAAAGGTGTTCTTACCATACATCAAGGGAACTACTGACCGCATAGGGAAGCTGATGAAGAAGCACAACCTACAAACTATCTACAGACCCACGAAGAAAATCCAACAAATGCTACGGTCAGCGAAGGACAAGAGGGATCCTCTCTCTTCTGCAGGAGTCTACCGGATACCATGCAGCTGTGGACAAGTCTACATAGGGACCACCAAACGCAGCGCCCAAACAAGAGTCAAAGAACATGAAAGGCACTGCAGACTAATTCAACCAGAGAAATCAGCCATAGCAGAGCATTTGATGAACCAGCCTGGTCACAGAATACTATTTGAGAACACAAAAATGCTGGACCATTCTAACAACTATCATGTCAGACTACACAGAGAAGCCATTGAAATCCACAAGCATGTGGACAACTTCAACAGAAAGGAAGAAACCATGAAAATGAACAAAATCTGGCTACCAGTATTAAAAAACTCAAGAATCAGAACAGTAAATAAAAAGCAATACTCTAAAAACAGAGGATTTCCAGACATGAATCAACCTAGGGCAGTTAACGACTCTAAACAAAGGATGCCCCAGAGGCAGGAAGAAGACAGCAGATAAGCTTTTCAATGCTAATTAAAGTGATTAACTACACACATTCACACTGACCTCTCTCACCCTAGACTTTCCACAGATATATATTTACCTCTTTGCTTAGTTTTCTCCATACCTCACAACCTCTGAGGATGCCTGCCATAGATGTGGGCGAAACGTCAGGAGAGAATGCTTCTGGAACATGGCCACACAGCCCGAAAGACACACAACAACCCTATTCTTCAAGTGTTTGGGCCAAAATTCTATAGGGCTTAGGGACCCTATTATATAGCCTCCCATAAGAAATCACCTGCCCACCTTCACCATTTGAGATTCCAAATGAATCATTAAATCACAAAGTTGGAAGATATCCCAGGGGCCATCGAGTCCATGTAGGAAAAGCACAAAGTATCATAGACAGTTGGCCATCCTCTCTTTAAAGCTTCCAAAAAAGGAGCTTCCTTCACACTCTGAGGCAGAGAGTTCCACTGTTGAACAGTTCTTATGGTCAGAAGATTCTTCCCAATGTTCAGGTGGAATCACCTTTCCTGTAATTTGAATCAATTATTCCAAGTCCTAGTTTCCAGTGCAGCAGAAAACAAGCCTCTTCCTTTCCTTATGATATCCTTTTACATATTTTATTGTGGCGATCATGTCTCCTCTCAACCTTCTCTTCTGCAGGCTGAATAGACCCAGTTCTTTAAGCCATTCTTCAGAGAGATTCATGGTTGCCAGACCTTTGATTATTTTAGTTGTCCTCCTTTGGATATGTTCCAGCTTGTCGATATCTTCCTTGAATTGTAGTGCCCGAATTGGACATAGTATTCCAGGTAAGGCCGGACCAAAGCAGAATAGAGAGGTACCATGATTTCTCTTGATCTAAACACTAGACTCCATTGGATGTAGCCCAAAATCCCATTGGCTTTTTTAGCTGCTGCATCACATTGTTGGTTCATGTTCAACTTGTTGTCCACAAAGACTCCAGGATCGTTTTTACAAGGACTGTGGTTGAACCAGGCATCACCCATCCTGTATCTTTGCATTTGAGATCGAGAGAAACTACTCTTGATTGCATTGTCTCAATTAGCTTCCACAAGGAGCCAGACCAGACCCTGTTTGAGGCAGTCCTATACTATGGAACTGCAGGCGTCCTTCCACATTTGTGGGTTTGACTTTTGTGTATTCGTTATTTTTAGAATCATTAGAGCAGTGGTTCACAAACTGTATTCCGCAGAAACCTAAAGTTCTGTAAAAGCGTTGTAGGGGCTCTACAAAGTCTATGTCATAGAATGAAGATATTATGGAAATTCAGTGTGCCACTTCTTAAAAAAGGAAATTTGACTGATAGACATATACCCGCCAGTAGACAGAATGGCTAACTGAGCTCTGTTCCCCTTCATGTTCACCTATTGATGCAAATCTGGTTTTTTAGCTTATGTTTACACCAAAAAAAAATTAGTTGGATGCTGCCCTGGATTTAAGTATTCAGCTGTTGGGCATAAAGCCCAATTCTAAAACTATTTTAAGTGCACAAATGAAACAACTTTATTCATCCTATCAAGTATGAATCCAATATTTTTCTGTACCAAAATAAAAGTTTGTGGTTATATACAACATTTTCTTGTACAGGCAATCCTCGAATTACAAACATTTGACTTACAAACAATTCATAGTTAAGAACGAGGGCAAGATAACAGGAAGTGTGAGAAAAATATACATTGGAAGAGAAATTCACTCTTGGAAGAGTTACAAGGGGAAAAAGTATCTCCACTTAAGCTTTATCATCAATCTTTGTTTCCACAACAAGCCAAATTTTTCAAAATCCAATTATCACAGGGACAGAAAATGAGGTGAAATCCTCTAACAGGGATACAGACAGCAAAACAAACACAACAGGGTGTTAACAACAACAACAACAACAACAACAACAACAACAACAATTTTATTTCCTACTCAGTTCCCCTTTTGGCTTGAGGCAGGTTACAACATAGCTAAAAACTCATATAAATGCACACATTAAAACATATTTCTACAAAATACATATATTAAAATACACAGAACAATGATTAAAATCTAGTGGACACAAGAAACGAGTTTAAAATTTGTGTACCTTACGACAGCGGCTAGAATAGTATACGCAAGACATTGGCGAAAAAAAGAAATCCCCACAAAACTTGAATGGTTACTTAAAGTTTCAGAAATCAAAAATATGGATAGACTAACTTACCTAATAGCCAAACAACAGGGGACCCCAAGGAAAGAGACCGATTGGCAAAAGGTAAACAAACATATGTATAGATAAAATATAGAGGAATAAGCAGAGAGAGGACATACCATAATAAGAAGTGAAAATAATAAAGAACAGAAATAAATAAATAAACAAAAAAAACAACAACAAAATAAATAAAAAATAAATAAATAAATAACAAACCAGGAAAAAAATTATAAGAAAACCAAATAAATAATAACAATAAACAAAATATTTGTCAAAAAGAATAATAACAATAAGAAGAAGATGAAGAAGAACAACAGTAGGAACAAAACTGAATTAATAAACAAATAGAAGACCACCTCGGACACCTGGCGAAAAATCCATATATGAGAAATAGAAGAATTGAGTGAAGACGACAAATGAAAAACAGGAAGAAGTAGACGGCAATCTTTATGGCGGCGAAGCGGAAGTCAATTTTGTTTTAGTTTTTTTTTTGTGATTTTTTTTTTGTTTTTGTTTTCTGTATTGTTTTGTTTTTTCTTTCTCTATTCCTAAATTTCTTTTTTCTCTTTCTTTTCTTCTTTTTTCTTTCCTATTTTTTCCTGTCTGTTCTTTTCTTCCTATTCTTTCCTCTTTGTCCACTAATACTTATGTAAACCCATCACCCCATCCCTCACCCCCCTCTCTTTTCAGTTCACCCAAATTTTATTGTATATGATTGAAACTTAATAAATATTTATTTAAAAAAAATTGTGATTAAAACTAACTAGGTAGGCCAGCTGGAAGAAATTGGTCTTCAATTTTGCCTTAAATTCCGACAGCTGATCTAGCTGTTGAAGTTAACCCTTCCCTATGCTATCCTAAGCTAATACTGTGTACATTTGGCTGGAGTTACATTTTAAAAACTACCTGTTTCAATTTACATACAAATTCAATTTCAGAACAAACTTACAGCACTTATCTTTTTTGTAACTTGGGGAGTGCCAGAACAATTATCAGCCAAAAAACTGTAGTATATCCCCATGCTTAAAACCCCAAATGTTACCAGCAGCAGATTACAGGAGCTGTCTTCATAGACCTGCCAGCAGCTTATGACACTGTAAATCATTGCCTTTTCCTGAGAAAATCTTAAAATATCACAAAGGACTACCACCTTATCCACTTCACAGGAGTTCTGCTACATAGCAGGAGATTTTTTGTTGAATTTCAGGGCCAGAGAAGCAGATGGCGAAAACAGAACGGCCTGCCTCAGGGAGCATGCTTGCTCCATCAATGTTTAAACATTTACGCAAATGATCAGCCACTGCCAGAAGAGACAGATAGTTTCATCTATGCTGACGATCGTGCCATCACCGCCCAAGCAGGGAGCTTTGAAATGGTCGAACAGAAGCTCTCCGAAGTTTTAGGTGCTCTTACTGCCTATTACAGGGAAAACCAGCTGATTCCTAATCCGTCTAAAACACCTTAAGAAAAGAAAAGGATCTCGAGCTCTAAGGATTACCTGGGAAGGAATCCCACTGGAGAATTGCAGCACACCAAAATACTTGGGAGTTACCTTGACCATACTTTGACTCACAAGAAGCACTGCTTGACTATTAAGCAAAACGTGGGTGCTAGAAACAATATCATACGAAAGCTGACTGGCACAACCTGGGGATCACAACCAGACACAGTGAAGACATCTGCCCTTGCGCTTTGCTGCTCTGTTGTTCAATGCGCATCCCCAGTGTAGAACACATCTCACCATGTTAAAACAGTGGATGTGGCTCATAATGAGATATGCCGCATTATCACAGGATGTCTATGCCCTACATCACTGGAGAAATTATACTGCTTAGCTGGTATTGCACCACTTGACATCCGCCAAGAAATAGCAGCCAGTAATGAAAGGTCCAAGGCAGTGACATCTCCAGCCCATCTGTGACAGTGCGAGTGGTGCCATCTATGTGTCGAACTGTAAGTTGCAAGATTTGAATTGTATCATGCCTGATTTTGCCTTTACCCTGTAAATGTAGTTGGATTGATTGGCTATTTATAGCTGTCAATCAATGTTGTTTGCACCAGTTATATTGCTCCCTCAGCTCAATTGTTTGACTCCACCCTTTCCTGACGTGGGTCAGTGTTTCCTTTTTCATTCCACCATCAAGCTTTCTATCAGATGGATGTGAGAAACTTGGCTCTAAAAGCCCTTGATTAAGTTACCTCTCAACACCAATTCTGAGGTTCTTACCCTTGAGACTTATGCTTCATGTTCAGGCCAACTTGGACGACGTTGAGGAGTCTCAAGCGCCTTCAGATCAGTTCTTTGGCACCAGAAGAAGACTATGTGTCTTCAAACATAGGCCATTTGGACTGAGGCTGAGGATTGCTCTGGCATTCACAGCCAGAGAAAGAGGGACCTGGAAAGGCTTCTCAGCTGCAGAGCTCCTTGGACATAAGACAACCAAAGACTGTAATGTATATTTTTCTTTACCCCTTTGAAACTTCCAGCTTATTGCCTTAAAGGGATAACCTTTTGAAACAATAAAACCAGTTTTGAGTTATCTACAGTGTTTTGATCCTTGGGAGTTCCAGCTTCCCTAAAGGAGGGCAAGAAGCAATCCCCTGGGGAAAGATGTCACGTCCATGCCTCTTTCGCTAAGAATTATAACCCCAGGCGCGATGGCACACCATCCCTTGTTGAGATATCAGCCAGCATGTCTGTGCCTTAAATCAAGAAATAGTTTTATAAGATGTACAGAGATACACACAGGAACATCCCAGCAAGCGAGAGTCCAAAAATGGCAGGCTAAAACCCAGAACCTCAAGCCATGTCTGATACCGAAATAGAGTCTCTCCCCCCCGAACACACAGAAGACTGGGTGCCTTGGAAGGCACTGAACACACTGAGCTCTGGAACCATGAGATGCAGAGCCAACCTTAAGAAATGGGGCCACAAAGTGGAGTCCATGACATGCGAGTGTGGAGAAGAGCAAACTACAGACCACCTATTTCAATGCATTCTGAACCTTGCCACATGCACAATGGAAGACCTTCTTATAGCAACACCAGAGGTACTCCAAGTGGCCAGCTACTGGTCAAAGGACGTTTAGTATAATGCCAAGTATTTTAACTTTATGTTTTTAAATACATTACAACTGTATCCTCGATTTGCTTCTGATACGATAAATAAATAAATAGTTGAAGTGTTATAAATGTGTAATGTGAAAGGACTCGTAGAAACAAAGCCTCAAGATATGGCCACACAGAAGGATGAGAAGATCTGAGTCTCAGTGCTTTGACTTATCGGGGGGAAGCACGTTTGGCTAGCTTTCAGTGCATCCTCAAGAAATCCTGGATCTTCTCCTGTTAAAACAATGAATGCTTGTCACTCATTCTTATAAAGTGCTCGGAGGCAAAAGCAAGCATGTGTTATTGTTTTCCCCCCCTAATAATATCACATAATGAAGTGACTTAGTTTTCTTTTTGGTTATCTTTGCCCCCAGAAGCATAATTCATGTGCATTTAATCTCTGCTCATCCGTGTTTTCTTCATAGTGATAGCTTCTCTTGTTTAGCAAACACAGCTTTGCAAACAGCCGTAAATAAAGGGGGGGGGGGGCGAATAACCCACAAAAATGTGTTATTGGCTGCCTGCCCACAGCTATCAATGCTGTCATGTCATGTGTCCTAAAAAAGGCAAGGGGTGTGGGGGTGGAAGGAGAGAAAAATACAAATTTTGCACAGATTTTATGAATGAATGCCTGAAGGTGGTTCTCCTTTGACAAGGGGCTCTTTAGAAGTATGATCAAACCCAGATCTGAAAAGAAGGGCTAGCTATATATGGCGAAAAAATCCCTGTGTTCTCAGCCCGACATTTATGTGTGCTCATGTTGTTTTGCCAGCTCTATGGATTCTCCTTACTTCCAGATCCCCAAGGTCCCAGCAAGAAAGAGAAAAGAGTGAACAAAAATGCAAACAGCTTGAAGCATTAAGATGAGACAGATGTGGGAATCGTATGGCTCTACAGATGTTGAGGTGCAGCTTTCATCATCCCCAATGCACTAGAGCAAATGGTGAGATAGGTTGGGGCTTACAGTTCAAAACCGGGAGGGTCACATCTCTCAATTCCTAAACCAATAGCTTCTAGACACCTGGAAGAATGAAGACTGTGACCACAATACATCAGGATTGTGTAAACAAATGTGCTTGTGGTTATGCAGTTTGTTGTGCTGTACATACCCTGCACTGTTGGACAACTGAAACAAGACACCAACCAAATGCGCATTGCACATCCATGCCCAATGATGCTACATACACAACTCCACTTCTTCATGTTTGAATTAACTTATGTTCTGCATTTTGCAAAAATGACCAATATCTTTAGCGGAGAAATTAGGAGCCTCCGGTGGCCTAGGGGATAAAAGCCTCACGATTTGAAGGTTGGTTTGCTGACCTGAAGGCTGCCAGGTCCGAATCCCACCCGGGGAGAGTGCGGATGAACTCCCTTTATCAGCTCCAGCTCCATGCGGGGACATGAGAGAAGCCTCCCACAAGGATGGTAAAAACATCAAAACATTCGGGCGTCCCCTGGGCAACGTCCTTGCAGATGGCCAATTCTCTCCAGAAGCAACTCTGGTTGCTCCTGACACGAAAAAAAGGGAAAAAACTGGGGAAATTCACTGACCTGCCCAGTGCACATCTGTACCCAATGGGGGTTCATGCACAACTCTACTTCTGCAGCTTAAAATGCACTACAATGTTCTGCTTTATGCAAAAAAATGTTCAAAGCCTTCAATTGAAGACCTTAATCCACAAAATCATTTGAATTGTGGGTCTAGAGTCCTACAAATAGCACGGGCTGCCAAGAAGAGAAAGACATAGCTCTGCACACAAATCAAGCCTGAATTCTCACTAGAATGAATAAACTGAAGCTATCATACATTGGAGATATCATGAGAAGAGGCAGCTCACTGGAATAGGAGATGATGATGGATGAACTGGAAGCCAGTAGAAAAAGGGAAAGACCATGATTACTGGTAGATTGATCTGCCATACAATGCAGTTTGAAAATGTATTGTTTAATTGCATTGATCTGAACAAAACTATTGGTGACTAGGGCTCTTGATAGTCTTGCATTCAGAGGGTCACCATAATTCAAAGATAACTTGACAGTAAATAACAAAGGCACAGGGCTTCATTATGGTTTTCACAATTTCTACCCTTGGTTTAGAATCAGAATAAGAAGGATAGGGATTTTATTTAATTTGGCATTTCAAAACCATTTTGCAAAATATGCCTTTTTCTTCATGTTCAAAATAGAGCAAACTTGAGACTGGAATGGGCAAGAAACTAAGACCGAGATTCATCCACCCAGACCCAAGATTTTGAGTGAAATGTTTGGGTTGTTATCCTGGTGCATTGTACCATAATAGTGCTAAACTAGGATTGCCACTTCCTTTTCTGAGTAGTTCCTCTTCTTTAATACATAAATGACATGTAGCTTTCAACATATCCTCACCATGTGGGGAAAAGCTGTCCCTTCAGCAGAGGGGTGAACTTTCATTTTGTTGGTGATTATATGATCAAAATTGTCACAAATTACATATACAGTAGAGTCTCACTTATCCAACATAAACGGGCCGGCAGAACGTTGGATAAGCGAATATGTTGGATAATAAGAAGAGATTAAGAAAAAGCCTATTAATCACCAAATTAGGTTATGATTTTACCAATTAAGCACCAAAACATCATGTTATACAACAAATTTGACAGAAAAAGTAGTTCATTACACATTAATGCTATGTAGTAATTACTGTATTTACGAATTTAGCACCAAAATATCACGATGTATTGAAAACATTGACTACAAAAATGCGTTGGATAATCCAGAACGTTGGATAAGCGAGTGTTGGATAAGTGAGACTCTACTGTACAGGGAAGAAAGAACTTGAAGGGGGTCCCAAGGTTGCCAAAGACCATCAGTAAAGACCATACTTCTGATGGTCTTAGGAATCCCTTTGGCAGAGAAGGCTGGATGTAGGTGAACTACAACTTCAAAACTCAAGGTCGGTGCCCATTAAACCCTTCCAGTGTTTTCTGTTGGTCATGGGAGTTCTGTGTGCCAAATTTGGTTCAATTCCATTGTTGGTGGAGTTCAGAATGCTCTTTCATAGAATCATAGAGTTGGAAGAGACCTCACGGGCCATCCAGTCCAATCCCATTCTGCCAAGAAGAATAAAAATCACATTCAAAGCAGCCATGACAGATGGCCATCCAGCCTCTTAAAAGCCTCCAGAGAAGGAGCCTCCAACACACTCTGAGGCAGAGAGTTCCACTGCTGAACAGCTCTCACAGTTAGGAAGTTCTTTCTAATGTTCAAACCTTTGATTGTAGGTTACCTATAGATCCCAGCAACTAAAACTTCCAAATGACAAAATCAATGCCCCCCAAACCCACTAGTATTCAAGTTTTGGCGTATCAGGTATTTGTGCCAAATTTGGTCCAGATCCATCGTTGTTTGGGTTCACAGTGTTCTCCGCGGGTAGGTAAACTACATCTCCCCTAAATCACTGTCAGTTCCTCCCAAATCCCTCCAGTATTTTCTGTTGGTCATGGGGGTTCTGTGTGGGAAATTTGGCACAATTCTATCATAGTTAGGGTTCAAGGGGCTCTTTGATTGTATGTGAACTATAAATCCCAGCAACTACAACTCCCAAATGTCAAGGCCTATTTTCCACAAACTCCACCTGTGTTTACATTTGGGAATATTGAGCATTCATGCCAAGTTTGGTCCAGATCCATCATTGAGGCTACAGGGCTCTCTGAATGTAGGTGAACTACAACTCCAAAACTCAAGGTCGATGTCCACCAAACCCTTCCAGTATTTTCTGTTGGTCATGGGTGTTCTGTGTGCCAAGTCTGGTTCAATTCCATTGTTGGAATTGTTGCTTTAATTGTAGGTGAACTATAAATCCCAGCAACTACAACTCCCAAATGACAAAATCAATCCCCCGCCCCCAGCCCCACCAGTATTCAGATTTGGGCGGATCAGGTATTTGTGCCAAATTTGGTCCAGTGAATGAAAATACATCCTGCATATCAGATATTTACATTATGATTCATAACAGTAGCAAAATTACAGTTATGAAGTAGCAACAAAAATAATTTTATGGTTTATTTCGTGTCAAAAGCATTGTACAACAAATACATTTCAAATAATGGAAATAAAAAAAAATCACAAGCAACTAAATAGTTTTGGACCAAAAGCGGGCAACAGCAACCACATTGTCTGTAGCTTTAAACAACTCCTCCTCCATACATGAGGCAGGGCATTGTGGGCAAGCATACATATGCTGAGTTGTTTGTTCAGCTCCACAGTCACACAAGGTGGAGGATTCCTCCAGGTAGTGCCACCTTGCCAAGTTGTCTTTTGATCTGCCCACTCCACTTCTGAGTCTGTTCAGGGACTTCCAAGTTGCCCATTCCTGGTTTGCCCCTGGAGGAAGACCCTCTTGGGGGGCCATCCAGTTAGAATTGCCAGGTTTAGCTGCCCAGAGAGACACCCTTGCTGCTGCTGGAGGAACATCAAGAGGAGTGGTGGTTCTCATGAAGCCCTTCCTTGATTTGAGTCTGGTGGGAGGAAGGTGATAGCCATGCAGTGGGTGGCTTTCACAATATTCGACCTTTTTTCTCTCACCATTAGCAGCAACATCCCGTCGCACGTCAGGAGGGGCAATGCCAGCTAACTTGTAGAGTTTATCAACAGGTGTAGGTTTAAGGCATCCCGTGATGATTCTGCATGTTTCATTCAATGCTATGTCCACCTGCTTTGCATGGGCAGACTTGTGCCAAACAGGACAGGCATTGGATTTTATGGTTAGGGGTCAGCACAACATGAGGAACTGTATTAAGGGGTCTTGGCATCAGGAAGCTTGAGAACCACTGCTTTAGGGTATTTAGGCATTTTAGCCTCTATACACAACTGTAAAAGCTGAATAGAACTGAATTTAAAATATTGCAAATATAGACATGCCATGAAACAGGTATAAAAGCAGCATATAAGGCCATTAAAATAATTGTCTTTTTACTGACAGAGCCACCACCAATGTCATAATTGAGTATTTAATGAATAAACACAGATCTGCATTTCCTCCCGTAAAAGAGTACAAGCGACAGTGACAAGGTTGCAACAGGAACACACGCATAGAGGCACACAGGGCTCTGAGCTCATTTACCCCTCAGCTGTTAACCTCTGTAATCCGTCCTAGGCTTTAAGGTTTGAAATCAGACAAGTGCCGATGTCCCCAAAGCGTTCCTATAAAGGCCTGGCAACCCTTGGGCAGATAAACGCCTATTAATCACTGGTTAAAGCTCCATAAAAGACAGCTTAAAAACCAGTCAATAGCTATTTAATCAGCATTTCCCCTTAGACAAAATGGAATGCATTTCCGAACTCTCTTCTGAGTAGCATTCCTGAGCCACAGCTGAAAGAGGCCGGGAAAGAAAGCCAGGCCAAGCAGAGGCTCTGTTGCAAAGCAAGGTCGTCCATATACCTTCTGCCAAGATAAGCTACGTGCCAAGAAGAATCCTAAATTCAGCACGCAGCATAAATTATGCAAAACCCTAAAAATAATGCCCAACATACATTCCTTAGGATGGCTGCCAAAAATCTCAGGCACTTTACACATGGGTGGGAGCACCTAGGAATGCAAGAAGAATCATCTCCTCGTGGCTACAGGATGGTGGAGCAAAGATTTAGGAAATTTGATCCTGGCTCTCAAATATTTGAAGTTCTGGAATTTTAAAATATTTAAGTGTGGTCCATGTCCTGTTCCATAGGATTCCTGAATCCCACATTTGTGGCTCCAAAGCCTGCAGCCAGTTCTCTGGGTGACTCCAATTTTAAGCACTTTAACTTACAATTTTCAGACATTTTCTGCCCCAAAACTATGGTGACATGTCCATAATTTTACATATGAGGCACCTTGCTCTATGACTCCAATTTTAAAGCACCTTTAATGTACAATTTTCAGGCATTTTTGCCCCGAAACTACAACATGCCCATAACTTCACATATGAGGCACCTTGCTCTTACTTACACCAAGAACCTTTCCAAGTGTTTTTCTTTGTCTGTATCATCGCTAAATAGTAAAGAGAAGTCATGTGATCTCACCTCCATCATACTCAGACACATGCAGATGATCAAGGGGCTTTTGTGAAAATTACCCCTGTACATTTAATTGCCTCTGTTCTAAATTTGTCATTGCTGCCCCCACCATATCCACAGATTCAGCATCTATGGATTCAGCCATCCATGGCTTCAAAATATCCCAATATACTTATATAGAAGTCTAAAGTAAAGGCAAATGTTTCCCCTTGACATTAAGTCTAGTCGAGTCCGACTCTGTGGGCTGGTGCTCTTCACCATTTCTCAGCCAAACAGCCAGCATTGTCCATAGACGCCTCCTAGGTCATGTGGCTGGCATGACTACATGGAGTGCCAGTTACCTTCCCATTGAAGCAGTACCTATTGATCTACTCATATTTGCATGTTTTGAACTGCTAGGTTGGCAGAAGCTGGGGCTAACAACAAGAGCTCACCCCATCTGCAGATCTGAACTGCCGACCTTCAGATCAGCAAGTTCTGCAGCTTAGCGGTTTAACCCACTGCGTCATCATGGCCCCTTCCGTAGAAGTCTACTTTGTGTATAATTCAAGGGCAAGTTTTGAGACCAAAATAACAGATTTGGACTTGAACTGTGGATAAGTTAAGGGTCACGTGGAGAGCAGAAAGAGCTGGCATCTTTTCAAGGCAACCACTCCCCATGGCCACTGCCACTTCCCTGCCCATGCATTCCACATTTCTAGATGCAAAACCTCAGCAGAGAGAGTACAGGGGATTGATGCTCCATTAAGTTTATCCCAGGATGGGCAAAGCCAGAGCTTTCCAAATATTTCATATTACTTCACACTTTTTAGGCATGCTCTCATTTCACAAAGCAGTTATTCAGTTTTATCAGCAAACCGGAGGTTAAATAATCTCCTTATAAGAGATACAGACACATACATAAATTGTGATAACAAAACGTATGGGGACACAACATACCTCATGAAAACCTTTCATGTATATATATTTGTAAGTCGGATGTTTGTAACTCAGGGACTGCCAATATTTTAGGTTTTTTTCTATTACATGAAATAATAGGACGGAGGACTGAAAAGAGGCTGAGACAAGAAGAGCTATGAAGCAGGAACACCAAACATCTGACTTCTGTTTTTTATTGTCCAACTTCTCCATAAATTGCAAATGTATATTAATTAGTAATAAAAAATATATAACATAGTATTTCATCACCACCACGTGCACTATCAGACTTAGATTGTTGGGACATAAAATATATTTTATTAAATTTTCTGACCAAGAAAACTTCCCTCAGTTCCTATGAAAGCAAAGACACAACAAACTAAGCATTCCATTTTGGGTTGATGCCAGAGTCAGTACATTTCTACTGACTCTGAATCTACCCAAAATTGTTTCCAACTTGACTCTTGACTCTCCAGCCCTGCGGACAAGGAAGGACTAACAAGACTAGCCAACCCAAACTTGAGGCCCTTCAGATATGCTGCACTGCAACCCCCCTCATCCCTAGTTAGCTGCATTAATGAATTTATGGCTCATCATCATTTTTTTAAAGGGGAAAACTGGTTTGTTCTCAGCTCCCATTAGTAGGTTTCTTGAGAATTGGATGGTTAGTTCATTCAGTCGAGGCCTGTCACAGGTTATTCATCAAGACGAAGAGTAAAACAAGAGGGTGCTCATCAGCCAGTCCAGGAAATAACAAGCTAGGAATCCAGGTATAAGAAACCAAAAAGGAGTAAACAGTAGCCACTCCAAGGCCCTGAAAACATTCTGAAGTTTATAAGAGTGTTCCAGGAAGATTTATAGTCACTTGTCTCCAAAAACACCAGGTGACTAATTAATCAGTATCTTCTATTTAACAGCCAAAGATTGGCACAATCTCTCTTTATCCCTTCACTGTTCAGAAAAGGATGTCTTTAGCATCCCCAGTGTCCATCACTTTCTGCCTCCCACTGCCTCAGCCTCCAGCTCTTCAAATTCAGAAACACTGCTATCATCAGAAGATGCTCATTCTTGGACATCCAACTCCTCTGAATCTTTGGATTCTAGAGAGCGAGTTATGACATGTTTACTGTTTCAAAGACTCTTCTGTTTTGATTACTTGGTGGCAATTCTTACAACCCACAAAGATGATGAGGCCATTGACCAGGCACAAGTGACCGCTTGAAATGTGACCTGGTGATCTTTATGAAGCATGCAAAATTGCAAGAAATTATGTTTCTGACATTTTATAAGGCTTTCAGGTCAGGAATGAGGAACTTGTGTTTTGCAGGCCTTAGGCAGAGCTTGGAAAAATTTTTAGACTACAGTTTCCTGAACCCTTCACGCCATCATGCTGGTTTGGAGAGGTCTGAGAGCTGTGGCTTAAAACGAACCTTTGCAACCTCTACAACCTTTTCCTCTGGTTCTCCCCTCTGCCATAGCACTCGCAATACTGTGAAAATCTGGTTGTTTAGCTTTGCCATTTGTGTGTTCATTCATTCTGGTATTCATCTTCCCTGGGAAAGCTGCTAGAGTGATTTTGAAACTTAAACACAGATTTTTAAGGAAGGGCCTTTTAAATATTTCTAATGTTTTGATTCATTGTCTTTGGTTTTCAAAATGTTCTTCAATAGTGGGGGAAACCACATATTTCAAGGGAGCTCTATTAAATTGGTACTTGTTTATTCCCTTTTCACAATGACGGGGGCATTTGTCAAGTGTAGGATTCCTGAATGAGTAGTGTTGCCAAAAGCAAAAGTATCACTATGTAATCAATAATAGCAACCACCAGAGAGTGGAAGGTTTGTAGACATTTTCTGTTTGTTTTGTATATATGTGTGCAGTTTTGTTCTTGTCTTTCTGTTTCTTATTTTTAATACTTACAGTGGAGTCTCACTTATCCAAGCCTCGCTTATCCAAGTTTATGGATTATCCCAGCCATTTTTGAAGTCAATGTTTTCAATATATCGTGATATTTTGGTGCTAAATTCGTAAATACAGTAATTACAGCATAACATTACTGCATATTGAACTGCTTTTTCTGTCAAATTTGTTGTATAACATGATGTTTTGGTGCTTAATTTGTAAAATCATAACCTAATTTGATGTTTAATAGGCTTTTCCTTAATCCCTCCTTGTTATCCAAGATATTCGCTTATCCAAGCTTCTGCTGGCCCGTTTAGCTTGGATAAGTGAGACTCTACTGTACTTAGTTATAGTACTGGAGCCCCCAGTGGAGCAATGGGTTAAACCCTTGTGCCAGCAGGACTGCTGACTTGAAGGTTGGGCTGCTGACCTGAAGGTTGCCAGTTCGAATATGGGTAGAGCAGGTGTGCTCCCTCTATCAGCTCCAGCTCCATGTGGGGACATGAGGGAAACCTCCCACAAGGATGGTAAAACATCAAACACCCAGGTGTCCCCTGGTTGACGTCCTTACAGATGGCCAATTCTCTCACACCAGAAATGACTTAAGAAACTGCAAGTTGCTTCCTGACAAGAAAAAGTTACAGTACTATAGTAGCAGATTATGTAGCTGTTTAGTGTCTAGCTTTTATATCTAAAATTGCTGATGTGGCTTATATTGCTTAATCAAACATACTTTAGAAACAGAAGAGGCCATCAAGGCCCGGGCTGTGGCGCAGGCTGGAGAGCAAGCCAGCTGAATCCAGCTGCAGTGAATCACTCTGACCAGGAGGTCATGAGTTCGAGGCCCGCTCAGAGCCTATGTTTGTCTTGTCTTTGTTCTATGTTAAAAATGCATTGAATGTTTGCCTATATGTGTAATGTGATCCGCCCTGAGTCCCCTTCAGTGTGAGAAGGGCGGAATATAAATGCTGTAAATAAATAAATAAATAAATAAATAAATAAATAGCATCTCAGATCTGTCTGCCTTTTCTTACCACTTTCACTTAATAATCACAGAAAGAGCTAGAAAGGACCACAAGGGCCATCTAAGCCTTATGGTCCATTCTGGATCACGTAACTGAAACAATCCTGAAATGTTCGTCCAATCTCTTTCCAAAGATCCACTTTCAATCCGCCTTTCATGTAATTATGCCAACATAGATATAAGATCTCAGACTACATTTGTGCAAAATCACTAATACCCAACTGGCCAGTTTCTGCCACAAAAATATGGCGATGCCCCAAAGCGATGGACTGACCTATTTTTCCTGGACTCAGCCCAACTTGAAATTCAAAGAAATTTTCTATTGATTAACTTATATATGACGGTCTAATTCCTTTATTCCGCTTGCATCCAAGTTCATTAACATCAGCTTCAACATCTGGTAGTAGGAAGAAAATCCCTTTTCAATTACTCACTAATGCTCTTTGTGGACTGGAAGGCGGGGAACAACAGCCCGAAGGCCTGATCCAAAAAGATGAAATATCCAAGGACGTTGTCTCTTAAAAGACAGCGAAGCAAATTTAAAGCCTGAGATACCGAGAAGCGATAAACACATTTTTAAAATACGAAAAGCCTCTTCATTTCTTAATGTCCTTTGCAAGCGCTATTTATTATAGGCCGTAAAGTACAGGCAAGGGAAGCGTATGTCTTAAAATTTCAAGTGCCAGGACAATCTGAGGACGACACTGCCCAGTTTTATGGAAGGCAATATCTCCGGCGGGATCAATGCAGGTGGCTCAGCACCGAATACAGTGATCAGGAGCCAAACATCAGCATCTGGCTGCAAACCACTTTGGATGCTGTGAGGTCTGATCAGATGGTTCTAGAGAGCAAAAACGAACCCAATTCTTTATGTATCCCAAGAGGAACCATCTGACAGATATTTATACAGAACTTTACAGTTTCCAGCAAATTCAATCAGAACCAAAAATTGGGCCATTTGGAAGAGAAGATGATTCTAATTATTTTGTGCTAGGAAATACTTTCTGCTCTTCCCTCCTTCTTCTTCTTTCCTTTGCAAGTTCTTCACTTGTTATCCTCTCTGCACATATGTGCCTTCAGGGTGTTTGTGACCCTACTTAGCTTCCAAAAGATTTGAGCAGAAGTGTTAAAAAACAACATCTCCTGGAGGTCTCCTAATAAATTCCTAATGACAGCATTTTCTCTGCAGAAAGGAGCTCCTTTCTGCGCAGAATATACGAGTTCTGTTCTTATGCCAGAAATGTCTTTTCTATTATTTTAAATGGGTGAATTTGAAAGCCAAAATGTGAAGATTCTCATCATCCCAGGATTCTTCTCATCTGGGGTTCTTAACATTTGAAAGGCACGTTTTTGAACATTTTGCAAGGAAAACATTATTCTTTCCATCTTTCCTACTAACCAGATCAAATCTTGCTGAGTTTCCTAAAGCAGAAAAGATCTACATTCATGTTAGTTACCAGTTTTGATTTTTTTTTCTTGTGGTTTGTTTGACATGGTCTGTAGACCATAAACAAATGCCTGAATGACCAGCTGATTGATGGTGTGTCTACACTGTGGAATTAATTTTATTTATTTATTTATTTACAGTATTTATATTCCGTCCTTCTCACTCCGAAGGACACTCAGGGCGGATTACAATGAACATATATATGGCAAACATTCAATGTCATCAGACAAAGAGCATACGGTATAGACACACACAGAGGCATTTAACATTTTCAGCTTCATGATTCCAGCCACAGGGAGAGCTGTTGCTTCACCGTCCACTAGTGACTGTACTTCCTCATTCCTTTCCACGCGTTGCTGGCAGTTTTATGGTGTTGTAAAAAAAAATTAGTTAAATTAGCCTCCCACATAAAGTGTACCTAAATTTCCTAGTTGACAGATGAACTGTCTTTTGAGCTGCATAGGTAAACAGCAAGCTGGGCTATTTAATGGTCGGGGGCTTAACCCAACCCGGGCTTCGAACTCATGATTTCTCAGTCAGTATGATTTATTGCAGCTGGTTACTAGCCAGGTGTGCTACAGCCTGGCTGTTAATGCAGTTTGAGAACTTTTTAACTGCCATGGCTTAATATGATGCAATCCTGAGATTTGTACTTTTGTGAGGCATCAGCATTTTTTGGCTAAAGACCTTGTGAAACTATAACTCTCTATATTCCATTGCATTGAGCCATGGCAGCTAATGTGGGGTTGAACTGCATTAACTTGACAGCGTAGATGCACCCCGAGTTGCCAGAATCTTAGGCTGGATCTACACTGGCATATAATGCAGTAGGGGCCGTGGTTAAACCCTTGTGCTGGCTGAACTGCTGACATGAAGGTTGCCAGTTCGAATCCGCAAGAGAGGGGGTGAGCTTCTGTCTGTCAGCTTTAGCTTGCGGGGACATGAGAGAAGCCTGCCAGCAGGATAGTAACACATCTGGGTGTCCCCAAGCAACGTCTTTGTAGACAGTCAATTCTCTCACCCCAAAAGCTTGCTCCCTCCCCCCCTCTGTGTGTGTGTGTGTATGTGTATGTGTGTGTGTGTGTGTGTGTGTGTATATATATATATATATATATACACACACACACACACACACACACACATACATACATACATACACACACACACACACACATACACTAGCTGTGCCCGGCCACGCGTTGCTGTGGCATTGTCTGGTGGTGTCTGTATTTTATAGGCAGTGTGGAAGAGGCCTAAGTGAGGCCTAACTTTGCCTGTCCCCTGGGCTGATTGGGTTGCTAGGAGACCAAGTGGGCAGAGCTTAGCCTTCTAACTGGCAGCAATTGGATAAAAACAATTATTCCTCTTCCTCTAATTAGGACTTTATTTTTCTTTTCTTTTTGTTGTATCAACCTAAAGGCATGGATGAGGGGTTGTGCTGTCAATTTTTGAGGTTGTGCGGTGTTTAGTTTTGTTGTTTTGTCGGTCGCCAGGATTCCATCACTCATATATATATATATATGAATGCAATTTGAAATTTCATTATATGGTTAGTGGAGACCCATGTAATGCAGTTTACACTGAATTTAACTACATTATATGGATCTACACTGACTATATAATGCAGTTCCAAACTGCCTCATATTACAGTGTAGATACAGCCTTACTCTTGTCTCATCTGGAGAAATTAGGGGATGTACTTTCCATAAATAAAGCAAATTCCAAAGGAAGGGAATGCCCCCAAAGGGGTCTGGAAGTCAAGCCCTATGAGAAACAGTTGTTGTGGCCACACATGTTTAGACTGGACAAGAGAAACCTGAAAAGTAGCCAGATAACCCACCTTCAAACATCTTGTCCTGTAAGCTTGTTTTCTCAAGCTCCGGAGGGCAAGATCCTAATAAATAGGTTCAAATTACAAGAAAGTTTTTAGATAAAGATCAGAAAATACTTCCTGACAGCACAAGCTGTTCAACATTAGCTCAGACTGAAAGACTGACCAGACTAAAGTCACATCTGCAATGACTACTTAATGTCAGAGCCCACCAAGGTTCCTGTTCTGGGATTCCTACTCAGAATTTTCCTAGTGGTCTCCAAACCAATACTAGATGGTAACTCTCCAAAGCTATAGTTCCATGATTCTATATGCTGTTACACGGCATTATATCAGCAAGACACCAAACCTGTATGGATATGCTGTTAGGAATTGTGGGAGCTGAAGTCAAAATGGTGCCCAGGGCACAGGCAGAGTGCACTTAGGCATCCACACTGCTTATAAAATACAGATTATCTGATTTGAACTGGATTATATGGCAGTGTAGACTCAAGGCCCTTCCATACAGCTATATTACCCAGAATGCCAAGGTAGATAATCCAAAGTATCTGTTTGAACTGGATCATCTTGAGTCCACACTGCCATATAATCCAGTTCAGTGGGGATTTTGTACAGTTGTGTAGAAGGGGCCTCATATAATCCAGTTCTAAGCAGATAATATAAGATTATGACTATAATATGAAATAACTACTGTGGTATAATAATACAGAACAATATAATCTCTAAAACCAGGACAGTAAATAAAAGGCAACACTCTGAAAGCAGGGAAATTGGGAATTCCAGAAAGGAAACAATCAGGACTGGCTAACACTTCCCAACAAAGGATTCCCCCAGGCAGGAAGATGCCAGGCTTTGAATCTGCAAGGCCATTACATGCTAATCAAGGTGGCTAATTGCAGCATTCATATCTGCCACACTGAGACTATTAATTGCTATTCAACCTGGCCAACCAAGGATTCTGCAAGGTAGAAAGCGCCCAGGCTTGCAAGCAGCAAGGCTGTTCAGTGCTATTCAACCTGTCCAACCAAGACTTCCCCTAGGTGAAAAACCCCCCAGGCTTTGAAGCCACGAGGCTGCTCCGTACCATTCAATCTGGCCTAGCAAGGATGCTCTATGTAGAAAGCAGCCAGGCTTTTAAGCTGCAAGACTATTCAGTGCAATTCAAGCTGGCCAAACAATGATTCCCCTACAAAGGAAGTAGCCAGGCTTCAAAGCGGCTCTTTGGGCGTGCTACTCCAGCTATTCTAGAAAATGGCCAGGTTTTGAGGCTGCAAGGCTATTCACTGATATTCTACCTGGCCAATGAAATGGTTCCCATAAGCCACAGCAACACGTGGCCGGGCAAAGCTAGTATATATACAAACAAGAAAGAAAGAGTGCACAAGAATGGCTCAAGATGCCCGGTTCTCAGGAAACCATGAATTCCTGTTGAGCAACAACAAAAATGTTATCTGGATACAACAAGCTGGTTTAGGCTGATTGAGTTGGACTACTGGTCTATCTCACTAAGTACTGTCGACTCAGACCGGCAGCTGCTGTGCAAAGAGAGATTTATTCCTCCCATTACTTGGGATTGGTTCCTTTTTGTCTACATTGAAGAATGAATGCAGAGTAGGTGCTGTTGTATGTCCCCATACCTTGTGAAACATTTTTAATGCTGAAACATAATTGGGCTTTCTCCCCATCCAAGCAAGTCTGGTTGGTCCTATCCCTTTAAAGCTTCCATTGGGCAGCCAAAGAATGCCCTTCTCTATGGCATTCCATGTTGGAAATTGCAGCTACCTCTTTCAAAACCAGGTTCTAGGATTGTGTTTACTCTGTTTCTAGGATTTTCTGATGGATATATTGTTGTGTTTTAAAGCTGTTTTTGTCTTTATATTGTTACTAGCTATGCCCGGCCACGCGTTGCTGTGGCATTGTCTGGTGGTGTCTGTATTTTATAGGCAGTGTGGAAGAGGTCTAAGTGAGACCTAACTTTGCCTGTCCCCTGGGCTGAGTGGGTTGCTAGGAGACCAAGTGGGCAGAGCTTAGCCTTCTAACTGGCAGCAATTGGATAAAAACAATTACTCCTCTCCCTCTAATTAGGACTTTATTTTTCTTTTTGTTGTATCAACCTAGAGGCGTGGATGAGGGGTTGTGCTGTCAATTTTCGAGGTTGTGAGGTGTTTAGTTTTGTTGTTTTGTAGGTCGCCAGGATTCCATCACTCTTTTATATATATAGATAATGGATTTTCGTTTTTCATCATTCATCTTGGAAGCCCTTGTGGGCTGCGAGGTGATACTGAAATACTATTTGAGTTTATTGAATGCATTTGCATTTACATGTGATTTGAAAATTGTGCAGTCGATGTCTACATAAGCATTCTCTCCAGTCTCCAGAGCAATTCTATGCTCAATTTGAACCAAATGTTGACCGTAGTAACACTAGATCTCCCTGCAGGATTCTTCCGGAAGCCTATCCTTATTTCAGGACAGCAAAATAAGGTTGCAGATTATCATAGAATCATAAGAGCTGAAAAAGATTGCACAAGCCATCTAAAGCATGACAACTGCATTGCAGGAAGAGTCCTAAAACAGATCCCTCGTGTGTAATACATGAGACTACTGCACAATCAGCTCTTCACATTTTTAACTTGAGAAAACAAAGTGCAATTCCAATGATTCCATGGCATCGAGCCATGACAGTTAAAGTGGTGTCAAACTGCACTAATTATTTAGTATAGAGATGCACCCATAGTGGATCAGTCCCATAAAGAACCACCAGGATTGCCTCCATAGACATAAATTTAACACTATGTATTTTGTTCTATGCATTGTAATAGTGTTTTCAAAGGCTTTCATGGCCAGAATCACTGTGAGTTATCCGAACTGCATGGCCATGTTCCAGAAGCATTCTTTCCTGATGTTTCGCCTGCATCTATGGTAGGCATCCTCAGACGTTTTGAGGTCTGTTGGAAACTAGGCAAGTTGGGTTTATATATCTGGCAGGCAGTAAGCAGACAGACCCTGAAGCTGAAAGGCTAGTCAATGCTAATAAAGGTGGTCAATTGCAACATTCACACCTGCCTCTAACCAACAAGAGTTCTTTCTCCCACCCAGGACATTATTCCACAGATATATAAACCTCACTTGATTATTTTCCAGTAGACCTCACAACCTCTGAAGATGACTGCCATAGATGCAGGTGAAACTTCAGGAAATAACGCTTCTGGAACATGGCCAGACAGCCTGGAAAACTCACAGCAACTCATTTTAATAGTGTTTTATCTCTTGTTTTAGGAGCCCCCAGAGGCGCAGTGCGTGCTGGCAGGACTGATGACCTAAAGGTTACAGGTTCGAATCCAACCCGGGGAGAGCACGTGTGAGCTCCCTCTGTCAGCTCCAGCTCCATTCGGGGACATGAGGGAAGCCTCCCACAAGGATGGTAAAAACATCAAAGCATCCAGGCGTCCCCTGGGCAACATCCTTGCAGACGGCCAATTCTCTCACACCAGAAGTGACTTGCAGTTTTTCAAGTCGCTCCTGACATTAAAAAAATCTCTTTTTATTTACATTGTACTTCGAGCCCCAGGTTACAAACATTCTACATACTTTTAGTTAAGAACGGGGCTGAGACAATGGGAAGTGAGAGGAATCTACCCCTTGGAAGGAAAATTCACTCCTGGAAGAGTTGTTTTTATGGGGAAAGGGGGTCTCCACTGAAGCTTTATTGCCCATCCTTGCTTCTACAACAAGCCAAATTTTCCAAAATCCTATTATCACAGGGACAGAAAGTGAGGTGAAATCTTCTGAACGAGGCCACAGACAGCAAAATAGATATACCGCAGTGGTGTTAACCCTTCCCTATGGTATCCAAAGCTCTCTCTCTTTCTCTGTATATGTGTATGTATCTCTATCTATCTATCTATCTATCTATCTATTTCTGGAGTTAACTTTAAAAAAGTACGTGTTTTGATTTGCACACAAATTCAGCTTGAGAAAACCCTTCTGAACCTATCTTGGCTGTAATTTAGGCATTGCCTGTATTGGGAAAAGCTATGCTTCTTTAAACCAACCTAGCATTGTCTAAGGGCACATCTACACTGACAGGAGAACATGGTTTTGGTATGCAGATGTTGGGGACTGATAATCCTGGAACCAGTTCAAGGCCCGGATAGTGATAACACAATTTCCAGAGATGAGTTTCCAATAAATTCCAGGATTTGTATCTGCAGATTACATGCACCAAGAGTGTTTTGGATGTCCACCCAGTGATTTGCATTCTACAAATGCTGATTTCACTGTGGGATGTTTTTTGCTATAGAACATGCTGGAATGAATTTAGGGCTCTGTTTTGGACAATTCCTCGATTTTGCCAATGAAAAGATTGTAGTACTTAAAGGGAGCTGCAGCATGCACCAAAGAAGAGACCAGAATGGCTATCCAGTCCAACATCATGCCATGCAATAAAACATAATCAAAGCACCCTGACAGATGGCCAACATCCAGAGAAGGAGATCCCACCACAATCCAAAGTAACATATTCAACTGCAAAACATCTGTTACCATCAGGAAGTTTTTCCTAATGTTTAGACGGAATCTTTTTTCCTGCAGTTTGAATCCATTGCTCTGCTGTGTCCAAGTCTTCAAAGCAGCAGAAAACAAGCTTTCCCCCTCCTCTATGTGACATTCTTTCAAATATTGAAACATTGTTATCATGTCCCCTTATATCAGCCTTCTTCACTCCATGCCAAACATCCCCAGGTCTCAGCTGCTCCTCGTAGGGCTTGGCTTTCAAAACTTCGATCATTTTGGTGTGTCTTCTCTGGACACGTTCCAGCTTGTCAATCTCCCTCTTGAATTGTGGTGCCCATTCAAGGTGAGGTCTGACCAAAGCAACAACTCACAGATGTCAAGGTCTCCCGCTAAATCCGAAAATAAATTCATTTTATCCAGAGCTACCTACACAAACACATGAAGCAGTTTCAATACCTAACCCAACTCTGACTGGCAGCTATTCTCCCGGATTTAAAGCACAAGTCTTTCCTAAACCAAACTATAGATCCTTGCTATTTCCCTGTCATTTTTCATCAAAACATAAATCCTAATTTACGCTATGAAATCCAATGAAAATGGTACATTCAAATGGTGATTTACCAGCCTAGGCGCTTCACCAGGCATTTGCAAACTTTGGCCCTCCAGGTGTTTTGGACTTCAACTCCCACAATTCCTAACAGCCTACCGGCTGTTAGGAATTGTGGGGGTTGGAGTCCAAAATACCTTGAGGGCCAAAGTTTTCCCATGCCTGTTATATATCCTAAGGAACAACACACTTAGTCAAGTCCTTGGCCCTTCTAATCCAAAATAGTTACAGAATGGCTCCCTTAATTTTCCGATAGGTCTCTTTCTGAGCCCTATCTGGCCATCCGTGGTGGATGCCCATCCAAGGAGGAGGAAGACCTGATGCAGCTCAGCTTCTAAAAACTAACCAGTATGGATGTTTTTTGTGTCAGGAGCAACTTGAAAAACTGCAAGTCACTCTTGGTGTGAGAGAATTGGCCATCGGCAAGGATGCTGCCCAGGGTAGGCCCGGATGTTTTATCATTCTGTGGGAGACTTCTCTCATGTCCCCGTGTAGTAAACTGGAGCTGACAGACGTGAGCTCATCCTGCTCCCTGGATTCGAACTGCCAACCTTTCTGTCAACAGTCCTGCTGGCACAAGGGTTTAACATATTGTGCCACCGGGGGCTCCTCCAGTATGATGAGGAATGTAGTGGACGTGCTGCAAAATAACAGCTGGGTTTTTTTCCCTTCCGAAAACAGATTTCTTTTTGCAAAGGCAACATGAATGTCCCACATGCCAAGGCAAAAAACCCAGTTCCGTAATGAATGAATGAATGAATGAATGAATGAATGGCCTAAAACACCCTAAAGGCAGCAGATTCCATCCGATCTTGTAAGCTAAGCCTTGGATGGGAGACTAAGGGCCAAGTACTGAGAGCTTTATTTTTGAGGAATTGATAAAACCATCCCTAAGGACACTCTGGAAATTTGTGGTGATAATTCAACAGGTGACCTGAAGGCATGTAATAATAATACTGTAGAGTCTCGCTTATCCAACCTCCACTTATCCAACATTCTGTATTATCCAATGCAGTCGGCCTTTTAGTAGTCAATGTTTTTGTAGTCAATGTTTTCAATACATTGTGATATTTTGATGCTAAATTCGTAAATACAGTAACATCACCATGTATTGAACTGCTTTTTCTGTTATTTGTGGTAAAACATGATGTTTTAGTGCTAAATTTGTAAAAGGTAAAGGTAAATGTTTCCCCTGACGTTGTCCAGTCATGTCTGACTCTGGGGATTGGTGCTCATCTCCATTTCTGAGCCGAAGAACCGGCGTTGTCCGTAGACACCTCCAAGGTCATGTGGCCGGCATGACTGCATGGACCGCCGTTACCTTCCCGCTGGAGCGGTACCTATTGATCTACTCACATTGGCATGTTTTCGAACTGCTAGGTTGGCAGGAGCTGGAGCTAACAGCGGCTGCTCCTGCCGCTCCCGGGGTTTGAACCTGGGATCTTTAGGTCTGCAAGTTCAGCTGCTCAGCGCTTTAATGCACTTCGCCACCGGGGCTCCTCATATAAATTTGTAAAATCATAATGTAATTTGATGTTTAATAGGCTTTTCCTTAATCCCTCCTTATTATTCAACATTTTCACTTATCCAACGTTCTGCTGGCCCGTTTATGTTGGATAAGTGAGACTCTACTGTAATAATAAATCTTTATTTGTACCCCACCACCATCTCCCCAAGGGGACTTGGGGCGGCTCACAGAAGCACTGCAAGTCTGCATTTGAACAACAATACACAAGAATAAATACATGACATAAGTATAAAAAACAACAATACACATAAAATCCTATAAAAATTGTAAGAATTATAAAATTTGCTAAAATGCATCATGTGAATAAGCTGGCTATCTGCAATAACAAAGTGTGGAGCAGCACAATTGGTGGGTCATCAAGCTAGGGTCAAAAGCCTGTCTGAAGAGCCACGTTTTTAAACTCGCCCAAAAGACTTGAAGAGTGGGGGCAAGTCTAATATATTTTGGAAGGGCATTCCAGAGCCGGGGAGGCACCACCGAAAAGGCCCTCTCTCTCATCCCCACCAACCATATTTGACACGGTGGTGGGACCGAGAGAAGGGCCTCTCCAGTAGATCTCAATGCCTGTTCATAGAAGATGCGGTCTTGAAGATAAGTTGGACCCGAAATGTATGCGCACATCAAAGATCTTTTTACACAGGCGTTGCAAGCTGGAGCTCCTAGAGCAGGGGTCCTCAAACTTTTTAAGTGGAGGGCCAATTCACAGTCCCTCAGACTGTTGGGGGGCTGGACTATGATGAAATAGCCCAAAAGTAGGATTGTATTTGTGTTCCTTCAAGTCATTTCAGACTTAGGTCAGCCCTAACATAAGACCATAGGTAAACAAAGAGACCTCCAAAGACCATCTAGATGGTCTTATAAGACCATAAGTAAGGAAAGGAACCCTCAAAGGCCACCTAGACGGTCTCATAGGTAAGGAAAGTGACCTCCAAAAGTCATCTAGATGGTCTCATAAGGCCATAGCTAAGAAAAGAGACCTTCAAAGACCATCTAGATGATCTCATAAGACCATAGGTAAGGAAAGGTACCCTCAAAGGCCATCTAGACAGTCTCATAGGACCATAGGTAAGGAAAGTGACCTCCAAAAGTCATTTAGATGGTCTCATAAAGCCATAGCTAAGAAAAGAGACCTTCAAAGACCATCTAGAGGATCTCATAGGTAAGCAAAGAGACCTCCAAAAACCAGGTAGATTTAGGTCAACCCTAAGTCTAAAGTTTAAAACAGGGGCCAGGTATATGACCTTGGAGGGCCGCATCCGGCCCACGGGCCTTAGTTTGGGGACCCCTGTCCTAGAGCATTGGGAAAGGTGCCTTTGGAAATGTTTGGGGGATCCTAGGTGAAGAACCAACCCTTCATATCTCACGGTGCTGTGATTCAAGGGAAGGACCTAGCAGATCCACTTGGACTGGATCTGCACTGCCACGTAATCATGATGTTTAACTGCATTATATATGGATGTACTCCAGGCATGGGCAAACTTGGGCCCCCCAGGTGTTTTGGACTTCAACTCCCGCAATTCCTAACAGCCTACCGGCTGTTAGGAATTGCGGGAGTTGAAGTCCAAAACACCTGGAGGGTCCAAGTTTGCCCATGCCTGGATACCGATCCTACAATGCGGTTGCAACTGCATTACATGGCAGTGCAGATCCAGCCTTGAAGGCACACACAATGGAGAATGATTCCAGGCGCAATGAAGCCGGGCAAGGTCTGCAAAGCAGCCGCATCCTTTTCCTGGGGAAATGAGGCTCCTTTTCTCTGCGAGGAAAGCTCCAAAAAGGGAGGGATGGAGGGAAGGAAGGAAGGAAGGAGAGGCAGGGAAATCCCAGGCTTGCAACCTTTTCCCTCCCCGCCCGCGCCATGTTTTCTCTCCTTGCAGAAGGCGAGCAGCTGCTGGGCAGGCAAAGCCCCAGGCAAGGGATTCCCTGGCTCCAGGGAAGGGATGCCAACTCCCCAAAGTGGGAAAAGGAGAGAAGGAAAGGGAAGGGAGGGGTGAGGAAGGAAGGGAGAGGAGGGAAACCCCCGCACCAAAGGCTTGCTGGAAAAAAAAAGGAATCCCTCTGCATGCAGGGTCTTTCTCACCCCCCCCCCTCCCCGCCCTGCGCCCAATAACATTGCTTTCCACAACACTGAAAGCAATGCATGCATGCCATATCAGGAGAGACAGGGTTGCATGGCTGGGAGAGGGGAAAGAAAGGCAGAAAAATCAGAATATCCTTTTACCGGATTTTTTAAAAATCCCTTTCTCCAAAAAAAGGGCGATCCCGGATTTCCCAGCAACCCACCGCTCTGCCTTCAATCCTCCACAGAGGAGTAGTTCCAGGTCTTGAAAAGGATAGGAGTAGTATATTTTCGAAGGTGGAGGCTTGTAAGATAATATATTGGCCCCTGTTTATCAAAGGCCCTCCCTGACAGCTATATAACCCAGAATATCAAGGATGACAATCCATAAAGTCTGCTTTGAACTGGATTATCTGAGTCCACACTGCCATATAACCCAGTCCAATGTGGATTTTATACAGCTGTGTGGAAGGGGCACAAGATATAAGGATCATGTAAAGGGAGTGGGTGGGGGTGGTTACTATATACACTACTTTGCGGTTCACTTTTCACGGATTCGCTGTTTCGCGGTTTTGCAATAAACTCTAAAAGACTATTATAAATCATAAAAAATTACCATGTACAGCCTAAGGAAGGGAGGAAGGAGAAGCCAAAAGGAGAGAAAAGGAGCCCAAGCGGCAACAGGAGGAGAAGGAGGCGATTTATCAACACACGATTGGTTGATAAAGACTTAAAATAGTGTAAAAAGGTAAAGGTTTACCCTGACGTTAAGTCCCGTCATGTCTGACTCTGGGGGTTGGTGCTCATCTCCATTTCTAAGCCGAAGAGCTGGCGTTGTCCGTAGACACCTCCAAGGTCATGTGGCTGGCATGACTGCATAGAGCGCCGTTACCTTCCTGCCGGAGCGGTACCAATTGATCTACTCACATTGGCATGTTTTCGAACTGCTAGGTTGGCAGAAGCTGGAGCTAACAGCGGCTGCTCCCGCCACTCCCTGGGTTTGAACCTGGGATCTTTCGGTCTGCAAGTTCAGCAGCTTCAGTGCTTTAACACACTTCGCCACCAGGGTAGAATTACTAAAATTATGTATAAATATTAAAATAAATATAGTGTCCCTACTTCGCGGACTTTCACCTATTGTGGGTGGTCCTGGAACCTAACCCACGCGATAAGTGAGGGAACACTGTATATATATATATATGGCCCTACCTTTGCAGGAGATGGTAAAGGGCTTTTTTATATTAAAAAAAACTACATATATGAGCCCTTCTTTTATTGGATCCTATAAAAGGGGGAACTTTGAAAGATATAGATATATACCCCCTTCTTTTACAGGATGTAACAAGGGGGTGCTTTACAAGCAATATGCTCCCTGAGTTGCTATGAGTTTTCCAGGATGTATGGCCATGTTCCTGAAGCATTTTCTCCTGACGTTTCACCTACATCTATTGCAGGCATCCTCAGAGGTTGTGAGGTCTGTTGGAAGCTAGGCAAGTGGGGTTGATATATGTGCAATAATATCCAGGGTGGGAGAAAGAAGTCTTGTCTGTTGTAGGCAAGTCTGAATGCTGCAATGAATCACCTTGATTAGCATTAAAAAGCCTTTCAACTTCAAAGCCTGGCTGCTTCCTGCTTAGGGTAGTCCTTTGTTAGGAGGTTTTAGCTGGCCCTGATTGTTTGATGTCTGGAATTCATCTGTTGTCCTGATTTTAGAGTTTTTGTTTAATACTTGTAGCCAGATTTTGTTCATTTTCATGGTTTCCTCCTTTCTGTTGAAATTGTCCACATGCTTGTGGATTGCAATGGCTTCTCTGTGTAGAGAATGCTTCTGGAAACATGACCATACAGCTGGGAAAACTCACAGCAACCCAGTGGTTCTGGTCCTGAAAGCCTTGGACAACACATTATATGCCCCCTCATTATCAGGATCTAATACTGAGGGTTCCTTCTTTACTAAATATATAACCCCCCCTCCCTTGCAGGATCTTCTAAAGGGGGAAAATTTGCAATACATATATATATGTTTTGAGGATCTTATCAAAAGGGAGGTTTACAAGATATTATACATATAGTAGAGTCTCACTTATCCGACACTCGCTTATCCAACATTCTGGATTATCCAACGCATTTTTGTAGTTAATGTTTTCAATACATCGTGATATTTTGGTGCTAAATTCGTAAATACAGTAATTACTACATAGCATTACTGCGTATTGAACTACTTTTTCTACCAAATTTGTTGTATAACATGATGTTTTGGTGCTTAATTTGTAAAATCATAACCTAATTTGATGTGTAATAGGCTTTTCCTTAATCCCTTGTTATTGTCCAACATATCTGCTTATCCAACGTTCTGTCGGCTGTTTATGTTGGATAAGTGAGACTCTACTGTATATGTGTGTATATATATGTGCCCCTTGTTTTGAGGATCTTATCAAAAGGGAGGTTTACAAGATTGATACACACACACACACACACATATACATACAGTGTGTGTGTATATATATATATATATATATATGCCCCTGTTTTGAGGATCTTATCAAAAGGGAGGTTTACAAGATATTTTATATATATATATATATATATACATCCTTGTTTTGAGGATCTTATCAAAAGGGAGGTTTACAAGATATTTTATATATATATATATATACATCCTTGTTTTGAGGATCTTATCAAAAGGGAGGTTTACAAGATATTATATATATATATACACACACACACACACACACACACACACATACAGTGTGTGTGTGTGTGTATATATATATATATATATACACCCCCTTGTTTTGAGGATCTTATCAAAAGGGAGGTTTACAAGATTTTTATATGTGTATATATGCATTTATGTGTATATATATGTGTGTATCCCCTGATTTCAGGATCTTGCAAAGAGAGTGGTTTGCAAGACCAAAACTCTGCGACTGGCCTTGTGCCTCAGGCAGCGTTTGATCTGGTGGGTCCCTAGGTATTTCCCTCCAAGGAAAAGGAAGCCACTCGGATAAAAGGCTTGGGGTACAAGAAAGATCCCCCCCCCCAAAAAGAGAGAGAGAGAGAGAGAGAGAGAGAGAGAGAGAGAGAGAGAGAGAGAGAGAGAGAGAGAGAGAGAGAGAGAGGGAAACTGCCCAGATTTGTTGTATGTCTTTCGGGCTGTATGGCCATGTTCCATAAGTATTCTCTCCTGACGTTTCGCCCACATCTATGGCAGGCATCCTCAGAGGTTGTGAGGCAACACATTGCCCAGATTTGCTTCCTCCCAAAACGATCTTGAGGACACCCAACGCCTTGCAAGCCCTGCTCTCTCCCTCTTAGTGTTCCCAAGGAGAAACCTTTTTTCTTTCCTTGAGAATCTTTGGCAAAACCTGGCACATGTCTCTCATGAGGAGCCAGCCTTGCAGCCCATGGCAGGAGCCTCGGGAGGGAGAGGCGGAGAGGGGCTCCAGGCAAGACCCCGAACCCCGAAGACACCAGCAATATCTCCCTCCCCGTTGCCCCCTCCTTCTTCCCCATTGCAATCCGGCCGCACACTTGATGCATTCATCCAACAACACGCGCCTGCCAGTCAGTGCCTTCCTTCCCTTCCCTTCCGAGGCTAAATGTGATACAGATGTCTATCTCCTTGGCAAGACTGTATCGCCTTTGGACCCTTCCCCTCTTCCCCAAGCCTTTGCTAAGGGGCCCAGGTCTCTTCCCAAAATATATAGGTAGCAAAACCTCAGCAAAAAGAGGGCGAAGCCGCACAGGAAAGGCGAGGCGAGGCAAGGTTGGATCCGATTTCACTCCTTTGCGCTCCCAAGGAAACACCTCCCCCTCCCTTTTGCCCAATCCTGGGCAGAGTTGCCCTCACCAATGGAGGTCCCTCTTTTTTTTTCCCTTCTTTTTTCTTTGCAAAGACACCAACCGAACCCAAAGTGCGGGGTTTGGACTCACGTTTGGTGCATCCGAGATCCCTGCCGCACATCCGTTCCCTTCCTTCAACCCTTTTTCCCTCGGTGGCTTCCTCTTTTTCGCCGGGTAAAAGCTCCAGAATCGGCACCCTTTTTGGGGAGGAAGAAGGGGGTGCTCCGGGGGAGGAGGAGGAGGAGGTGGAGGTGGGGAAGCCACTTGGAGAAAAAAAAAATCAAATCAAAAAAAGGGGAAGAAAAATACTGGCTGGCAGGGTCTCTCCACTGCGCAGGCGTCCCCCAGCCCCGGCGATTGACTTCCGAAAGCAAAGGGCTGTTTTTTTTTTTGCACTTCCTTGCCTGCTCGGCTTTATTTATTTATTTGGCAGGATCTGGGCGAGAAGGGGGGGGGGGGGGGGAAGAAGAAGGAAGGAAGGAAGAAGATCTGTCGCTGGCTTGATCCTTTCTGCCCACCTCCGCTTGGCTGCTTTCCTCGGCCTTTCCCCGATTGCAAGGCATCCCGAGCAAAAAAAGAGATGAACCTTCTTCCTGCAGCTTGCAAGAGCAGCCCAGAGGAGTCAAAGGGGGGAGGACAAACTCACCTCTGCAATGCATCTCCTGCCAGATTTCTCCCCTCTCCTTCCTTCTTCCCCCTTCTCTCTCTCCAGGGAAAGAAACTCCTGCATGGCCAGGCGCTTTCCCTGCCTTGGATCTTAATCTGAATTAATGATGGGACCCTTAGGATCCCCTTTCCATACCGGTTGAGAGAGCTGCTGGGCTTTTTTAATTGTACCCCTGAGCATGTAAAGCAGCTATGGACAAATTTGGGCCCTCCAGGTGTTTTGGACTTCAACTCCCACAATTCCTAACAGCCAGTAGGCTTGTGGTATGTCTCTCGGGCTGTTTGGCCATGTTCCAGAAGTGTTCTCTCCTGACGTTTCGCCCACATCTACCGTGTTTCCCCGAAAATAAGACAGTGTCTTATATTACTTTTTGCTCCCAAAGATGCTCTAGGTCTTATTTTCAGGGGATATCTTATTTTTCAATGAAGAAGAATTCACATTTATTGTTCAACAAAAAATGAACATTTATTATATACTGTACAGTAGTTGTCATCACAAACCAGCATAACCAGATAAACTGTGAATCCTATCAAGAATTTCTTCTTACTACCATTATTTCCATGTACAACAGTATGGTACGTACATTTACTGATCCTACATGATCTAGTGTTCTGTTTAGCGGGCATGCTTCCAAACAAAAACTTTGCTAGGTCTTACTTTTGGGGGAGGCCTTATATTTAGCAATTCAGCAAAACCTCTACTAGGTCTTATTTTCTGGGGATGTCTTATTTTAGGGGAAACAGGGTATGGCAGGCATCCTCAGAGGTTGTGAGGCATGGATAAACTAGGCAAGGAAGGAAAAAATATATACAGTAGACTCTCACTTATCCAACGTTCTGGATTATCCAACGCATTTTTGTAGTCAATGATTTCAAAACATCGTGATATTTTGGTGCTAAATTCGTAAATACAGTAATTACAACATAACATTACTGCATATTGAACTACTTTTTCTGTCAAATTTGTTGTATAACATGATGTTTTGGTGCTTATTTTGTAAAATCATAACCCAATTTGATGCTTAATAGGCTTTTCCTTAATCCCTCCTTATTATCCAACGTATTCACTTATCCAATGTTCTGCCAACCCGTTTATGTTGGATAAGTGAGACTCTACTGTACCCTGTTTCCCCTAAAATAAGACATCCCCAGAAAATAAGACCTAGTAGAGGTTTTGCTGAATTGCTAAATATAAGGCTTCCCCCGAAGTTAAGACCTAGCAAAGTTTTTGTTTGGAAGCATGCCCGCCAAACAGGAATTTTGCCAGATTGTGAGCCGCCCTGAGTCTCTTCGGGTGAGAAGGGCGTCATAGAAATGATGGAAATAAATAAATAAACAGAACACCAGAGCATGCAGGATCGGTAAATGTACATACCATAAAGTGTTGTACATGGAAATATTGGTAGTAACAAGAAATCCTTGATAGGATTCAGTTTGTCTGGTTATGCTGGTTTATGATGACAACTACTGTATAGTATATAATAAATGTTCATTTTTTTGTTCAACAATAAATGTGAATTCTTCTTCATGGAAAAATAAGACATCCCCTGAAAATAAGACCTAGAGCATCTTTGGGAGCAAAAATTAATATAAGACACTGTCTTATTTTTGGGGAAACACGGTATCTGTGGAGAGTCCAGGGTGTGACAAGAGTCCTTTGTCAGTTGGAAGCCAGCATTAATGTTTCAGTTAATCACCCTAATTAGCATGGGAAAGGTTTGTCTCTTACCTGGGGGGCATCCTTTGTTCAGAGTCATTAGCTGTCCTTGGGGCTCCTCTGCCCTCAGAGTGTTGCTTCCCATCTACTGTTTTGATTTTTGAGTTTTTTAATACTGGTAGCCAGATTTTGTTTATTTTCATGGTTTCCTCCTTTCTGTTGAAGTTTTCCACATGCTTGTGGATTTCAATGGCTTCTCTGTGTAGTCTGACATGATAGTTGTTGAAGTGGTCAAGCATTTCTGTGTTCTCAAATAATATACTGTGTCCATGTTGGTTCATCAAGTGCTCTGCTATGGCTGATTTCTCTGGTTGAATCAGTCTACAGTGTCTTTCATGTTCTTTGACTTGTTTGGGTGCTGTGTTTGGTGGTCCCTATGTATACTAGTCCACAGCTGCATGGGATCCGGTAGACTCCTGCAGAGGAGAGAGGATCCCTCTTGTCTTTCGCTGACCATAGCATTTGTTGGATTTTCTTTGTGGGTCTGTAGATAGTTTGTAGGTTGTGCTTCTTCATCAGTTTGCCTATGAGGTCAGTGGTTCCCTTGATGCATGGTAAGAACACCTTTCCTCTGGGTGGATCTTTGTCTTGACTCTCATGGCTTGTTCTTGGCCTTGCAGCCTACCGGCTGTTAGGAATTGTGGGAGTTGGAAGTCCAAACACCTGGAGGGCCCAAGTTTGCCCAGGCCTGATGTAAAGTGTGCTTTTTCCCCATGAAAGGATCTTTGGCAGGGCAATAATGTCCTGGAAGCCCTGGAAACGACACCAAAAAAGCCCACTCTATGGTTCAGATTTGTGGATGATACCTTCAACATTTGGAGCCATGGAGAAGAATGTCGTACCTCAGGTTAGCTTCACCTTGGCTAAAGACACCAAGCCACACACAGGAAGTATTCTTTTGTAGTTTATTTAGGAAATAGGCAAAAGATAGTTCATAAAAGGGTAAAAGTTCAGTTCCAAAAAATAGGTACAAAACAAGGCTGTAAGCAATAAGTCCATAGAAACATAGAGCATAAAACAAGGTCTTTTTCATAGAAGCCAAAAGTTCCAACAAACAATATATCCACGAGATATTACAGGAAAGCAAACTTGGCACAGGAAAGCAGACTTGTGTCTTGATCAAGCGATGGAGTTGCATTGACAGAGATCTCTCTACCAGCAGACTGTTTTAAAAGCATGACATAAATGCATTCCTTTGTCTTTTGACCTCCCGTTTATTAGCTATGCAAAGACTTCTCAGCAACCCTCTAAATTTCAGTCTTGTAGCCTGATCAAGATCCTTAGAGTCAAGGCCACTGAGTTCGTTACTCTTATTAGGAGGTGGCAAAGCGCTATCTTCCCTTTCTGCTTCCTGCACCTGAAAGTCCTCATTAGAAACAACATCATGATTTATTCCCATGGGAACAACTCCCTGCTCTTCATTTTCCACAGCCGGAACGCTCCTATAATCCCCAGCATCAGAGTCATTTTCAAATTCATCCTGAATCCCATCATTATGCACATATAACCCAGAATCCTCATCAGAGCCACACGAAAGCAAAGGCTGAGTCACAACAAAGAAGAACTCAACAAGTTCCTGGACCACAGGGTTGTTGTATGTCTTTCGGGCTCCTGGACCACCTCAACAGCATGTCAGACTACACAGAGAAGCCATTGAAATCCACAAACATGTGAACAATTTCAACAGAAAGGAGGGAACCATGAAAATGAACAAAATCTGGCTGCCAGTATTTAAAACAACTCTTAAAATCAGGACAGTAAATAAACAACAACTCTCAGAAGACAGGGGAATTCCAGACATGACTCAATCAGGGCCAGCTAATATCTTCCAACAAAGGATTCTCCCAGGCAGTAAGCAGTCAGACGTTGAAGCTGAAAGGCTTTTCAATGGTAATGGGGTCGGGCTGTGGCGCAGGCTGCTGAGCAGCCTGCTGCAATAAATCACTCTGACCATGAGGTCATAAGTTTGAGGCCAGCCTGTGGTGGGGTGAGCACCCGTCAATTAAAAATAAAAAATAGCCCCTGCTCGTTGCTGATCTAGCAACCCGAAAGATAGTTGCATCTATCAAGTAGGAAATAAGGTACCACTTATAAAAGTGGGGAGGCAAGTTTAACTAATTTACAACGTTGGAATGAGGAAGTGCCGTCACAGTAGATAATGAAGCAGCTGCTCCCCCCTGTGGCCAGAATCGAACATCCCCTCAGGAGAAGGTTAAATTGCCTCTGCGTCTGTCTGTCTTGGTTCGATGTGTTTATGGGCATTGAATGTTTGCCCTATATGTATATAATGTGATCCACCCTGAATTCCCTTCGGGGTGAGAAGGGCGGAATATAAATACTGTAAATAAATAAAATAAATAATCAAGGTGGCCAATTGAAACATTCACACCTGCTTCAAACAGACAGGAGTTCTTTCTCCTACCCTGAGCATTCCACAGATATATAACCCCCACTTGCTAGTTTCTAATATACCTCAACCTCTGAGGATGACTGCCATAGATGCAGGTGAAACATCAGGAAATAATGTTTCTGGAACATGGCCCAGAAAACTCACAGCAACCCAATGAAACATTCGGCAGGGAGTTGGACTGGATGGCCCTTGTAGTCTCTTCCACTCTATGATTCTGAGAGAGCATGGGTCAGAAGCGAACTGAGGGTACAAGTTGTAATATATTTGAAAACACAAAGTTTTAAAAAACTTGGCATTATACTATGTATATGTCCTTTGACCAGAAGCTGGCCACTTGTAGTGCCTCTGGTGTCTCTGTGAGAAGGTCCTCCATTGTGCATGTAGCAGGGCTTAGGCTGCATTGTAGTAGGTGGTCTGTGGTTTGCTCTCCACACTCGCATGTTGTGGACTCCACTTTGTAGCCCCATTTCTTAAGGTTGGCTCTGCATCTCGTGGTGCCAGAGCAAAGAGAGCATGGGTAACACCTGGCTTGAAAACAGTCCATCTGAAAGGAACCTAGGAATATTAATAGATAACAAGCTGGACAGTGTGATGCGGCAACTAAAAAAGGCCAATGTGAATTTAGGCTACATCAATAATATAGTATCAGATTGAGGGAAGTATAAAAAGGTAAAGGTTTCCCCTGACGTTAAGTCCAGCCGGGTCCAACTTTGGGGGTTGGTGCTCATCTCCATTTCTAAGCCGAAGAGCCGGCATTGTCCGTAGACACCTCCAAGTTCATGTGGTCGGCATGACTGCATGGGACGCCGTTACCTTCCCGCTGGAATGGTACCTATTGATCTACTCACATTTGCATGTTTTTGAACTGCTAGGTTGGCAGAAGCTGGAGCTTAACAGCGGATGCTCACTCCGCTCCCCGGATTTGAACCTGGGACCTTTTAGTCTGCAAGTTCAGCAGCTCAGCGCTTTAACACAAGTATAGGCTGACTCTATTCAGCTTCAATTAGGCCTCACCTGGAATAACATTGTTTCCAGTTCTGAGCACCACAATTTAAGAAAGATATTGACAAGTGGAAGTGTTCCCAGAGAAGGGCCACCAAAATGGTCAAAGGTCTGCAAACCAAGCCCTATGAGGAACAGTTGAGGGAGCTGCTTTTCTCGGAGAAGATAAGGGTGAGATGTTAAAAATTTGAAAGGATAACAACAACAACAACAACAACTTGATTTTTACATATCCCCACCATCGAAGGGATTTGGAGTGGTTTACAAGTGGGATCATGCCCAATAATATCAAATTATATAGAATATCAATAATAACCAAATAAAAACACATTTAAAAAAGCAAATAAACTTATAATAAACTAATAAAACAATTTAAACAACAAAGCATAAAAACATCATTAAAATATATCAAAACCTACTGGCTGTTAGGAATTGTGAGGGTTGAAATCCAAAACACCTGGAGGGCCAACGTTTGCCCATGCCTGTAGTAGAATCATAAGAGTCAGAGTGTCTCATCACCCAAGGGCACAAGAAATCCAGACCTAGAACACCTCCAATGACAGTTGAACAGCTCCAGGTTTTAGTCTAAACCTTAAAATAACTTTAGCAAGATTCTGGACCTCATATATGAACTATAGAGTATCCCTCGTGGCTGAGTAAGATTTTCTTCCAAGGGTAAGGTCTTGGCGGTGGGTCCATAAGTGACTGTGGAGACCTTTCAGGATGCGCATGCTCTTTTTTACATAATGAGGACATACATTTCCAGGTGGAAGGTGGTCTCGACAAGGGTTTCCTTGAGGCACCGTCTTCCTCTCAGCATGTTTCTCCCTTTTCTCTCCATTAAAATTCACAACACTGTTCATAACAGCTGACTTCCAGTTTCAACACTCGAGGGCCCGGGCTTCCCCTGGCCACATTTCTTAAGGTCAGCTTTAAGTCAATTTTAAAATATTAGTTGAGAATAAAGTAACTGCTTTGGGAGATGATGATCAGGCATTTGGGAAACATGGCATTCAGTCTAGCAAAATTTTATTTTTATCGTGTCAGAAATGACTTGAGAACATACTGCTTCTGGTGTGAGAGAATTGGCTGTCTACAGAGATATCACCCAGATGTGTTACTGGGAGGCTTCTCTCATGTCCCTGCAAGCTAGAGCTGACAGACGGAAGCTCACTCCATCTTGCAGATTCGAACCAGCAACCTTCTGGTCAACAACCCAACTTTCAGGTCACAGTTCACAAGGATTTAACCCATTGCACCACTGCGGCTCCTCCAGCAAAAGTTGATGGCAGAGTGCTTCGAAGCTGTATGTTTGTTGTTTGGTTGGTTTGTATGTTTGTACCACAAAGACTTCATGGATCTAGACCAGACTTGGCGTACCTACCCTTCAGTATCCAACCTAAAATAATTGAGGGGTTTGAACTAAAAGAGCTACCTCTTTTGGACACTGAGTTGAGGGAAATAAAAGGAACATAGCATCTTTTTTTCCACTGGCTTAGTTTTCATACATCTCACTATCAAGAGGTTTCTTCTAATGGTCACACAAAATCTAACATGCCTTTAATATAAACCTGTCACATCTCGTGCTGCCTATGGGGGGCAGCAGAGAGCAGCCCATTGCTTTATTCTGCATCATCTCATGCCTTCAGGACTAAAGAATACTTTTAAGGTCCCAAACTTATTTTCATGCCAATTTTATATTACTTATTAGTCACTTTGAACTTTCTTTTGAAGGAAGGAGGCAGTATTTTTCTCCCTCTCCTCCCCACTAAACGTAAATAACTCAGTAAACATTATTGCATGCTCAGGTATTCGGTAATTTCAGATTTTGAAAACAAAGTCAACCTGCTCAGAAGGTTAAGGAATTTGGTGGAAACAGCCTTTGGCTACAAATGGTTTAAGAGCTGCAGTCTGGAAACAGATGGTTTTGCAATGTGCTGGACTCTTGTCTTGGACTGCGGCAGTAAATTGCTTATATCCCTGGAGACTCTTACTCCAAAGAAATCCCATTATCCTCCGGGAAGAAAAGGCTTAAAAACCAAAGGCTGTTGATTGAAACAAAGGACACCGCAAACATGTAAAAAATAAAAAATACACACATAGCCAGCCATGAATGAACCCAAGTCACACTTTTTTCATTTGGAGAGTGTTAGTTTAGCTGGAGTCTGATGAAAACAATACTGGGATTCGTTGAGGAAAAGGCTGAATATGAAATACGGTGAATTTTGCAGAGCATTTGTAGAAGATTCATCTCAGTCTCTTCTCCATTGAGGCTGAAAAAAGGAAAGTCCTGCCCATTTTTCTTAACCTAGCCTATGCATATTTGGGGATATGGAGCTAGGGAAAAATAGAGGGTTTTGGTGCAATTCTGTGCATATTTGCTCAGGTATTAGACCCATGATGAGTGCATCTGCACTGTAGAATGGATGCAGTTTGAAACCACTTTACCTGCTATGGCTTAGTTCTATGGAATTATAGTAGTACTTCATGGTTGATTGATATTATTACTGTTGTATTAACTCTTGTTTTATTGTCTTATTGTGTTTTATCTGTTGTATATTGTGTAATGTGTAATGTATTTATACTGTTGTTTTTGTAAACTATGCTGATCGGGCTTTGCCCCATGTGAGCCGCCCCGAGTCCCCACGGGGAGATGGTGGTGGGGTATAAATAAAGATGATGATGATGATGATGATGATGATGATGATTATTATTATTATTATTATTATTATTATTATTATTATTATTTTATTATGACACAGCAAACAAGATAGACATGCTGGACCTCGTATCACAAAATCACAATTCGAACACTTCCCAAGTGTCTAGGACTGTGTGATGTATTTTCGGATGATGCACGCAGATCCTAGCAGAGTGGCCTTTTGCAGTTGGCAGATCGTAATTTTGTCAATGTCTATTGTTTCCAAATTCTGGCTGAGATCTTTTGGCACAGCACCCAATGTGCCCATCACCACCAGGACCACCTGTACTGGTTTCTGCCAGAGTCTTTGAAGTTCAATCTTGAGGTCCTGATAGCGGCTGAGTTTTTCCTGTTGTTTTTCGTCGATGCGACTATCACCTGGGATGGCGACATCAATGATCCAAACCTTTTTATTTTCCACAACTGTGATGTCTGGTGTGTTGTGTTCCAGAACTTTGTCAGTCTGGATTCTGAAGTCCCACAGTATCTTTGCGTGCTCATTTTCCAATACTTTTGCAGGTTAGTGATCCCACCAGTTCTTTACTGCTGGGAGGTGGTACTTGAGGCATAAGTTCCAATGGATCATTTGGGCCACATGGTTGTGCCTCTGTTTGTAGTCTGTCTGTGTGATTTTCTTACAGCAGCTGAGGATATGATCAATGGTTTCATCGGTTTCCTTGCACAGTCTGCATTTTGGGTCATCAGCTGATTTTTCGATCTTGGCCTTAATTGCATTTGTCCGCAGGTGCCATCTTGACGTGGTGGGGGAGGGGGGCTTAACCATTCCAATGATGACTGAGGACTGTGCTGGTGGTAGTGTAACTACCAGCAGGTCCAACCAAGCCAGAGAGGCCTCAGCTGAGGAGTGGAACCAAGTGCACCTAACCCATTAGCATTATGGAGAAACAAACCAAAACGAAGTCTATACTGGCTTGGTCGTCGCCCAGGATAAAAAGAACCGTGATGGATGCTGCTGATTCTGGACATCCATCTACAAATGAGCTACGGTATCAAAATACAAATGAACAGTCACAGAAGCGGCAGAAATATACAATGCCAGAAAACCACATTATTATTATTATTATTATTATTATTATTATTATTATTATTATTATTATTGTAGTTTGAGAAGGTGTTTACTTTTTACCCTCAGTGAAAGAACATTGGTACCTCACCTAACTACTGCTCCCAGATTCAATGGTATTGAAACACAGTTGTTAGAGTGATCTTTCAACTCATTCATTCTACAATGTAGTGGAGTTCTGAGATTTGTAGTTTGGCAAAGTATTTAGACTTGTCTAAATACTCAGGAGAGTGGGTGGATTTGAGCTCATTAGCAGAGAATTCTAAGTTTGGCATCTAGCTGAAAGCCTCAGGATTCTAGAGGATGGAGACACACATTTAAACTGATATCACACTAGTACAGTTCTGTGATGCAGAAGCACTGTGAGTTGGCAAACTGGGGAGCAGGAAAGGCATTGCTATCACCACTTGCTCTCAAAGTTGGATTAAGTAGAATTTGGAGATACTATTCCTTGGGTTACAGTTATAGTAGTCATGTTAGCAAAGAATGATGGGAGTTGTCCAAATTTTATGCCCATATTCTGGTCTGAACTAGAAGCTGCCTTCTATCTGGTCTGCTTATTGGTTTATTCTACTCCCTATTTACTGTGGCTGACATTTGTAGTTACTGTATATACTCGAGTATAAGCCTAGTTTTTCAGCCCTTTTTTTAAGACTGAAAAAGCCCCCCTCAGTGAGGGTCCTGGTTGGCTTATATTTGGGTCAGCTTATACTCAAGAATATATGGTACATTTATTATTTTTCTCTATTATTATTGGTATTATTACATTTATTATTTTATCTATTATTGTTGCTACTATTACATTGATTTTACTCTATTGTTATTATTAATAATAATACATTTATTATTTCGCTCTGATCTTATTATTATTATTATTGCATTTATTATTTTACTCTATTTATTATTACTTGTATTATTTTCCTGTATTTATTATTATTATTATTATTACATGTATTATTTTACTCTATTATTATTAAAAGGATACATAAGCACATTAACATTGAAGAAGATGAGAATAATGATTTGATCCGAGTTGGACAGTCTTATCTTAAATTTGAGCTTTATGTAAATATTCAAAAACATTTAACCTAGTGATGCCTCAATTAATGTAATTTTATTGGCATCTATTTTTATTTCTGAAATTTACTACCCCTAGCTTATACTGGAGTCAACGTTTTTCCAGTTTTTTTGTGGTAAAATTAGGTGCCTCGACTTATATTCGGGTCGGCTTATACTCGAGTATATACGGTAATTGTCTTTCCCAATTATCTGAAATTGCCAGGAACTGAATCTGTGACCTTCTGCCTGGGATCTCTACCATTAAACTAAAGCCTATTCAGTGATTTGGCTCAATTCCTGTGCTGCTGAAGATATTTGCGGTTACATCCTTATTTATTCCATAGATAATGAACCGAAGAATGGATGATAATATGGAAAGAATGGCAAATCACTTGGTTCAGAGATGGGGCACCAAAATGTCCCATGCCATACTGTTGGACTGTAAGACTCGATAGTGAAGGATGATGAGAATTGCAGTTAAACAATGTACAGAAGCCCATTGCTGCAATGTGTTTTCAATTCATATCTGACCTATCATTTGGGATTACTTGACATATTTTCCCCCCAGATTTATAGTCAAACACTTCAACTACTGACTCATTAAAATCCATACATCCTCCAGTTTAGCTGATGGCAATTATTACTTAGGAGTAAGAGGAGTTTTTTTCCCCCCAGCCACCCAATAAAATGTACTGGTCTGCAGAATGTCACAAGATCCTTCTTATTTAGTCACAGTAAGGGTTTCATTGAGAGTTGCTCCAAGGCCGCATGCAGAAATGGAGAATGAATCATTTTCAGAAATAGTTGGTTGACTGGGATGACCTTTAACTTTTCTCAGATCTGGAAGATGTGGCTGAGAAACAGAAAAAATCTGAAAAAATTGGATCTTTTTTCCCCTTTTAAGTGACAAATCAAATGTTATTATTGAATGATAGCAGTTTGCAATGCTGAAAAAGGAGAAAATATTCTTACATTTCCAAAGTAAACAACACCAAGCTTTTACTTAGGAGCCGGTGCACAAGCAAACATTGCATTGTCTTTAATTCTGGCAGTTCCGAATGCAAATAAAAACTATTTGGGGGTTATGGTTTTTGCATTTTCTGGCATTTAATCCTAATGGTTTTGAATGCAAGTGTAAGTATTGTACAGCCTCTATATCTATAATAGGTATATCCCAGGACCTTGCATGGATACATTAAACTGCAGAGTCACACTGAAATATCTATAACAGGCATGGGCAAACTTTGGCCCTTCAGGTGTTTTGGACTCCAACTCCCACCATTCCTAACAGCCTCAGTCCCTTTCCTTTTCCCTCTCAGCAGCTTAAGCTGTTAGGAATTGTGGGAGTTGGAGTCCAAAACACCTGGAGGGCTAAAGTTTGCCTATGCTTGATCTAGGTGTAATATTTTGTTCATTGTGGATAAATGTAACCATGGGTGCTGGTCTCACAGATATAGGGTTGTGCTGTATTCGAGGCTGCAGACTAGCATATTTTTTTTTGCGCTTAATCCCATTAATTCTGAATGCAAGAACGGTAAATGTATTTTCGGCTGCAATCTTGCACTTAATTACATTTAATCAAAGAGGTTTTGAAAGCAAGGAGAAGTATTTCAGGTGATAATTTTGCTCTATGAATATCAGTGTAGGGGTTTTTTTTTTTTGCTATTATGAAAACCATGTAACAAGAATATGGATGGTAGGAAACAGTGTGTGAATCCTTCAGAAAGTTGAGAGTTATCAAATTATTCATAGTGTCAGAAGAGTAGATAAGGGGACAGCGCTCCCTCCAAATCCTAGAATTGGAGAGTGAACAGATCAGTGGATCTGCAGAAAGCCTGGGTCAGAGGAAATAATGTACCTTTTTAAATAATACATTATTAGTTCATGGGAACAGAATGCAAAGGAAGTGTCTTGAGCCATCTAAGATGGGAGGAATCTAAAATGCACATTTTTGCACCCACAGTACACAATTATAATATTATAGAAAAATAAAAAAAAGAAAGAATGAATTTAGTACTTTTATGACAAACTGATTTTTATTTTAGCATGGCTTTTTTGTGGATATAAACCTACTTCTTCGGATGTAGTGCAGAGTGATAGCCAAGCCTCAGGCAGGGGCGGTTCAACCGCAAGGCAAATTAGGCAGTTGCCGAAGGTGCCATCCTCTATGGGGCACAGTTGAGGCTGGAGGATGGCGCCTTCAGCAACCGTTGAGGCACCTCTGCCCAGGTGTGGTGTTCCTGCCTCCGCGGTCTGGCCTGGCCTCCAACCAGGCCACCCTGCTGCCCCTTTAAGGAGGCTTGGGAAGGTGTCTTTGGCAGGGAGGAGACAGCCCTCAGGCGCAGGCCAGGATCGCTTCCCTGTCCTTAAAGGGGAAGCAGGGTGGCCTGGTTGGAGGCCAGGCCAGGCCTCGGAGGTAGGAAGGCCCCTTACCTGCTGGGGCCTCTGCCGACCCGTTCTGAGGCAGGCGGTGGGTCCGAGTGGTAAACCAGCACCAAGATGGGCGGCCACATGCGCCATGTGGCTGCTTAGCCCCACCTCGTATCCTTCAATGATACAGGGCAGGGCCAAACAGCCGCATGGCGCATGCACAGTGGTCGGAGAGGGCACCTTGCCCATCCGCCAGAGGCGGTCTGAACATCTCAGTGTTGGTTTATGGCTCGGTCCCGCCGCCTGCCTTGGAACGGGTCGCAAGAGGCCCTGGCAGGTAGGAGGCCTTCCTGCCTCCGTGGCCGTGGCCGCAGCCTGTTCTGGCCTTCACCCTCGAGGCCAGGTCTTCAGGCTGCCTGGCCATGTTTCAGAAGCATTCTCTCCTGACGTTTCACCTATATCTATGGCAGGCATCCTCAGAGGTTGTGAGGTCTGTTGGAAGCTAGGTAAGTGGGGTTTATATATCTGTGGAAAGTCCAGGGTGGGAGAAAGAGCTCTTGTCTGAGGCTAGTGTGGATGTTGCAATTGGTCAGCTTGGTTAGCATTTAATGGCCTTGCAGATTCAAAGCCTGGCTGCTTCTTCCCTGTGGCATCCTTGGTTGGGAGGTGTTAGCTGGCCCTGATTATTTCCTGTCTGGATTTCCCCTGTTTTCAGAGTGTTGTTCTTTATTTAGGCTTTTCCTTAATCCCTCTTTATTATCCAATTGTTTTTCTTATCCAACGCTTTTATTTTGCAGTGATTGGTTTGGAGGGGGGGGCGCCAAAATTCTGTTTGCTTACACTTGAAAATTACCTAGGGCCGGTCCTGGCCTCGGGAAAAAGGTTTTCCTCCTGACATTAAGCCCAGTCGTGTCCGACTCAGGGAGTTGGTGCTCATCTCCATTTCTAAGCTGAAGAGCCAGCATTGTCCAGAGACACCTCCAAGCTCATGTGGCCAGCATGACTGCATGGAGTGCTATTAGAAGTCTCAGGATAAAAAACATACTTACACAAGTATCCCATCCTTGTTAAACTGTTGATTTGCATGATTACAAACTACTGTGATGCTTTGAACCCAGAATGCATCTACACTATATATTTTAAAGTGCAGTTTGACACTTTTTGGTGACTCACCAAACTACAACTCACATGATTCCATGTATTGAGCCATAGCTATTAAAGTGGTGTCAATCTGCATTCATTCTACAGTGTCAATGCCCACTCGGTTTGCAGCAGCTGAAAGAATCTGAGGACAAAGGGAGAAAGTGATGTTAAAAAGGAAGCAACTGGAACATTATAAAAGCAGCTGAAAAAGTGGGAAATGGAGTATTGCTAAGAGCTGCCCTTGCCAAATCAGAGCAGTTGAAGGGTGTGATGGATCTTAGGCCATATTGTGCCCAGGGAACATATTTGTCCCTAGGGAGCATGAAAGAATTTTCCACTTATTTGGGGTGAGTGGGTTCCTGTGCCATTAAAAGCCCAGGAGATATCCTTTAAAAGACAGAAGTTGTTTCTTGGTCTCTTTTGTAACAAAGCCCCCAGGGCTAATAAGGGACAGGAATGCTTCCAAGATGCCTGGAGGATGTTTGCGGGCACAAAAGTGGATTTGTGCATATGTAGGGGTGCAGTTCTCCAAGGTCTTTTTAGGGCAGTGGTTCTCAACTTGTGGGTGTTTTGGCCTACAACTCCCAGAAATCCCAGCCAGCTTACCAGCTGTTAGGATTTCTGGAAGTTGAAGGCCAAAACATCTGGGGACCCGCAGGTTAAGAACCATTGTCTTAGGGGGTAATGCAGCTCCCAGCCTCCAACATTCGCCCAGCCTTGCTTTCAGATGTAAAGGTGCAAGGCAATCATTTCTTGGTCAAGTTTGTTAGAATTTCAGTCCTAGCTAAAAAGACATTATCTACAACACATGTGTCGAATTCAAGGCCCATGGGCCGAAAACGACCTACCATGTCATTTTATCTGTCTTTCCAGATGCTGAACTATATCTCCTGTCCTACTGATCATTTGGTCTAGAGCTGATGGGACATACAGTAACACCTGGAAGGATGCAGTTTGTTCTGTTTAGTCAGGAGAGTGAGGTTTGAATTGAGATACAAGGAATGTGGATATGATGTTTGGTGTTAAAATGTCCTTTTAACTTTCCCCAGTTGCAGAGTCATGAGGGTTCTTGGGTTGCAATTCCCATTATCCCTAATCTGCATGGCAGATAATGAAAAGGGATGTTGTTCAATAATATGTGGGAACCCAAACTGCCCAAAAACCAAAGAGCACCAGCCACTTGGTATGTATGTGTATGTGTATGTTTGTGTGTGTGTATGGTTGGACCTCTGTATCCAAAGATTCTCTGTCCAAAGATTCAATGGCCCTTTGAAAGCAACAAAAAGGCTAATGTGCCTCTTCTCATGAAAATGAGTTTTGACACCCCAGATCTACACGATAAACCCTCCCCCCTCCCCAGTAGAAGAAGCAACTTGGAAAGTTTCATTAAAGTTTATTAAACCCAAATAGTGAGGAAGACTGAGGACCAAGTTGCACATAATGGAGCTAGACAGGGATGATATCTCTTTTAATGCCAGTCATGCAAAATACAGTGTGATCACAGTGTGATCACAGTGATATTAGGCTGGCAAAGGAACATGTACCGCTTGATGGATTTCTTCTTTTCCATGCCTGAAGCCTATCCCAAGCCACTATTAGCTCCAGTATATATGTGAAGAAATCCATTGGTTTGTGTTTTGGTCTCTGTAGAAGCAGAAAATAAGCTCACCCTACTCCTACATGACATCCCTTCAGATATTTGAAGGCAGCTGTCATGTCACATTTGGTTTTCTCTTCTCCATGCTAAACATAGTCTGCTCCCTCAGCTGTTTCTCATAATGGAACAGATTGGGATTTCATTCTCAATTTTAGCCTCCCTCAAGGCATCTGGCTGGCCAGGGTTGGGAAGAGGACGCTGAAATAGGTCTGTTTTTGATTCAGCATAGTTTTTCTGAGTCATCTACAGTTTCATTTAACCATGCCTGAGGTCTCCCTAGGAATTTGCTAGATCCTCCAGGTGAAGGTATGGTATGCTTCCCCCAGAAGTTCATTGGAAGACATAGCATATTTGTAAAGAGGATACTTCTCTAGGAATCTCTAGGTTCACTAAGATAACTCTATAATACACAAGATTTGGTCATATCTATGGTTACACTGCCAACCTAGCAGTTCGAAAACATGCAAATATGAGTAGATAAATAGGTACCGCTCAGGCGGGAAGGTAATGGCGCTCCATGCAGTCATGGCGGCCACATTACCTTGGAGGTGTCTACGGACAACGCTGGCTCTTTGGCTTAGAAATGGAGATGAGCACCAACCCCCAGATTCGGTCACGACTGGACTTAACGTCAGGGGAAAACCTTTACTACCTATGGTTACACTAATAGTTACCTGAAACTAGAAATGTATCTGCTGTGGATACAGGGGTGTTATTATTATGAGAAGAATTACTAACTGTTGGTTCTCAGTTGCCTTGACAAGTCCCCATTTATCTCATTTTCTGGGGGGAAATGCAACAATCTTTCTCCCTGTCTTTAAAAGAGTGCTTTCTCCCCACTTTCATTCTCAGTGGAAATTTGTGCCTTTGCAAGACTGACTTTGGCCCAAATTGCTCAAAACTACGACTCTGGTATATGCCTTTTAAAAACACAGAAGCATTCGATGTATTTATTTACCACATTTATATCCCACTCTTCTCACCCCAAAGGGGACTCAGAGCAGCTTACAAATCAAATGAACATACAATATATTATTAGCATAGCACAATATGAGCATTAAATTACTATATTGTACTATATCATTATATGGTAATATTATTAGTAATATTAATTTTAATATATAATATATAATTAATATTATTATATTGTATTATTAGTAGTATAATATTGTATTCCATTATAATATTATTATCATTATTATTATACATATATACAATATATTATTGTATATACATATAATATTGATAATATGGCGCTCCATGCAGTCATGCTTCTGCAAACCTAGCAGTTTGAAAACATGCCAATGTGAGTATATCAATAGGTACCGCTCCGGCGGGAAGGTAACGGTGCTCCATGCAGTCATGCCGGCCACATTACCTTGGAGGTGTCTACGGACAATGCTGGCTCTTCGGCTTAGAAATGGAGATGAGCACCAACCCCCAGAGTCAGACATGACTGGACTTAACGTCAGGGGAAACCTTCACCTTTACCTTTTACAATATGTTATATATTTATAAATTATTATAAATTATATGTATATAAAATTAACATAACATGTTGCTATGGCACAGGAGACAAGATGGAACTATCTTCCATGATGTGTTTCTGGGGTCTTTTTAGCTCATTAGCCAGACTTGCTATGCTTTCTCTATTAGCTTCATAAAGAAAAAGAAGACAAAACCATATGATTCAAAGCATCATTGTAATTGGATAATAAATGGCAGCTCTGACTAGAGTGGCATGTACATTAAAAGGTTCAAAAAGTAAATTGCCATAAAGTTTTCACCTTCTAGGTCTTGGATGCAGTGCTGGCCTTACAATAATTTCTTGCAGTTACAGTGAATAAACCCTCCTGGATTTAATGCAGAGAGACTTTTAAAAAATGTGGAAAACTAAAAAGAAAAAAAAAGATTTCCTTCTGGAAGTCTTGCAAAATGGCCAGCTAATTGATGAGTTGTTTCTCTGAATCCAAACCAGCTTGCTTGGATAAGAATCAGATGCTGAGAGCTATCTTCACAATCCCACTCGCTGATGCATCATTCCCCTTTTATCTTAAAATTGCAATGTTTCCTTCTTCTGTGAAGTATGGCTGTATTATTCTGTAGATCCAGTAGGTGTCACACAACTCCAGCAAACGTGAACTTCATTGTCTGGGCAAAAGTTGGGTCCTTTTGAGGGGATAAAACCCCCAGACCCTTGGAAACAAGGTTTGCTGGTTCTCTCGCACATAAAGTGCCATTTGTGGAACAGTAATCATTTCTGGTGCAAACAAGGCTTCTGTCTTGCCTTGGTGATTTTGCTTCCCAAATTAGAACACCCCGGGCACCAAGCCTGAGCTAGGAAATGTTGGGCGACCGAGAAGAGACACCAGGGGTCCCCAAACTTTTTAAGCAGAGGGCCGGTCCACAATCTTTCAGACTGTTGAGGGGCCGAATTATCATTTGAAAAAAAAATACAAACAAATTCCTATGCATACTGCACATGTCTTATTTGTAGTGCAACAACAACAACAACAACGAAAGAACAATACAATATTTAAAAATGAAAACAATTTTAACCAATATAAACCTATTAGGATTTCAATGGAAAGTGTGGGCCTGCTACTGGCCAATGAGATAGTCAAGTTAATTAGGATTGTTGTTGTTGTTGTTGTTGTTGTTGTGTGCCTTCAAGTCATGTCAGACTTTGGCCGAGCCTAAGTCTAAAATTATTTATTTATTTACTGCATTTATTTACTACATTTATATCCCACCCTTCTCACCCCGAAGGGGACTCAGAGCAGCTGTATGAACATACAATATATTATATTATTAGCATAACACAATATTAGCATTATATATTACTGTATTGAACTATACCACTATACTATTATATAATATGTAATAAATAACATACAATTAATATTATTATATGGTATTACTATTAGTATTATATTGTATAACATAAGATTATTGTCAATATTATATGTATATACAATATATTATATTATTAAAACTGATATAAAAATATTATATTATAAAACTGAGGGCGGGGGCCAGGTAAATGACCTTGGAGGGCCGCATCCGGCCCCCGGGCCTTAGTTTGGGGACCCCTGATCTACACTATTGAATTGATACAGTTTTACACCATTTTAACAGCCATGACACAATGCTATGGAGTTGTAGTTTTGTAATCTCTGCCAAAGGGGACTGGTGCCTCACCAAACTACAAATCCCAGCGTTTCACAGCACCGAGCCATGGCAGTTAAAGCGGTGTTAAACTTTATCAATTCTTTACTGTAAATGCACTGAGGCCCCTTCCACACAGCTATATAAAATCCACATTGATCTGGATTACATGGTAATATGGACTCAGATAATCCAGTTCACAGAAAATGTTATGGATCACCTGCCTTGATATCCTGGGTCATATCACTGTGTAGAAGGGCCCTGAGAATCCCAAAATCTTCTACTCTATTCTTACTGAGTTTCTTATTCACCTCACTGCTCTGGAGCCCTATGTGCACTCCATGTGTCTTCTGCTGGAGCTTAACCTCTAATTCAAGTTTCGGATGATGTGAACCGCATATGTACCCAAGCAAGAGTTCACTACAGCTCTCTGGCAGGACTCCTAACATAGGACTCAATGGGATTTTCTCTGGGGTCAAGGAAAGAAAAGATGAGGGTCTAGAAAGAAGGCTGAGTTTCAAGGGACCATGGAGTAGGAATGTGCAGTGTTTGAATGCAGAATACCAGGACTCCAACCCAGTTCTGCATTGCAGAGAGATAGAGCTGTTATGTTCTGAACTTTGGTCCAGAGACTTGGCAACTTTGATGAGGCCAAAAGCCAGTTTTCACTCTCTGTGGTCCTCTTGGGGAGCATAAGAACTGCCAGAAATATCTCTAAGTGAAAACAAAACAATCCTAGGCATGACTGGACATTCACTTTTAGGTCTGAAAAGTTTACATAATATCTTTAACCTAATCTCAGTCTCAACCAAAGTGGCCTTATTGGATCTTACAACCATACCATTGGAAGGGACTTCATGGGTCTTGGGGTCCAACCCTTCTGCTCAATGCATCCTCTAAAACTTCAATGAATAAGATCCCCTTGTCAATAGAGAAAACAGGGATAAGGTGTTTTTTTAAAGACTCTATTTTAGATCCGCCCCTTCCAAATAACAAGCTGTAAAAACTATGGGAGGTGGTTAATGACATCACCAGAGAGGTTCTCTGGCTCTCAGATTTTGGTCCAAAAATTCCAGGGCCAGAGATGAACCTGAACTGGCAACTCTTGGGACAATGCTTTATGCTCCTCTGCTGTGCCACAATTGTGTCATTTCTACAAGTCTGATTGGGGTGCTTCCTTGGAAAAAGCTCTCTAAGGATGGGACACACTATATGCAATACCTTTAAATGTGCAGAAGGAATGATTGACTGTCGAATGAACCTGGGCCAGTGGTTCTCAACCTGGGGTTCCCAGATGTTTTTGGCCTTCAACTCCCAGAAACCCTAACAGCTGGTAAACTGGCTAGGATTTCTGGGAGTTGTAGGCCAAAAACATCTGGGGACTCCAGGTTGAGAACCACTGACCTGGGCTTTCAGGCTCCAGGCTGAATCCAGGAGTTCATGTAACCACTGAACCTGTGTTTTCAGAGTAGCGCCATCCAGTACAGACTGAATCCCTGTTCCCTGATTAGCCTTTCAAGTGACAAGGAGTAACACTGCTTGGACTGGATTGAGTTGCAGGATACAATTCAACATCTTTGTGTAACATATATAGCCACTTCCAGAGATACACTATAGCAACACAATACAATTCTCATACAAAATATCAACATTACATGGCAGTGACTGCTGCCATTATATAATGTGAATTGTATATTAAAATAAGAGGTATATCAGAATGTGAGCCACTGTGTAATTACAATGCACAACATTTTTCTATGACAACACTGCTTTTGCTGATATTTGCAGAAGAAAATACAACCATTCTCCTGCCATTGTATCTGCAGGAGAAGTATCTGTGGTTTCATTTATCGACATCCAACAAAATATGATATTGCTAGGTGCAGTAGAGTCTAACTTATCCAACATTTGCTTATCCAACATTCTGGATTATTCAATGCAGTCTGCCTTTTAATAGTCAGTTTTTGTAGTCAACCTTTTCAATACATTGTGATGTTTTAGTGCTAAATTCGTAAATACAGTAATTACTACATAACATTGCTGTGCATTAAACTGCTTTTCTGTCAAATTTGTTGTAAAACATGATGTTTTGGTGCTTAATTTGTAAAATAATAATGTAATTTGATGTTTAATAGGCTTTTCCTTAATCCCTCCTTATTATCCAACATATTCGCTTATCCAACATTCTGCTGGCCCGTTTGTTGGATAAGTGAGACTCTACTGTATTTTCAAAATCCTCCAATGTGGCTCGATGGTACCCTTGGGCTGGAAGTCATCCATCTGAATAGGGTTCACGATTATCCATATGTGGAGTCCAGGAATGTATCCTCCATGGCTACAGGGATGATATTGTGCACCTACTGCACTGTGGCAAATAATTCATCCCACATAGCAGATCTAACACATGTGTTATGAATAACTTTTCAATAACAGTTAAAGCATAAGTTCTTTTTATTGCAATTTCAGTGTGAGAGAGGGTATATTAGAACAACTTTTACAGAACTTTACACAAAGAATGACATTAGACATACAGACATATAGATTCTATGTAACTACATCAGATTCACAACCTATTACAGTTACATTGGCTAACAAACGAAGGAGGATTACATTTTTTACTCAGCATTCATACACATGTTCATGCATTCAGCCTCATGCATACATCCAAATACAGTAGGGTCTCACTTATCCAACATAAACGGGCCAGCAGAACGTTGGATAAGCGAATATCTTGGATAATAAGCTTTTAATCTATGTTAATTTTATCAATATTTGTATGTATGTATTTTTATCCTTTACAATTTTATCTTGTAAATCGCCTAGAGCATCTTGGATGGAGGGCGATTAATAAGTAATTAAATGATGATGATGATGATGATGATGATGAATAAGGAGGGATTAAGGAAAAGCCTATTACACATCAAATTAGGTTATGATTTTACAAATTAAGCACCAAAACATCATGTTATACAACAAATTTGACAGAAAAAGTAGTTCAATACGCAGTAATGTTATGCTGTAATTACTGTATTTACGAATTTAGCACCAAAATATCATGATGTATTGAAAACATTGACTACAAAAATGCGTTGGATAATCCAGAACGTTGGATAAGTGGGTGTTGGATAAATGAGACTCTACTGTATTACCATATCCTTTCCTCCCTCCTTGGAGAATCACCTGCTTTGGCCAGGCCCTGTTTCCTCTGCAGCCTGCCAATGCACCAATATTTCCAAAACGCCAAAATGCATCATCTTTTCCTAAGAACAATGCCAATGATCAGACTCCTGTTTTCCCTACAGACGAACTGATTCCTGAAACACACATCATGACTCCAAAATGCACTCTTTTATCTTCCCTTGAGAAAAAGAGGCCCCAAATTGACCAGAATGCTTCCTTACAAATCTGACACTCTCCATAGGTACACTATCTCTCTCCTTCCCAATAGAGGAGAGCATAATGAGTGAACAGCTTCTCTGTCTGTGACAATTTCTGGATTATAATAAGGTCACTTATATAGCAATATTTCGCTGATGTTGTCCCAAAATTGTAAATTACTGTCAGACAGCTTCCATCCTGGCTCCATCACAGTTTCCTGGCCCGATGCTGATTCTTCTTGATTGGTGTTAGAAGACGCAAACAGCTCTGTGTAAACATTTCCTTAACTTGATGTAAACATTTCTTTTATCACCATCACAGTTCTTATCACAGTTTACTAGATAGGTCAACCATTTCAGTTCTCATTAGCAACTTTTAATTACAGTTCAGCAAGCAGGTAGTTAGTCATTGCAGGCCTTAATATTTTAGAATGGTGTCTTCAAAATTATTAGCTCTCATTCATACATCTTTCATACAAATTCATTCAAACCATATATCAAATCTGCACATCATATTTTCGTGACACATTTGTATGTCATCAATGGGACAAGAGCTTCAATATGTTTAGGACTGAAACAGCTCTCTTGAAGGTAGGCTGAACGAAGAATCATTGAGGAACATCAACGTACAGATTACTCCCATCTCTAAAAACTCTACAACTTTTCCTAGCAATGCTTTTCCATCCTGCCCTCTGTCCCTTGTCCTCTGTTTCTCTAGCTCTGCTCCTCTTGTGTTTGAATTACTCATCATTTTATCATTGCCCTGATGTTTATGAGTATGCACACACATAAAAACGACCCTATCTGGTTGTTGTGACAGACACCTTAAATGCCACTTCTTCCATTATTTCGCTTGACACTTTTGTTATTGATTTCTCATGGTGGGGAGAGCAACCCAGCTCTGCTAGTCCTAATGTTACTCCTCTTCCTTGCCCCCAGTATTTAAGGCCATTTGCATCGCAATACCAGTTGCTAAGGAACACGAGTGGGAGGAAGCTATGGCACTCATGCCCTGCTTCTGGGCTTCCCATTGATGCATTCAGTGGGCAATTGTCAGAACAGAATGTTAGATCAGGTTGGCTTTTGTTCCGAAACAGCAGAGATTTTCTTCTGCTTTTATGACTTAGAAAGTAAATACAATGATGTTTCCTGATGTTTCTTGCTCAAAAGGACACATCTTCCTCTGGGGTATTTTTTTTTTTACCTCAGATAAACTCTGGAGGGCCAGTCTAACACTTACATATGTGTAAAATTATAAGTTTGCAGAAACTATAGGTTTGCACAAATTATAAGTCTGCACAAAAAGGATTGCACAGTGCAGCATTGGGGTCACTAGGGAAGTTATGGGCGTGCCAACCACAATGGGTGACACTACTGGGTGAGGGGACTAAAATGACTAAAATGACTTTGATAAAATTTTGTGAAGTGTTTCAGCAGAATTTTTTCATATAAATATTCCTTTGGTAAGACATAACCACAAAAAACATGTACAAATCAAGATACCTACAAAGATAAAACTCAATGCTACGGTAATTTGCTTGAACCTTCTCTTGCACTCTGATCAGCGATGTCATTATCACCCAATTGCAGCAACATTTTGAATCAAGTGGTTTCATATGCATATATTACAAGCACACACTTTTAAATTGTTAATTTTGTCCTGTTTTCTGGCACTTTAGCTACAATATTGGTCTGGTTTCAGATGAGGTCCATCAAGGTTATCAAGGTTATCTGCTCTGAGGGTTTTTTTTTCTGCTGAATTTGAAGGAGCTATCACATTTTAAGCATCTTGGAATGGAACCCAGGACCACTACATATTTTGGATATAGGGATCAGCAACTTGGCCAGTCCCTTAAAGGGTGACCTAAAACTTGCAATGAACTCATTTCCCCCTCACCACACCAAAATGGAAACCACCAGCCACTGACCACATGCTTTTGTTCCCAATCTGGAGTGGACACCCTAATGTTTGGTTTCTATTTGAGAAAACCCCAACATCACTGTAAATTGAACCTTTGGGGCAGCTTCCTATTCATGGCATATGCAAGCTTAAAGGCATTTTTGTCATTGCAGTGGCAGAGATTGGATGGCCTTCTGTCGGGAATGCTTTGATTGTGTGTCCCTGCATGGCCAAATGGGGTTTGACTGGATGGTCATTGGGGTCCCCTCCAATTCTATAATTCCATGATGCAATTATTCTACCTATTGCTATGGCACTGTCCTGACTTTTCACTAGCCACAGAGTGCATGTAAGAGTTTAGTAGTATATTTGGGAGTATTTAAAAGACAGCTAGAACATAACTTCACATGTAAAACAATCACACTATCATGTGTCATATAGGATCTCAGTCACTGTATAGTTAGAATTACAGTCCAAGGAACCTTCTGATTTTCCTGTGTGCTCTCCTATTGCTTATGTTTTCAGACCCGAAAATGATCTTTGCACTGAACTTTCAACGCCCCATGGTTTTCTTTCCCTGCATCTCCCCAGATTACTCTACTTGGACTTTTCAACAATGCAGTAGTTCAGATAATGCTTCTGTGATGTGGTCATGTTCAGTGGTAATAATACTAATAATAATAATAATAATAATAATAATAATAATAATAATAATAATAATAATAGTAATGTCTTAAGACCTGGCTATGGCTCACAAATGGGACACTGAAGAAGGAGACAGAAGGCCTGATACTTGCAGCCCAGGAGCAAGCCATCAGGACAAATGCAACTAAGGCCAAGATCAAAAAATCAGCTGATGACCCAAAATGCAGACTGTGCAAGGAAACCAACGAAACCATTGATCATTTCCTTAGCTGCTGTAAGAAAATCGCACAGACAGACTACAAACAGAGGCACAACTATGTGGCCCAAATGATTCACTGGAACTTATGCCTCAAGTACCACCTCCCAGCAGTAAAGAACTGGTGAGATCACAAACCTGCAAAGATAATGGAAAATGAATACGCAAAGATACTGTGGGACTTTCGAATTCAGACTGACAAAGTTCTGGAACACAACACACCAGACATCACAGTTGTAGAAAATAAAAAGGTTTGGATTATTGATGTCACCATCCCAGGTGACAGTTGAACTGATGAAAAACAAGAGGAAAAACTCAGCCGCTATCAGGACCTCAAGATTGAACTGCAAAGACTCTGGCATAAATCAGTACAGGTGGTCCCGGTGGTGATTGTCACATTGGGTGCCGTGCCAAAAGAGCTCAGCTGCATTTGGAAACAATAGACATTGACAAAATTACGATCTGCCAACTGCAAAAGGCCACCTTGCTGGGATCTGTGCGCATCATCCGAAAATACATCACACAGTCCTAAACACTTGGGAAGTGTTCGACTTGTGATTTTGTGATACGAAATCCATCATATCTATCTTGTTTGCTGTGTCATACAATGTCATTGTGTCAATAATAATAATAATAATAATAATAATAATAATAATAATAATAATAATAATGTCTTTATTTATATCCTGCTCCATCTTCACAGAGAGACTCGGGGCACCTTACAAGATAGCAGCAATGCACAAGATAGCAGCAACCTTTTTGGGTTGGATGTGCATTAATTTTCTATTAGAAAAATCTTTGACATTTGTAAGTGTACATGCTCTTTTAAAATACTTACCTGCAGTGTGGAATTTAACCAAGGAATCCTGGGGGATTACAGTTGCAAAAAGACTTATACCCCATGGATGAACAGAGAAACATTCATCATCTGTTGTTCAACAGTCAGAAGATCTTACTGCTTTGATTGCCCAGGAGAGTGCATAGATAGAGGTTAACCTCAAGACAAAATACTTTTGAAAACAGGAGCTGACATTCTGTTGATGAATTATGGTGGTATGAGTCAGACTCATTCTATTACAGTTGAGCTTTTTTTTTGTTCAGGCCAAAGTTCAGACTTTGGCCTGAATCCACAATGGAATCCACAATGTCCAAAATCCACAATGTCCACAATGTCCAAAATCCACACCCATCTTTCCCCAGCTTCAGCTCCACTAAATTGGCCATGTCCTGGTCTGGCGAGAGTGGAGCCGATAAGATGGGACGATGAGCTGCAGTTAACTGCATAACACAGGCCTTGGGTTCTATGGCTAATGACTGGATGAGTTTGGTTATAGTTATAAAGATCAGCATCATGTGGGATCATAAACAGAAATCACAAGATGAGGATGACTGTGCTTGCAAAAGATGTGAATGTTTCCAGACACTTTCAAGATGAGAGGTTATAAAACACGGTACAATGAAATGCATGAGATTTTGGAACTGTTAGAATCATAAAGTCATAGAGCTGAAAGAGGCTCCAAGGGTTTTCCAGTTCAACCCCAATCTGCCAAGCAGGAATACAGCATCAAAGCAATCTCCACAGATGGTTATGCAGCCTGTTTCAAAATTTCCAACAAAAGAGATTCGACTGGCACAGTCTTCCATTTGACAGTCTTTCAAATATTTAATCATGACTATGATGGCACCTTTTAATCTAAGAGGCTAGGAGAGAAGTGGTGCTGCCTGGGTCCATGTCACGGGAAGCCTGTCACAGGCTGAACAAAGATGTCCTGAAACCTATGTTTCCATGATAATTCAAAGGCCTGCATTGTGAGTAGAATAGGAATGTGCAGCCAGTTGTGTTAGAACTTCTGCTTTCTTTCTAACCTCCAGTGACCAGGGCCTAGGGCTTTTCAACACTGTTCCCAAACTCCATACTCACTGTTGATGGACTTCTGACAGATCCCTCAATGCACTGTGGTGTCCAGTGATGTTTTTAGCCATAAGTTGGGGGATATGCAAGAGTTGGCTGGAAACACCACAATATTTCAGGGCTTCAGGAGAGTCTGGGCAATAGGATCAGATTTGATTTGGCCCAATTTGCTGTCAGGATGGACACTACCACCTTGATCCTTTCCCTATGCTAATCAATGCAGGAAAATAAAGTAAAGTCATGCCCATGTTGATACTGCTTCTTCTTCTCTTAGGTAGCCACAGAGCTCTTTCCCAGGTCCTGGCCATTGCAGACACCTTTGCTGATACCAGAAAGGGACACCCACATGACTGTGATGTCTCAGGGACCCTTGATCCACGACCCCACAGCCATCATAGATCAAACTGAAGAGGATATGGGTTTTTTCCCATCTCAGCAAGATTCCGTTCTATTCCAGATGTCCCCTGTTGACAGTTTGGTGCCAAAGCTAATTACAGAAGCCCTTGAAACAGAGCCTGGTTCCCCGGAAAGTGTTGTGTTTGATAGGAAGGCTTTTCTCAAAACACATCGCTCCAATAAGGAGTTTTTGAGATGAAGTGCGAGATTAGCGGAGAGAGAGGATTGTAATTAAACCGGTTCTCCTGGGAAGTTTAAGGGAGGCTTACATCTGGCAGGTTGTTGTCATTAGTTTATTCCCTTGGGAAAATGAGGACTCAAAAACCTGGTTCGGGGAGATTTGAACTTCCATAAAAGTTCTGGGCACAGGCTACCCGTCGCGGTGTCAATGTGACAGTTGGAAAGTTAACATCGACTCTTGTTCCTGTGATTCTTAGCAGCCTGACGGTGTGCTACTCGTGAATAGACCAGGAGTTGCGTCCCGTTTCCCTGCCAAGTCTGGACTACATTTCGGTTCCACCACGACCAACCTTGCCTTGCCTTGATTCCTTGCCTTGGACATCGAACCTGGAACTTTCCTGAGAGACCTTGCTTTTCCCCCCACTCGAACTGCTTGAAAGTTTGAGTGTGTTTCGGTTATTGGATTTAAAAACTTGAACTCTAATACTGGACATTGAACTTCATATTATTGGACTATATTTGACCTTTCCTAAAAGGACTATTGCTGGACTATATACTCTGCCTATTTTTGTTTGATTCCTTTATTGCTTTAATAAAGATATTAGATTGTTTATTGGCCTCTGTGTTGGTTTCCAGTGCTCATGCAGCCTAGAGGTGTTACAATGCCCACCAAGAGAGAGCTTCGTGGTCAGCTAGGAAAGTCAATGCTGGAGACAATATGTAGAAGGTGATGGCCCAGCTGAAGGGATTTGACTTTGGACTCTATGGAGAAACAGCCTGACCCAGTGTCCAAATGGCTTGCTGCCATCACCCTTTTCCTTCAGTGTTCAGCACAGGGGAAAGGGATGAATCATGCTCATGTTGCCACTGCTGCTCCTAGCTAGCCCTTTTGGGAGATGTCCAAGAAAAATCACTTCCCAAGCTCTGATCAGTCTTGAGCTCAGCATCTTTCCATGAAGGTAGAAACAAACTGGTGCCAAGAACGACATCCTTCTCTTCCCGTACTTGCCTCCGATGCTATCCTGCCCATCTGGCATCAACAGAAGTCACATATTTGTTTGTACAAAAAGAGTCTGCAAATCTGTATCTGGATATTTGGCCACAAATCAGCAGAATCTGGAAATGAAACTAAAACAATGATCATCTGTGTTAACAGATTATTAAATCAAAACGAACTGATGTTTTAATTTGAGTGTGATTCTGTCCTCCAAATAGGTCCAGTAGCTTGGATGGCTCTCTTAAAGTGCAGACTAAAAACAGGTTTTGCATTTCCATTGTAAGACCTAGAACATATCTTCTACTAATATGGGGATCATACTGTATATGTAGAAGATGGGTTGAGCTTGAGTTTTGCTGATCCAGTAGATACGACTCAAACTACTAGCTTCAAATTCCAAAAAAGAAGATTCCAACTAAATATTTGTGAAAACCACCTGTCAATAAGAGCCATTTGACAATAGAATTGACTATCAATGAGCTGGAGAATTTTCTTTCATTGGAAGCTTTTAGAAAAAGTCAAATGACTATGTCACAGTGGTGGCTTTCTGTTGATTTCTGAAACTGGAAAAGGGCTGGACTAGATGACATTTAGCATACCTTTCTGCCCTGGGATTCTATCCTAGGCCCCAAATAAAAGCAACAAGTTAAGCACAGAAGAGTTATATAGGGAAAATGATTTTATAAGCCTAGGAGCAGCTGTTAAAAATATATAATGCATGAATAATTAATGAACTTTAATTAAATTAATGAACTTTAAAGGGCAATGTATTCCAAAAAATGCAGGATATATTTACCAAAAATATCATAAGCCTTAGTTTTGGTTTTCCTGAGGCATGTAAGCTATTCTTGAACAAGTGCCTTCCTCCTGACTGGGAAGGGAAGAGTCCCATAGGACTCTTTGGAAGTACAGTATCATGAATAATAAGATTTGCAATATAGAAACCATTAAGAAATCCTATTCGCTTCTTCCAGTACCTTACTCCATCCTTCTGTATTTGTGTTTTCTGTTGAAATATGCTAGCAGTGGGCAGCAAAAAGCTAATGAAATGGCATCACTCTTGAAGTAAGATTATAAATAATAATAATAATAATAATAATAATAATAATGCCAAAAGATCTCAGCCGGCATTTGGAAACAATAGACATTGACAAAATTACGATCTGCCAACTGCAAAAGGCCACCCTACTGAGATCTGCACGCATCATCCAAAAATACATCACACAGTCCTAGACACTTGGGAAGTGTTCGACTTTGATTTTGTGTTACGAAATCCAGCATATCTATCTTGTTTGCTGTGTCATAATAAAATAATAACAAAACTTTATTTATATTCCGCCACCATCTCCTCGAAGAGACTCGAGGCAGCTCACAAAAGCATTCCAAGGTGCAGCAACATAAAATACACAATACATCTATATATATAAAAGAGTGATGGCATCACGGTGATTCACAAAACAACAAAAGTACAGGCCCCCCAACCTCAAAATTTGACAACACAACCCATCATCCATGCCTCAAGGTTGATACAACAAAAAGAAAAGAAAAATAAAGTCCTAATTAGAGGGAGAGCAACAATTTTTTTTATCCAATTGCTGCCAGTTTAGAGGGCTAATCTCTGCCCACTTGGTTGCCTAGCAACCAAGGGACAGCCAGGTTTCAGTTAGGGGACAGGCAGATTTAGGCCTTACTTAGGCTTCTTCCACAGATTATCTAATTTGCACTGGATTATATGGCAGTGTAGACTCAAGGCCCTTCCACACAGCTATATAACCCATTTATAATCTTATATTATCTGCTTTGCACTGGATTATCTTGACTCCACACTGCCATATAATCCACTTCAGTGTGCATTTTATACAACTGTGAAGAAGGGGCCTCATATAATCCAGTTCTAAGCAGATAATATAAGATGATCAATATACAGTAGACTCTCACTTATCCAACATAAACAGGCCGGCAGGATAAGTAAATATATTGGATAAGAAGGGATTCAGGAAAAGCTGATTAAACATCAAATTAGGTAATCGTTATACAAATTAAGCACCAAAACATCATATTATACAACAAATTTGACAGAAAAAGTAGTTCCATGCGCAGTAATGCTATGTAGTATTTACAGTAGAGTCTCACTTATCCAACACTCGCTTATCCAACGTTCTGGATTATCCAACGCATTTTTGTAGTCAATGCTTTCAATATATCGTGATATTTTGGTGCTAAATTCATAAATACAGTAATTACTATATAGCATTACTGTGTACTGAACTACTTTTTCTGACAAATTTGTTGTCTAACATGATGTTTTGGTGCTTAATTTGTAAAATCATAACTTAATTTGATGTTTAATAGGGTTATCCTTAATTCCTCATTATCCAACATATTCGCTTATCCAACGTTCTGCCGGCCCGTTTATGTTGGATAAGTGAGACTCTACTGTACTGTATTTACAAATTTACCACTAAAATATCACAATTAATTTAAAACACTGACTACAAAAACATTGATTATGAAAAGGCAGACTGCGTTGGATAATCCAGAACATTGTATAAGCGAATGTTGGATAAGTGAGATTCTTCTTTAATATGAAATAATTACTGGGATAGAATAATGCAGAACAATATAATCTCTAAAACCAGGACAGTAAATAAACAGGGGAATTCCACACAGGAAACAATCAGGGCCAGCTAACACCTCCCAACAAAGTATTCCCATCATCAAAGTCTGGCAAATCCTCTGTTTTCTCAGGGCCACAGACAGTAGAAGCCCATAAAATATCGCAAACAACACCACTCTGAAAACAAGGAAATTCCAGACAGGAAACAATCAGGGCCAGCTAACACCTCCCAACAAAGTATTCCCATCATCAAAGTCTGGAAAATCCTCTGTTTTCTCAGGGCCACAGACAGTAGAAGCACATAAAATATCGCAAACAACACCACTCTGAAAACAAGGGAATTCCAGACAGGAAACAATCAGGGCCAGCTAACACCTCCCAACAAAAAATTCACTCAGGGAGGAAACAGCCAGGCTTTAAAGCTGCAAGGCCATTACATCCTAATCATTTTTCCCAATTGCAGCATTCATACTTGCCTCCAACAAACAAAAAAAACCAATCAGAAATATTGTATATTCACAACCTTTAGGAAATAATATCCCCTGATGGCGCAGCGTGTTAAAGCGCTGAGCTGCTGAACTTCTGGACCGAAAGGCCACAGGTTTGAATTGGGGGAGCGGAGAGAGCCCCCACTGTTAGCCCCAGCTTCTGCCAACCCAGAAGTTCGAAAACATGCAAATGTGAGTGCATCAATAGGTACTGCTCCGGCGGGAAGGTAACGCCGCTCCATGTAGTCATCCCACATGACCTTGGAGGAGTCTACGGACAACGCCGGCTCTTCGGCTTAGAAATGGAGATGAGCACCAACCTCCAGAGTAAGACACGACTGGACTTAAAGTCTGGGGAAAACCTTTACCCCTTACCTTAACTACCACCAATTCCTCAATACTTTATTTCCCAGACCACCAGACTTCGCCACAGCAACGCGTGGCCGGGCACAGCTAGTCTATATATATAAAAGAGTTATGAAATTTCGGCCTAGGACAAAACAACAAAACTACACATCTCAGAAACACTAAACTTGGCAGCACAACTCCTCATCCATGCCTCTACGTTCATACAACAAAAAGCTCCAGTTATTCCAGAAAACAGCCAGGCTTTGAGACTGCTATTCCAAACAAAAGATTCCCATAAGCCACAGCAACGCGTGGCCGGGCAAAGCTAGTAGCATATAAAACTATGACAACATAAATTTACATAACAATTTTACATAAAACGACACACAACCCATGTTAATAAGATTAAAATTCCATGAAATGCCGCAATGCCTGCAGATATAAAATAGACTATAAAATAGTCTTGTGATTTTGTGATACGAAATCCAGCATATCTATCTTGTTTGCTGTGTCATAATAAAATAATAATAAAATCTTTATTTATATTCCACCACCATCTCCCCGAAGAGACTCGAGGCGGCTCACAAAAGCATTCCAAGGTGAAGCAACATAAAATACACAATACATAGCATATAAAACAATGACAACATAAATTTACATAACAATTTTACATAAAACGACACACAACCCATGTTAATAAGATTAAAATTCCATGAAATGCCCCAATGCCTGCAGATATAAAATAGACTATATTCTTGCTATTCGACAGGAAAAGCAGAAGTAGAACTTTCAGAAAAAAGTTAGATTAATCAGGAATGACAGGAATGACAATCCATAACATCATATGTTATGGATTGGAGTAGGGTGCAAAATACGTCTCAATATGATGCCTCATTGAACTTGAATGTATGCTGTAGTAGTTTTTCTTAATCTATTTATCCTATTATGCTTATAATATTGTGATGTACTTTGATTGTTGTTTATGTGATTTTAATATGTTGTAAGCCGCTTTGGGTCCTGTGAGGGAGAAAAGCGGAATATAAATAAAGAATTGTTGTTGTTGTTGTTGTTGTTGTTGTTGTTGTTGAGTGAAATGGGTTTTCTCAAACATGTTTATGGAACCTGGCTCAGAAATGGGCATTGTTGCTCTGAAATGCCAATACAGTAGAGTCTTACTTATCCAACATAAACAGGCTGGCAGACTGTTGGATAAGCAAAAATGTTGGATAATAAGGAGGGATTAAGGAAAAGCCTATTAAACGTCAAATTACATCATGATTTTACAAATTAAGCATCAAACACTCATGTTTTACAACAAATCGGCAGAAAAAGCAGTCCAAAAGATGGTAGCATTACTGTATTTATGGACCGGGCTGTGGCGCAGGCTGGAAAGCAAGCCAGTTGCTACAAATCAACAAATTACTCTGACCAAGAGGTCATGAGTTCGAGGCCAGCCCGGTGCCTGCGTCTTGTCTCTGTCTTTGTTCTGTGTCATGGCATTGAATGTTTGCCTTTATGTGTGCAATGTGATCCACCCTGAGTCCCCTTCGGGGTGAGAAGGGCGGAATATAAATGCTGTAAATAAATAAATAAATAAATAAATATAGCACCAAAACATTGCAATATATTGAAAACATTGTCTAAAAAAACATTGGCTACTAACATTGACTACAAATAAGGATAGAATGACATAAAATGAAATTAAAGTAAAATCTTTGTTGGAAATTAAATCCATAAAAAGTTCAATCCTTGCTGTCTAGAGAAACAGCTGTGGATCGGGGCGGGAGGCAAACTGCGTTGGATAATCCAGAACTTTGGATTAGCGAATATTGGATAAGTGAGACTCTACTGTATTAAAATTCACTTTCATCTCCAGAGAGTGCAAACGCAGTGTACAACTGCACATAAGACTATGAATTCACCTTTTACCAATAGAATTTGGAAAGTAAATCACAGTGCCATAGAAAAGTAAAATCCGTTTTGGGTCTACAGAAAAAAGAGAAAAGAGTACAGTAATGATGATATCATCATCCTCATCATCACCATCATCACCTTTGATGAAGTCACGGGGCCATCTAGTCTAACCCCTGCTATATATGGGAAATTTATTTATTTATTTATTTACAGTATTTATATTCCGCCCTTCTCACCCCGGAGGGGACTCAGGGCGGATCACATTATACACACATAGGGCAAACATTCAATTCCCATAAACACATCAAACAGAGACCGAGACAGACGCAGAGGCAATTTAACTTCTCCTGAGGGGATGTTCGATTTTGACCACAGGGGGGAGCAGCTGCTTCATCATCCACTCTGACGGCACTTCCTCATTCCAAGTCCTAAATTAGTTAAATTTGCCTCCCCACTTTATAAGTGGTACCTTATTTCCTACTTGATAGATGCAACTATCTTTCGGGTTGCTAGGTCAGCAACGAGCAGGGGCTATTTTTTATTTTTAATTGACGGGTGCTCACCCCGCCACGGGCTGGCCTCGAACTCATGACCTCATGGTCAGAGTGATTTATTGCAGCTGCTCAACAGCCTGCGCCACAGCCCGGCCCCTTAATCTACTCTTAAGGCACTCTGCAGAGAAGGGCATTCAGCTTCTTTTGTGAGTCTGCAAGACCTGAGCAAGGAATTTGTGAGGCTTACCATAAGAATAAACTAACTTGATGGCAAATAACAACACAACCACCACAATAACCTTCTGAGGCAGTGTATTTCACTCTTGAACAGCTCTACTATCAGTATGTAGACCCTCTATTCTTGTAAACTTAATCCTTTGCTTCACGTCCTTTTCTCTGGAGAACTGCTTCCCTCCTGTTGCATCAACCAAGATTAGCTGCTCTTAAGTAAATGCTAATAAAGCAAACCAATAGCATATAAACACAAAAAGAAATGTTTGATCAGATGAAAGCCTGTGTAATCCAATATATTATTCAGTAAGTGGCTAGCAATCTGGCCATAGAGCTCTTACCAGCAACTATATTCTCCATTTCTCACCAGCAACTGATACACAGAGGCCTAATGCCTATTGTACTGGAAGTCATATATAATCATATTTTTTGTTGCAATGGCTGCACTGACTGCGAGTCTATTTATAGGCAAAGTTTAACTTTTAAAGCCCTATATGGCTAGTTTTGGTTTAAGAGACTCATATACTTGAATTATCAGATGCCTTTGGAGGGTGGTCTTCTTCACTTCCCCCTCCTTCTTTAAAGAAAATATTCCTCCTTGGTGTGGTTCAGAATGGTGTATTGATTTGAGTGTTGAATGAGGGTGTTGAATGACCAGGGTTCAAATCCTCACTTGCCCATAGCAATATGCTAGGTGACCATGGGCAAATTACAGACTTTTCCAGCCTCAGAGAACGCAAACGACAATCTCTATTTGAATAAAATTTGCCAAGAAAGTCCCATGATAGAGTTGCCTTAGGGGTCACCATAAGTCAGAAATGACCTAAAGGCACTCAACAAGTCCTCCTCATTCTCTTTCTTTGAAATGACTATGAATTGGGGTTTCGGTGGTGGGCTGGTGGGCTTCCTTGTCAGTACTTTGGTTAATCAGCTCAGGATCTACATTCCAAATTTATATAGGTTACCCATGTTGGAAACTCCTATACCAAAATGCATTCAGAACTTTGAATAGCTTCTTTAAAGTTCAGAGTAGTACTTGGACAAAATTCATAATCTAACCAACAAGGAAATCACCAAAACATCATTTTCTCCTTATTTTCTGTCTGTAATTTTTCCCTCAGTTTATCCTTCAACTCAGCATCTCTGTGTCTATTTCTGTTCCTAAACAACCTGTGTTTCTTTTTGTTCCAAAGCAAAACTATCTTTCTGCGCAATTTTTCTACCCCTTCCATTGTTGTCAGCCTGATCTCCTCCTGACCACTCACACATTTCGCTTACCAACACCGATCTCTTTCCAAATGCCTTCACTCTTTCTCCTTCTGTTCACTCCTTTTAACTCCCTTTAACCCATCCTTAAACTTCTTCTTCTTTGTGAAATCCACTTTATATTTCCTCGTTCCAATACTTGACTTACAATCTCAATACTTGTCCTTTCCTTGAAGATTTTCTGGTCTTAATAATGGAGATTCTTCATAATTATTTTTGTTTTCTGTTTGTTAATTATAACACTTTTCCAAAGTCCTCAATAATTTCCAATATTTTAGGTATTGTCTCTATGGCCTCTTCTGTAGCTATCATCACATCATTTGCAAATAGCCTTAACATGATGGCTTCTTTTTAAATTTTCACTCCTGTAATGGAGTTGATTTGTCATATTTTTCTTGCCAACACTTCTACTGCCATTATAAATAGTAGCAGAGATAATGGACATCCTTGTCTCACACCTTTCTGGATTTCAAATCTTTGTCAAATTGCCATTTATTTGTATTTTTGCATATTGTTTAGTATATGTTACCTCTACCCCATTTAATCATCTTGAGCATTTCTTAAATTCCCAATTTATATTGTCGAACACTTTTTCTGCATCTAGGAAGAGGAGAGCACCTTGTTTTTCATTATTTTTCTGAAAGTTTTCTGTCAAAATGATTATCATTCTTAAATTTTCTCTAATTTGCCTTTCAGGTAAGAAGTCTGCTTGATCTTCATATAGCCATCCTGTTAGTATATTCTCTGGTCTGTTTGCCAGTATTGTAGCGAACAATTTATAATAGGTGTTTAGACTTCTCTATAAATTTTCCTCTTTTGCTCAAATACTTCCTGTTTCCAGGTATGGTAAACAATTTTGGTTCCCATGTTTTGTTTTTAGTTTTAAATTTTAAATATTAACACATGAAATATTTTCTTCTTTATGTAGATAATCTCCAGATAGTTTCACTAGGTTCCTAAACAATTTCTAGAATATAATTCTAATGGTTAACTGTCAAGAGTCTTTTCAAAGTCTTTACAGCTTTCAAACAATGAAAAAAATAGATTTATCTTCAGAGAAGTTATATGCCACAAAGTTGATAAATTTACAGCAAATTTAAAGGCACAATTTAATCATTTTGCAATCATTGTGTAAATACATAATTCAGATACTCTACAGCTACATCATATCTTTACATATGCAAAAGTGACCTTTTCTAGTAGCTAGAGACCTTACGTATGTGCCACCAGCTAACATTTCCTTAGTTTAGCAGAAAGGATTATCGGTAGCTTTCTTTTTTCTAGTTGCAGGCAAGAGAGGGGGAAAAAACTCTGCTATTTTCCCAGGAGGGGAGAAAAAACACTTTTGAGCAATGCTGGCTTACTTCTACTCTGCCTTTTCTTTTTTTAGTCCAGCAAAAGCAATGGGCTCACCATGCTTCTCTGCAATATGTTTCTACAGTGTACAAACAATTTTAAAAGGGCTGCACAGGCACTCGGCACAGTAGGAAAAAGGGTGATTAAAAAAGAAGACATGTGTCAGTACCAACTACATCCTGTGGGTTGACTTTAATTGGTTTCAACTGAGCATCATGTGAAACTTGCCCTGGAGAAGCTGCATTGGATGTTTTCCAGGCAAGTACTGAGAAAGGAAAGACAAATAAACAACTAGTATAGCTTCCTTTTTTAAAAATCACTACCTGAAAGCACAGGGAAAGGGTTGCTAGATCAGAATGGACCATTTTTATGTTTTGCCCCAAACACCTGATGTGATGTGTTCCCATATACCTCACAACCTCTGAAGATGCCTGCCATAGATATGGGCAAAACGTGAGGAGAGAATACTTATGGAACATGACCATACAGCCCTGAAAACACACAACAACCCTGATGTGATTCTGGAGACATCTGTTGTCTCTCATTCAAGGGGACAATGTGTCTTGGATACTTTTTAAACAAAGGTTCTTTTTATAGCATTTCGAGTGAGGGAGTATGTCAGAGTAACGTTTACACAGAGAAAGTGGGTAGACATATAGATTATCTAACAAACAAATAAAGAGGATTCCACATCTACTCAGCATTCACACTATACATACACATTCACCCTTCACATGCATGCATCATCATTCTTCATCTTCTGGAGAATAACACCTGCACTTAGGCCAGATTGCTTACCTACAAATCTGCCACTTTTCCAATACACATTCTTTCCCTTCCTCTGAGAAAAAAGCAAGTGACCAGACTCTGAGTTCCATTGCAGATCTGCCACTTTCCCAAATACACCAACTCTCTCTCTTTCCCATGGATGAATGTTTGGGGGAGGGGGGTGTGACCAGACAAGCTGTCTGTCACAATTTTGGAATATTAGAAGATCTCTTATATAGCAATTTTCTGCTGATACTGTTCCAGAAAGTTGAAGAAGCTGTAAATGAGTAACGAGTTGTTTTCCAGCCTGAAACATCATGGCTCCCCATCAGTTCCTGGGCAGATATTAACCTTACTTCTCTCAGTTTTCCTTCTCAAGGAACCTCATTTACTTCCTTAAGTTAAAGAGTCATTGTCTTTGGTAACGTAAACATGTTGTTTTCCACTACAGAGTTAATAAAGTTAGCAATGTCAGCAGTTAATCATTGTCACAGTTCTCATCAGCAGCTTTTAATTACAGTTCAACAATGTAGTTGTTTTCCAGGCCTCAGTATTTTAGAATTGTGTCTTCAGCCCAATTAGGCCCCATTCGTACTTCTTTCATACAATGTCATCCAAACCATACATCACATTTCATGACATATTGATCCATTCTGGGTTTCAGACCAAACTTTCAAGAAGTTACCAAAGAGCCTCAACTTATTTGTGAGATATAGCTCAGCAGCTTGGAGAGATCTTTTAACACTTGGACTAAAATCCAGAGATAGCTTTTTTTTATCCCATTGACATGGAAACCACAATTGTTCTGAGAATGACCATGGCAACAACTATATATCTGTAACTGTTTTGTATTCACACTCCCTACATATTCACAATCACGACTATAGCGTAGGGAATATACAGGGATCATAAAAGTCACCCAACCCTACCTTACTGAGTATCTGTTGCTATGAGTGATGGAGGTCAGTTTTCCTGTTGATTGGGGGGCAGCAGATGTTTCTGATGTTTTTACTCTGTTCTTGTGATGGAGAAGCAATTCTGCCTCTGTCAAACTAGAGATTATAGTTGAGAGGTGGGTCAAAATATAAGTGTTCTGCATCACAATTATCAGGGAACAGAGCCCTATTAATCACAGCAGCTTCTCCCAAGTAAGAAAAGATGGGAAAAGGGGGGGGGGGGGGATTGGGTCAGGAGACCTTATTTAGTTCAGTATATTTAAGTAAGTAGCTGATCTAGACTCTTAATCCACATTTCTCTCTGTGTGCACCTGCAAGTCACCTGTAAATATATGGTGGCCACTTGAATTTCATAGGGTTTTGTTAAATAAGGAGGATTCAAAAGGTGTTTTTACCCCATATTACACACCAGAAGTTCCTGGATATCATCTGGGTGTCCAGAAGCAACATCTAGTCCAATGCAGGATTTCTGAGTAGTATAGACAATCCTCTTATAAATGAAAGACCTCCAGGGCCAGCTGTTATTATCAGCCCTGCTTAGCTCTTGCAAACTCAGGGCCACGGCTTCCTTGACTAAATCAATCTACCTGCAATGCACTTTTCCTCACTGGCATGATAGTCAGCCCTCCATATCCATGGAAGCAGCCATCTATGGCTTGAAAATACATAGATTAAAAATATTCCAAAAAAGGAAACCTTGATTTTGCCATTTTATATAAGAGACACCATTTTACTATGCCATTGTATATAATACGTGTTGAGCATCCATGGATTTTGGTATCCACAAGGGTCCTGGAACCAAATCTCAGTGGATACCCAGGGTTCACTTTATTTAGCAAAGTAGTTTCATTTCCATGACATTGACTGGGAATTGCTAAAATGTTAAAAAGAAAATAAATTTTTGGCATAACACAATGTTTTAGTTCTTGATAATAATCCATCTAGTTTATTTAACTGGAATAACTTTGCTAAGAGGCAGACTTCTGCTCTGGTTGGCTCCCATCCCTGTCTTCTCTCTTGTCCTGCATTTTTCTAGGGAGGCTTCAAGGCCTCCTGATAAAGATCTCACCCGTTTCATCCTCCAGGATCTCTTCAATCCGCCCTCTCTGAAAGGGAAAAGAAAATGAAAATGGATAAAGGGAAAGACATTGAGCAATATTTAGGAAAATGTTTATTGTGAGTATTTACAGGCTTTCAAATGGAGAAATATGGTATAATGGTGACAGATACCAGCTGTAGTTGAACTTTTGATTGTGCCTGCACCTGATCTCACTGGGGATTCTGGGCCTATTAGGCAGCCTGATGATGGTATTGCTGAGCCTATGACGCAGCAATACCTGTAGTTTCTGAAGGCCACATTCCTGAAGGAGGCCCAAAACAGCCTTTCTCTAGGGAATTGAGTTCTGAAGATGAATCATCAGGTGAAGAGACTAATGAGCCAGGGGATAGGAGGCAGCACTTCCATAAACTTCTCAAGCACATCGAAGGTCATTGCGCTTGTTAGGTAAGAGACCCTTATCTGTTTGTAAAAGTAAACAAAATGATTTCATGACAGTCTATGAGTGAGGAAAAGCTTTATGTGAGACAGGGAAATGATTTTAGATCAGTCTGGGCAATGTTGGAGTTTAATGAACATCCTGCATCAAGCCACAGTGAAGGAAATTTCTAGTTTCATGTGTTCAGCTATTCAAGTCTTGTTTTCCAAGTCTAAGGGATTATTCTGGAGCTCTGTGTATTGGATTTTATGCTGCCTTGTTTATCTGGATATTTTGTATCCTTGGTTTTTGGAATTCTACATTTGTACCTTGGAGCTAATGGACTATTGCATATCTTTGGACTAACTTATTTTTACCATTTGTACTGCTTTGATTTTTATATATTCTTCAATAACCTGCTTGCTGATTTATACTGGACTGGTATTATGGTTAAGTACAGAGGTGTTCTGGCTCTGGGATACAACAATACCTGTGGAACCACTTGTTATACAGCTTTATATATCTATCCAGTAGAGGTTCCTACTGTCTCGACTAGACAACCAGAAATTCATTCCTACTTTATTTCTTCCTTCCTTTCTTCCTTATTTCCTTCCCGCCCTCCCCTCCCCTTTATATAGAAACAAAAAATTGGTTGCTGGAAGATAGAGCTCAAAACAAGTTATCTTTTTGTAACTTCAAACTCCCAAATTTCCTCAGCCATGATATTCAAGAAGCTGAAGTCCCCAAATGTAACTTGCAGATAGTCAACTTGTTTCTACCCGAATTGAGCCTCGCCCCTAGAAGGAAGAACATTTTTGAAAATCTTCCTCCTCACCTCCAAGAATGAAATAAGCAGAGAGTTTTTTCCCTGCCCAACACATACCTGGACTGTGTTCATGCAGTCTGATAACTTTACCATGTTCCTCCTGGGAGGAAGGAAGACCTCCAGTCTCACAGCACCTTTAGCATTTCTCTGGAAGGAGACCAGGAAATTGATCTCTTGTGCCTGGAGTGAAAAGAAAGAGAATGGTCAGAGCCTCTTATTGAAGCCGTTATCCAAATCTGAACACTAGAACGCCCTCCAACATCAGAGTGCAATTAAGATGTCAACAATTATTACTGAGAAAGAACAGATAAGCTAGGAGAGGCTGCAGCTCATCTCCTTGATGAGCTGAATGCAAACTACTTGCAAACTTTTTGTACTAATAATGGCTGTAAACAGAGAAAGAAAAAGGATGAGAGTGTGAAAGAAAGTGGAGCCTTTGAAAAACATGATTATGGAATTAATATGGGATTGTCAATACCAAAGCATGGGTGTATTTACACTGAGGAATAAATACAAATTAACATCAAAGAATCTAGCTGGCTCACCAAAGTACAGGTCCTAGGATTCCATAAAATTGAACTGTAGCACTTCAAGTGGTATCAAACTGAATTTGTTCTACAGTATAGGTGCATCCCAGGACAATTGGAAGGAATGCACTAGCATAAGTCACACACCGCTTCTATAAAGCATTGCAGTAGCTTTATGTATATGAAACCACTCTAGAGAGACTGAAAAAACTCCAGGTGTTGTTTATTGCCAGTGGGGAGAAATACCCTTCTGCCACTGTTTTGTCTTGCAGGCTAGAACAGCCTTAAAGTTGGCAATGAGCGTAAGGTTTGTTTGGACAGTAGCAGCAGCAAATCCCCTTTCCAGGGTTGCTAACTATAGCATCGTGGAGGCGAAGGCCATAAATAACACCAGCCCTGAAGCCAAATTATGATATCATGTTGTTCCGAGATTAAAAGGAAAATACTTTCCTTGCAGCGGTCTGGTCTAAAATAAGCCGCTGCATTGGCTTTCTCACGGGGATTATGCAAGGAAACTTGGCCCGGGGTTTGTAAACCATGAATAAAATGACAGCAATCAGGAGAAAGGTCTCCTGCACAGGAAGGCCTCCGGGGATCTTGAAGTTGCTGTCAAAACATTTGCCTTTGGGTTTGACAAGGAAGGGAAGTTGATAGCTCCCATCTGGTGGGCCTCAAGCAGGAATTCCAGGGTGTTTTGACCACATACCCCTGGCCAGGAATGGTAAATTATTCCAAGACAGGACTTCCCTGAATAAATCTCAGGGGAAAACAGATGATATTAGAGCATGGATAGGCAACTGGACACAGACTTGGGGGAACGGGACATCACCCCTCTTGACCTCTCTGCAAACTGCACTCCTTGATGCATCAAAAACGCTCAATTTTTCATGCAATCATAGAATTGGAAGAGACCCCCAAATACTATCTAGTTCAGCCCCTGCCATGCAGGAATACACAATCCAAGAACCCCGACAGATGGACATCCACCTCTGTTTAAAGGCCTCCAGAGAGGGAGACTCTACCAAGCTCCCAGGTAGCATATTCCACTATTCAACAGCACTTATCAGCAGAACTTTCTTCCTAATATTTAGGTGGAATCTCTTTTCTTGCAGTTCGAATCCATTACTTCATGTTCTACTTTCTAGAGCAACAGAAAACAAGCCAGCTCCCTCTTTAATATGACAGCCTTTTGAATGTTTACATATGGCACTCATGTCACTTTCTTGACCTTCTATTTTCCAAACAAAACTTCTTAAGCTGCTCCTCAGAGGGATTCATGGTTTCCAGACATTTTATAACTTTGGTTCCAGCTTGAATTGTGGTGTCCAGAACCTGACACAGGTGAGGTCTGACGAAGGCAGAATAAAGTGGCACTATAAGGTAAGGTAAAGGTTTTCCCCTGACGTCATGACTGACTCTGGGGGTTGGTGCTCATCTCCATTTCTAAGCCAAAGAGCCGGCGTTGTCCGTAGACACCTCCAAGGTCATGTGGCTGGCATGACTGCATGGAACACCCTTACCTTCCTGCTGGAGCGGTACCTATTGATCTACTCACATTTGCATGTTTTTGAACTGCTAGGTTGGCAGGAGCTGGGGCTAACAGCGGGCGCTCATTCCGCTCCTGGGATTTGAACCTGGGACCTTTTGGTCTGCAAGTTCAGCAGCTCAGTGCTTTAACACACTGTGCCACCATCAGGGGCCCCTAGCTTCCCTTGATTTATGCTCCTCTTGATGTAGCCTAGAATCACATTGGCTTTCTTATCTGCTGCATCACATGATTGTCTCAGGTTCAGCTTGTGATCTCTTAAAACAGCTAGATCCCTTTGATATGAACTGTTTTCAAGCCAGGTGTCACCCATCCTATATTTGTGCATTTGGATTCTGACCCTCTTCTCTGAGGTATTAGCACTCTCTCTCAATCGGGATCATCTGCAAACATGGTAAGCTAGCATGCAAGCATGCCTTCTATTTCATCATCCAAGTCATTTTAAATAAAGATGTTGAATGGCACTGGGCCCAGAAGAGGACCCTGTGACACCCCACTGGTCACTTCTCTCCAGAATGAGCCAGTTCAGCCAGTAACCCAATTCCAAATCCACTTTTTACTAACTCCTTTGCAAGAATGTACTTGTAGAATCATAGAATCATACACTTGGAAGAGACAGCATGGTCCATCCAGTCCAACCCCCTATCAAGAAGCAGAAAAATCACATTCAAAGCACCCCTGACAAATGGTCACCCAGCCTCTGTTTAAAAGCCTCCAAGGAAGGAGCTTCCACCACACTAAGGCAGTGAGTTCCACTGTTGAACAGCTCTTACTGTCAGGAAGTTCTTCCCAATGTTCAAGTGTAATCTCCTTTCCTGTAATTTGAACCCATTGCTCCAATGAAGGACTTGATACGCCCAAGTGATGTTATACCACTTCCTGTTCACATTTTTTACTGGGCCCGGGCTGTGGCGCAGGCTGGTGAGCAGCCAGCTGCAGCCAGCTGCAACAAATCACTCTGACCAAGTGGTCATGAGTTCGAGGCCAGCTCGGAGCCTGCGTTTGTCTCTGTCTTTGTTCTGTGTCAAGGCATTGAATGTTTGCCTTATATGTGTAATGTGATCCGCCCTGAGTCCCCTTCGGAGTGAGAAGGGCAGAATATAAATACTGTAAATAATAAACAAATAAATAAACTCTGCTTAAAATAGAGGTACTTGGGGAGGTCTATGGGTGTTTTTTTTCTTCTGAATTTTGTCTATATCCATCTTAAAATGAAGCAACCAGTACTGAATGCAACTATAAATGTTCTCCACCAGACAAAAAGGACCAACCAATTCCCTATGGAGATGTATGCATTCATGAACATCTACCAGTTTTGGCTTTTGTGTATTCTTACTCTGTTCTCTGTTCTAGCTTTCACTCCATATTGGGATTTCTCCTTTGATCTCACACCTGCTATGCTTGCTCAGATACCAAAGACTTTGCCCAAAGCCTTCTTGAATTCCATCAAGACACCATCAAACAAGAACCATGGAAACACATCCTGTAATAGATAGGAAAACCTGACGACTGCTCCAAGTGAAACTACAGCAGCAAATGAGATGGAAAACAATATTAACAAGCCACTGGTAAAGCAGATTAAATCTAGGTCACCAAAATTCATTTAGAGGAATTTCTAAAAGGAAATGTTTTTGTTGTAAGAGCGGGGAACAAGATGACCCTTTTTGGACATGTTTTGGGCCTCCAGAACTTAGATATGCCTATTAAAACTTTCTTCTTTAGTCCTAATTAAATTGAAAATTGGCATGCCTTCAAGAGTTTCACAAATTGGGGATTTGTACAAGGTCCAGCTATATTGTAGAATTAGTACAGTTTGATACTATATTGATACCATATGACTTAAATGTTATGCAGACATTGGAACTGCAATTTTACAAAGCCTTTTGCCTTCTCTGCCAAAGTGTGCTGCTCTTTCTATACAGGTTAAGACTAGACCTTGGATAATCTACTGTCTGGGAGTTATAGTTCAAAAAGTTTCTCCTTGCTTGGGTTTAATGGATGGGCAGTGACATGGGACCCTTTCATACTAACCAATTGTAGCAAAATTCTTGCATTTTAACCCCCTTGGCAACACATACAGAATCCTGAGATTTGGAATTTATTTAGATTTTCAGCTAGAGAACACATGAAACTACAAATCCCAGGATTCTGTAGGATGCAAGAGATCCAAGCCTAGGGATATATTACACTGTAGAATTAATGCAGTGTGCCACAGCTCAGTGTTGTGGAATCACGGAAGTTGTAATTTTACATGGCCTTTAGCCTTCTTGGCCAAACTACGACTCCCAGGATTCCACAGCATTGAACCGATGCCATTTAATGTAGTGTCAAATTGCATTAATGGTGTATTATGTAAACACACACAAGGAAGAGGGATGTACTATGGACCATCCCTTGATGCTACATCATGAAGGATCTCATGAGGTTCCTCCACCTCTCCCCGGTTGTGTCATGCCAACCAGCTACAGCAGTTATTCCCAACCTTTGGTCCTTTTTGTGTTTGGGCTTCAACTCCCAGAAGCCCCAGCCAGTTTGGTCAACTATTAGGAGTTCTGGGACCCAAAGTCCAAAATATGTGGAGGACCAAGAGTTGGGAAGGATTGAGCTACAGTGCACTCACTCTCAGATTCTGGTGCTGGAGCCTTGCATTGCGGAGGCGGTTCCGAGCCTCGGCAGCCTTGAGGATCCCAATGAGGTTATTCTCTTCCGTCTGCTTCTCCTGTTCCCCGCGAAGCTTCCTGTCCTTCATCAGTGTGGCGGCCAACATTGCCTTCACTTTGGAATTGCTGGGATCAGCAAAAGCCAAGTAGCGCGCAGTCTGTTCTGGAGTCATTTTGCTGACTTCGTCGGTGTGGGCAGGCTTCTTAAAGCGGGTGATAGGTTTGCTTCTGTGAAGCGTTTCTGTTTTGGACATCTTGGTTCTCTCTCAGGCCTGGACTGAATGGTAGAGGATGCTAGAGGGGAAAACAAATATAGTCAGTCTAAAATGAGATTTTGAACATTACGCAGGATCAGCCCTTGACAATATTTGGATGGGAGATGACCAACAAATGCCAGGTGCTGTAGACTATATTTCAAAAGAGGATGCTGTCAAAACTATCTCTGAGTATGCCTTTTCTCTTAAAAAAAATCCTATTGAATGCATGAGGTTGCCCTAGGGTTTTGTGAAACGATGGTACAAAGATTGTCCTTCTCTATCAGTGTAGTTTATTTTTACTTGTGCTGTTTCTTTTACAACAATTAATTGATTTTAATTGTTCTGATAGTTTAAGCACATTTAAAACTGTCACCTTTAGACTTTCGGCCTCAACTTTGCCCTATAATCTTTCCAAATCTTGAGTATTTTATCACAATAGTACAGTGTCATCTGCATATCTTAAATGCAAGAGTATAGTGCAGACTTGGGCAAACTTTGGCTCTCCAGGTGTTTTGGACTTCAACTCCCACAATTTAGGAATTGTGGGAGTTGCAGTCTAAAACACCTGGATGGCCAAATTTTGCCCATGCCTGGTATCATCTCATCTGCATATCTTCCTCCAATTTCCTCTAAGCACACTGTTTCTAAAATGGAGTCTGACTCCTGAACAAACCCAGATCTGATCACAAGGTCTGCAGCCCCTCCCACAACACAGAGTTAAGGAAAACTACATACCAATACACACCTATACAATACCGTAAATAATCTGAATTATATAAATAACTAGTGGAGGCTTGAAGAAGGATGTTATTTCCAACAAGGATCCAAGTCTAAAAATGACATTCGTTTAGGTTCCATATATGTCTCAAGGTAATTTTTAATAATGTATGCATGCTTTTAAGTTTGTGTACATTGAACCATCAGAATGCAGAGGTGTCATTCTCTTGAACACCTATGTGTATAATTTCAGATTTTGGATTTCAGAGTTCTGGATAATGGATGCTCAACCTGTAATACGGACTGATTCCTGTGTGGGAGTTATGCCTTATTCTTATGGAAATAAGTATAGAATGGTTTGGTAATGTTCATTTTCACTGCTGTTATATTATTATGGAGGGCCCCCAATGTCGCAGTGTGTTAACACGCTGAGCTGCTGAACTTGCGGACCAAAAGGTTGCAGGTTCGAATCCAGGGAGCGGAATGAGCACCTGCTGTTAGTCCCAGCTTCTGCCAACCTAGCAGTTCGAAAACATGCAAATGTAAGTAGATCCATAGTGTAACACCCCTAGGCAGCGCGAACACGGAGGCCAATATACAATCTAATATCTTTATTAAAGCAATAAAAGTTTTCAACAAATATAAGCAGAGTAGATAGTCAAACAGTTGACCTTTTAGAAAAGATCAGAATTAGTCCAAAGAATGAGCCAACAATGTGATGCGGCTGCTAAAAAAGCCAACGGGATTCTGGCCTGCATCAATAGGGGAATAGCGTCTAGATCCAGGGAAGTTATGCTCCCCCTCTATTCTGCCTTGGTCAGACCACACCTGGAATACTGTGTCCAATTTTGGGCACCACAGTTGAAGGGAGATGTTGACAAGCTGGAAAGCGTCCAGAGGAGGGCAACTAAAATGATTAAGGGTCTGGAGAACAAGCCCTATGAGGAGCGGCTTAAAGAGCTGGGCATGTTTAGCCTGCAGAAGAGAAGGCTGAGAAGAGACATGATAGCCATGTACAAATTCTCTTCACTTTGATCCGCAATAGCTGCTGGATCAGGGGCCAAAGGTACCTGAGACATCACACATAGGTACTGCTCTGACAGGAAGCTAATGGCGCTCCATGCAGTCATGCTGGCCACATGATGTTGGAGGTGTCTATGGACAACATCAATTCTTCAGCTTAGAAATGGAGATGAGCACCAACCCCCAGATTCGGACACAACTAGACTTAATGTCAGGGGAAACCTTTACCTTTACTATATTATTATGGAGGTGAGTCAACAAAGTGAGCATGGCTATCATATCTCCTCTCAACCTCCTCTTCTTCAGGCTCCTAAGCTATCCAGCTCCTAAGCTATTCCTCATAAGCTTCCAGAACTTGTACCAATTTGGGTGCCCTTATTTGGACATATTCCAGCTTGTCCATATTATTTGTGAATTCTGGTGCCCAGAACTGGACACAGGATTATTCCAGGTGAGGTCTGACCAAAGCAGAATAGAGAAGGACTATGGCTTCCCTCAATCTAGATGCTATTGATGCATCTTAGAATCAAATGGTATTCCAGCACAGCAGAATGGGTTGGACTTTGGTCTCTTCCAGCTCTATGATTCTAGAGCACCTAAGAAGATCCAGGGAGGAAAAAAGGTGGAAAGTTGCTAGGAGAATCCTACCAAACTGTAGAGTGAGCTTTGAAAGAGCAGCAAAGCACTGAAAACCATACATTATGTTCATTAGATGTAGGATCTAATTAACTTGAAGCTGTTTGAGGTGCTGAATCTTAGCATTAAACTCAGAACAGAATCATTGCACCCTTATAATGGAAACTTCTGGCTATCATTGGATCACACTTGGAAAATTATGGCTCCTTCTCTCAATGATGGACTGGAATTCCACAATCCAATTAGTTTTAGTGGCTTAGTTTTGTGGCTACAATCCAACAATATCCGATGGGCCACAAGTTGCTGACGCTTTCAAGTTTAGATCAGAGTTTTGAGAAGTGCTGTTCATGGACTTCAGTTCCCAGAACCTTCTGGCTATATTGGTTGGAAGATTCTGGGAGCTAGATCTCACAAAAGGATCTTTTTCAGGCTCTCTTTGAGGTCAAAGTGGTGATTAAAGTATGATTAGCACATATTGATTCATGTGTTGTCATCTGGTTTTATTCTCTTCTTTGCTGGAAATGGTTCAGCTGGAAGTTGTTTTGTTGTTTTAGCATAATGCCCTTTAATTACATTTTATCTCTGTATGTTTCTAAGCTGTCAACGGGACAATGTTATTAGGAGACATAAATTCAAGGAATTCCTTTCCACAGGAGACACATCTCAATTTCCTCGCTAATGACATCCCGGAAGCTGCTGAAGACCTTCCTTTATGAGAAGGCATCCGATACATAAATGTCAAATGTAATTTTTAATCTTTGTCCCTTGAATATTTCAATTACTTGGACAGCTGCTGTAGCTTTGTCACATACTGCTGATTTTATTTTACTGAGTTTTGTTTCAACAGTAGCAACAGTAGCTGTGCATCTTCAAGGTGACTCCAATTTATGATAACCCTATCAAAGGGATTTCTAAGCAGGATTTGTTCAGAGGAAGTTTGCCATTACTTTCCTTTGAGGCTGAGAGGATATGACTTGCCCAAGGTCAACCAGTGGAGCTTCCATGGCTAGTATGCACAGTTTTGTAACCTGGTTTTCAGGACTCCAGAGAACCAGGTAGGTGTAGTGGATTGAGTGTTGGGAATCGTAGGGTTCAAATCCTATTGGGTGACCTTGGGCAAGTCATATACTCTCAGCTTTAGAGGAAGGCAATAGAAACCTTCTCCCCTTGTACAAATCTTGCCAAATCTCCAGATCACTGGTTCTCAACCTTCCTAATACCACGACACCTTGATACAGTTCCTCATGTTGTCATGACCTCCAACCATAAAATTATTTTCATTGCTACTTCATAACTGCAATTTTGCTATTGTTGTGAATCATAATGTAAATATCTGATGTGTAGGATGCATTTTCATTCACTGGACCAAATTTGGCACAAATAGCCGATATGCCCAAATTTGAATACTAGTGGGATTGGGGGAGGGATTGATTTGGTCATTTGGGAGCTGTAGTTGCTGGGATTTATAGTTCACCTACAATCAAAGAGTACTGAGAAACACTGATCCAGATACGTCCAGCAGTTCCGTTAGCTTTCTTAACATATTGGCTGAAATTCCTATCGAATTTGTTTCTTAGAGGGCTTTGCAAGCACATAATAGGATTCCCAGCTGCTCACCATGTAACAGGATTGCCAAATTGCACTTGAGTCTCTGCTTTTAACAGGAAAAAAAGAGCATCTCGTCGAAATCAGCCTATGAAATTCATGAAAAGGCATTTCTTGGCTCAGCAATTTCTGCAACATTGATTAGAAGTGGGTCTTCAAAGAAATCCTAAGGAACGTTCAGAGACCAAAATGTGCAGGGTGCTTTAGATAGTAAAGTCACTAGCTGCAGGCATTATTCTCTTGTAGCATAAGCTAGAGTTATGGATGCGTAACTGCTCTGTATTCAAATGCAAAGCTAGGTTAGTCTGGAATATCAGTTTGCAAAACATACTTTGAGAATGAGAGAAAGAAGTCAGTTGCATAAACCTTCATAGAGTAAAGATGCATCTATGCCAGGCATGGGTAAACTTTGGTCCTTTGGGTGTTTTGGACTTCAACTACCACCATTCCTAACAGCCTCAGGACCTTTCCTTTTCCACCTCAGCTGCTTAAGCGGCTGAGGGGGAAAAGGAAGAGTCCTGAGGCTGTCGGAATGGTGGGAGTTGAAGTCCAAAACACCTGGAGAACCAAAGTTTGTCCATGCCTAATCTTATACTGTAGCATCAATGTAATTTGATGCCACTTTAACTGCAACTGCTCAATGCTATAGAATCTTGGAAGTTGCAGCTTTACAAGTCACATACTCTCAGCTTCAGAATACTCTGTGAGAAGCTCTTCTTAGGGTCACCTTAGGTTGGAAATGACTTGAGGAAAGAAAACAAGAGAGGCCTCAACACCTTGGACAGACCCATTCGCCACTGGGAGAATGGTGGGGTATAAATAAAGACAACAACAACAACAAAAATTCACCAAAAATTTCCCACTTGCTATACATGGATGATCTAAAGCTTTACAGAAAATCAGAAACAGAAATCCAATCACTGACCAACACAGAATCTTCAGCAGTGACATCAGTATGGAGTTCAGCCTAGACAAATGTGCCACAGTGGCATTAAAGAAAGGGAAAATTACTCACAATGAGGGCATAGAGATGCCAAATGGACAAACCATAAAATGCAATCAGCCTGAAGCCTATAAATATCTGGGCATAGTACAGTTAGACAATATCAAGCATGGGTGTGTGAAAAATGTGGTCAGCAAAGAATATATCCAAAGAGTCAGAAAGGTTTTGAAGAGCAAATTAAATGGCAGAAATACGATCAAGGCTATCATCACCTGGGCCATCCTCATCATTAGATACACTGCTGGAATTGTGAACTGGACACAAGCAGAGCTGGATGATCTGAACAGAAAAACCAGAAAACTGATGACAATCCACTACTCATGGCACCTGCGTAGTGATGTCGATACACTTTACCTGCCCAGAAGGCAGAAAGAGGGCTTCTGCAAGTGAAACAAATGGTAGAGGAAGAGAAACATGCCCTGGCAGATTATGTGAAAGGCAGTCAAGAACCAATATTGAGGGAAGTCAACAGCAGTAAACTGCTTCAAGTGCAAAAGACAAAGAGTGAATACCATAAAAAAACAATACTGAGCAGAAGAGAAAACTGGCAAAAGAAGGCTCTCCATGGGCAGTTCCTGGGAAAAATTGAGAGCCAAATTGACAAAGAAAAAACATGGCTGTGGCTCACAAATGGAACTTTGAAAAAGGAGAACGGAGGGCCTGACTGTGGCAGCCCAAGAACAAGCCATTAGAACCAATGCCATCAAAGCCAAAATTGAAAAGCTGACAATAGATCCCAAATGTAGACTCTGCAAGGAAGCAGATGAAACAATAGATCACATCCCCAGCTGCTGCAAGAAGATTGCACAGACAGACTACAAGCAGAAGCATAACACAGTTGCTCAGATGATTCATTGGAACTTGTGCAACAAATACCATCTCCCTGTGACAAAGAACTGGTGGGATCACAAGCCGGAAAAAGTTATACAGAATGAACACGTCAGCCTACTCTGGAACTACTCTGGGGCCGGGCTGTGGCGCAGCTGTTGAGCAGCTGCCTTAAATCACTCTGACCATGAGGTCATGAGTTCGAGGCCAGCCTGTGGCGGGGTGAGCACCCGTCAATTAAAAATAAAAAATAGCCCCTGCTCGTTGCTGACCTAGCAACCCGAAAGATAGTTGCATCTATCAAGTAGGAGATAAGGTACCACTTATAAAGTGGGGAGGCAAGATTAACTAATTTACGACCTGGAATGAGGAAGTGCCGTCAGTGTGGATGATGAAGCAGCTGCTCCCCCCTGTGGCCAGAATCGAACATCCCCTCAGAAGAACGTTAACTTGCCTCTGCGTGTGTCTCTCAGTCTCTGTTTGATGTGTTTATGGGCATTGAATGTTTGCCCTATGTGTGTTGTGACTGCGCCTTCGGGGATTATGGTTGATGGGGATGGAATTCGAAGAGGAAGAAAAAACCCTCGTGATGAGGGTTCACTGGAGGAGTTGCGCAGGAAGCGACTTAGAGAGCTATATGGGGGATCTTCTGAGGAAGATTCAGATGGGGAGATGGATGCTGAGGAACAGGTGGTGGCTGGGGAAGCGGGCACTGAATGGGCACAGCCACCGGAGATGTCTGGGGATTTGGGGTCTATGGATACTTCTGAACCTGGGGTTTCTGCAGGAGCTGATCCCAATTGGGATGCTTGGAGAAGGGAGGATGGTTCTTTAAGTGTTCATGGGGCTAAGTGTGGGCAGGATGATTGGGACTCCGACGAATTGCTAGGTACTCCAGATCCACGAGCTCTAGCTGTGTGGAGCTCAGACTGAGTAGATTTGGGACACCTGGTGTTTGGGTGTGAGTGTTTGGTCACCCAGGAGGAAGGGGAATAAAATGGGAATGTTTGGCCACTGCACTTTGCGTGTGGCAAGGTGTTGCTGAGGCGCCATTGGGATCTCTGTGTTTCCATGAAGATTGGACTTGGACTATGATTTGAATCTGCTGTTATCACCTAGCTTGGCTCTCGCTGTGTCTTATCGTGGACCTGTTTTGGATGACTGCACCCTCTTCAGACCTTGGATCGGAATTTGACCTTGCTACTGCCTTCACCCTGTGATTGATGACTACTATCGGCTTTTGACTCCTGGCTTGCTCTTTGGACACCGCTGTTATCTCCTGACCTGACCTTGGAATCCCGGACGACGTCTTTTCACCATCCTTTTGGAGCCTTCGGCTTTATCCACATTGTGGAAGCAGTCTACTGCATTCTTAATTTGTTTGTTTGTTTCCTGACCAATTTGGTGTTTCCTTTTGGGAACTGTTCCTTTGAAAACTACAGAGCCGGCTGGCAGGGCTTGGACTCAGAAAGTGCAGTTTGCACTAAGTTTGTTTAGCTTTGTTTTTACCTGCTTGTGTTGCTGAATTATATTTTTATTTGAACTGCTCTTGAAGCACTGATAGTGAAGTATTTCAAGGTTTTTTCTGTGTTAACATTACTTTTTGGCTTATCTGCTGAATAAACTCTATTTTTTTTTCACTAATTGGCATCTGACTCTTGACAATGTGTGTTATAATGTGATCCGCCCTGAGTCCCCTTCGGGGTGAGAAGGGCGGAATATAAATACTGTAAATAAATAAATAAATAAATAAATAAAACTTCTGAATTCAGACAGACAGGGTTTGGAACACAATACTCCTGACCTCATGATTGTGTTAAAAAACAAAGTATGGATTGTTGATGTTGTAATCCCAGGTGACAGCAGGATTGAAGAGAAACAACTGGAAAAGCTGACACGATATGAGGATTTAAAGATCGAATTGCAAAGACTGTGGCACAAGCCAGTCAAGGTGGTCCCAGTGGTAATCAGCACACTGGGTGCAGGGCCTAAAGACCTTGGCCTGCACTTAAACACAATCGGCGCTGACAAAATTACCACCGGCTAGCTGCAGAAGGCCACCTTATTGGGATCTGCACGCATTATTCGCCGATACATCACACAGTCCTAGACACTTGGGAAGTGTCCGACGTGTAATCCAATACAACAGCCAGCAGAGCGTCTGCTGAGGACTCATCTTGTTGTGTTTCAAATAATAATAATAATAATAATAATAATAATAATAATAATAAATGATTAGACATAAATATAGAAAAAAATTGCCACTCACCAGCTAGTACTCTGCTTGTGAAATGTTTTTGCTATTTAAAAATACAGGCAAAGTAAGAGATTGTTTAAAGAGGAAATACTTGGCTCTACTGCAAAAGCAGGAAATCATGCCAGATTTTTCTGATAAGGAGAAGGAAAAGTGTTTCCAGGTGATTCTAATTGACTCTTTAATAAGAGTTTTGGTCCCTAGAAAAGGTGATGGTGGAAAAACAAGAGGAAAGGAATGTAGCAGCAATAGCTGATTTGTGGTCGAAGGCTTTCATGGCTGGAATCACTGGGTTGCTGTGAGTTTTCTGAGCTGTATGGCCATGTTCCAGAAGCATTCTCTCCTGATGTTTCTCCCACATATATGGCAGGCATCTTTAGAGGTTGTGAGGTCTGTTGGAAACTGGGCAAGTGGGGTTTATATATCTGTGGAATGTCCAGGGTGGGAGGAAGAGCTCTTGACCTTTGGAGGCAAGTGTGAATGTTGCAATTGATCCACTCGATTAGCATTGAATGGCCTTGCATTTAATGGTTTCTAACAAACCTCACAACCTTTGAGGATGCCTGCCATAGATATGGGCGAAACATCAGGAGAGAATGCTTCTGGAGCATGGCCACACAGCCTGGAAAATACAGCCCAATAGCTGATTTAATTCCATGGATTTGGAAAGACATTAAAAGAGGAAGAGTTATTTTTCCAGTCAATACTTGTTGAGTCTTTAACAAGAATCTGATTCATTGCGATATTGACTTTTATGGATTTTGAAGCAGATTAAATTCCATGAAAACTCGCATAAAAATAAATCAATCTTAATAGTGTTATTAGATTATTCTGATCCTCTTTGTCAAACTATGCCAAGCCAAGGCCTATTCTACACTGCATTATATGGTCCGTGTAGACTCATGTAACACATGTATGGCTATACAGCCCGGAAAACACACAGTTTAACTGCATTATATAGGTCTACATCATAGTCTCTTTGAAAAATGCTCTGAGAAAGTGAAAAATGATGTCTTTTTTTTGGCATTGGCCCTGGTGTGAGAAGACCTGCAGGCCCTCTAATAAACAACTCTCAACTCTGTGCTTGTTAAAGGCTTTGCAGCAAATGACCAAATACAGAGAAATACCCATCAATTGGCAGCAGAGACTGTTATTCTTGGAGAAGCCTCCTCCAGGAACTGAAAAAATGTATTATTTAAAGCAAGCATACAAACAACCTTGCAAAGACATTTGGTTGGGAAAGTCAGCCATAGGCATCACACTGTTTTGTGTTCAGCGTAGAAGGAACTTGGCACTTTGCTCTGTTTCTACAAAACGGGAGTCCCGTTGGGAAGTCTGCATGTACCAGGCTGCAATCAGCAGCCATCAGGCTCCGTGACCCAAACAGTTTGCCATCTGCTGCTTGGCATCCTCTGGAGTCATTTGGATTCTCCATTGTGACAGTCTTCAAACAAGTCACTATGCCCTGATGGTGGCTGCAAGGTTAGGAAGGGAAGGGATGGATGCTGCTAAAATGGGGAAAGGAGTAGGAGGTTGCATTACCTACTGAAATGATCTTGGAAGGCTATTTGTAGAATAAAATAAAATAAATGATAAAGTTAGTTCTCCACATTTGATAGGGTTAGGGGCACAGGACTGCCACAAAAGATGCAAATAAAAATGCTGTTGTCGAAAGCTTTCATGGCCAGAATCACTGGGTTGTTGTGAGTTTTCCAGGCTGTATGGCCATGTTCCAGAAGCATTCTCTCCTGACATTTCACCCACATTTATGACAGGCATTATCAAAGATTGTGAGGTCTGTTGGAAACTGGGCAAGTAGGGTTTATATATCTGTGGAATGATGTCCAGGTTGGGAGAAAGAGCTCTTGACCATTGGAGACAAGTGTGAATGTTGCAATTGGCCACCTTGATTAATATTGAAAAGCCTTGCAGCTTCAAAGCCTGGCTGCTTTCTGCCTGAGGGGAATATGTTGGTCCTTTTTGTCTGATGGAGAACATTTACAGTTGCATTCAGTTCTGGGTGCTTCATTTTAAGACGGATATAGACAAAATTCAGAAAAAAATACCCGCAGACTTCCCCAAATACCTCTATTTTAAGCAGAGTTCCTGTAATAATGTGAACAGGAAAGTGGTATAACATCACTTTGGTGCATCAAGTCCTTCATTGGAGCAATGGGTTCAAATTACAGGAAAGGGGATTCTACTTTAACATCTGGAAGAACTTTCTGACTGTAAGAGCTGTTCAACAGTGGAACTCTCTGCCTCAGAGTCTGGTGGAAGCTCCTTCCTTGGAAACTTTTAAACACAGGATGGATGGTCATCTGTCAGGGATACTTTGATTGTGCTTTTCCTGAATGGCAGGGGGTTGGACTAGATGGCCCATGTCATCTCTTCCAATTCTATTTTTCTATGATTTTATGATTGTTAAAGAGAAGACTGAGGGAGTGATATGAGGATCCTCTTTAAAGATTTCAAGAGCCATCACAGAGAGGAAGGGACCGGTTTCTTCTCTGCTGCTCCAGAAGATAGAACCAGGCTTAATGGTTTGGCATTATGGGAGAGCAGATTTTGATTGACCATTAGAATAAACGTTTTGATAATTCCTTTCTGGGAGATAGGGTACGATAGAAATAACAATGATGATGACAATGACGATGATTATGGAGATTGCTGCTTTAGAGTAAAGAAGGTGCACTCTTCCTAATCACCAGAAAGTATAAAACTGACAGATTCACCCATTGCTAATGAAAATAAACCTTTAGTTTCAATGCAACATACCGTTGGGGAAATCCAGTAAATTATGCTCAATCTCTGCTAGCAGGTTCTTAGCATCCAAGAGAAGACCGTTGTTTCTCTGGTGGGTTAAAAAAGAGAGTCAGAAATGGGAACATCAGGTTTTCTCTGGCTAAATCAGGGCAAGAGATGTTTTGTGTGGCCAAGAAAGTCCCTGCAGTGGAGGCTGGTGGTGCCAATGTCCATGGGGCAATGAATCTGCTTTAGGTTTTAGTTTGAACTCCAAAGGAGATATCTAAGGTGATCAATCCCATCCCTATCATAACATCAGCATCTTGGATTGTTCTTTGAAAGTTAGGAGTAAACTTCAGATTGATGCCTCTCTGACACTGGAGACACTAGCCTCCACTGGATCTACTACATAGGGAAGCCAACACCAAGCAGAACTTGAAAAGACCACCATCAACCTACAAAGATCTCTTGTTCCTCCTTGGCATGCTCTTGGTTCTGCTGAATTATCACCACCTTCCATTATCCTTTGTGACTCACAGTGTTTGTATTCCTTTTGGAACTGTGGATTTGCAGAACGCCAGCATTGCATTCTCTTCAAGCACTATGGGCATGCATTGAAAAGGCTGATGATACAATGCAAATATCCAGACTGGGGATTCTAGGAGTTGCAGTCCAAAAAGAACCCCTTCTCTAACACTGGCCAACACATATTTTGGTGCCTCAAATGTTAGACCAGTTTCTGGGTATATTTGACCAGCTAATTCAAAAAAATTGCACCAATTTTCATAGAATCATAGAATCATAGAATAGTAGAGTTGGAAGAGACCTCAAGGGCCATCTAGTCCAACCCCCCGCTAAGAAGCAGGAAATCGCATTCAAAGCACCCCCGACAGATGGCCATCCAGCCTCTGCTTAAAAGCCTCCAAAGAAGGAGCCTCCACCACGGCCCGGGGGAGAGAGTTCCACTGCCGAACAGCCCTCACAGTGAGGAAGTTCTTCCTGATGTTCAGGTGGAATCTCCTTTCCTGTAGTTTGAAGCCATTGTTCCGTGTCCTAGTCTGCAGGGCAGCAGAAAATAAGCTTGCTCCCTCCTCCCTATGACTTCCCCTCACATATTTGTACAATTTTCCCCTATCAGTGCTACATTTGGAGATACAGAACATTTGCTATATAATCATGATTTGCTTACCTATAGAAAAAAAAATGATAACATATTTTTTTAAAAACCTAGAGCTGATATGGTCTATCTAATACAATTTTCTGAACCAATGCCTCAAATAATCCCAGCAACGGGCCTAAAAACCAAGACACCATGACAATTTTTTGTTGGGCTGTGATGAGCAGAAGGGAAGCTTTGCTGTTTGGCTTTTTTTTTCATCTCAGCCATATATGACAAATAAAAGGATAATGGGGAGCAGGGGAAGAATAGGAGACGAGTGGGACAGAAACTTGAGTCCTATGTTGTTCCTTAAATATTCCTTTCTCACCTTTCTTCCATTATGGACCCTGCTCTTCACTTTCTCTTCTGCATCAAACCTATTCCAGCTTATCCTTCCAAGCTCAAAGAGATTCAGTGTACAAAACGTCTCTATAGTAACCCAGGCGCTGGGCAACTAGACAATGGTGAGGAGGCCCCACTCCCCCGTCCAGACTGCTTACCACACACATGCACACACACAAAGCATTAGGATTGCCGATGAAGCAGACTCATCCCCAGACATTTAACTGCAGAGGAGAAAAGTGCAGAACAACTCTTCCGCTCCGCAAATTTGGGTAAAGTTGCAAAGTTTGGAAAGCTCTCCACATCAGTAAAGATTAGAGATGTGCATAAAAATTTGTCCTTTGTTTCCTTCGTGCTATCGTTTCGTTTCGACTGTTCATCTACACAAAATGAATGATGACATTTTCATAGGCAACGAGAGATGACACAAAAATGAAAGCCACACAATCATTGTACTTGCTTTCATTTTCCTTTAGTTTCTGCCCCGTAACAATAAGCAGGTACTGACATAGGGCCATTTTCCCATTACAGCTGATGTGTACCAATGGGTGTTAATATTAGATAGATAGGGTTGTTGTGTGTTTTCCAAGCTGTATGACCATGTTCCAGAAGTATTCTCTCCTGACGTTTTGCCTACATCTATGGCAGGCATCCTCAGAGGTTGTGAGGTATGGAGAAACTAAGCAAGGAAGGTTTATATGTCTGTGGAAAGTCCAGGGTGAGAGAAGAGAGAACTCTTGTCAGTTGGAGGCCAGTGTGAATGTTGTAGTTAATCACCTAAATTAGCATTGAATAGTTTCATCTCCTGGCCTTTTCCTGCCTGGGGGCATCCTTTGTTCAGAGTCGTTAGCTGCCGCTGATTGATTCATGTCTGGAACGCCTCTGTTTACAGAATGTTGCTTCTTATTTACTGTTCCGAGTTCTGAGTATTTTTTAAAAATACTGGTAGCCAGATTTTGTTCATTTTCATGGTTTCATCCTGGGGGGGGGGGGGGGGGGGAATGAGGCTTGGAAGCCGTCCCATTGCTGCGAATGGCATGAAAATTTTCATGTTTTTTGTTAGCCAGACAAAAACTTATGTCACATAGGTGGCCCATTTTTGTTAGCCGGAACCAAATACGAAAATGAGACCACACAAATGAAACTACACAAAACGAACAACAATTCCATACTAGTAAAGATGCCATTATAACAAACTGCTAAGAATTTGGTTCTCTTTTCAAATTTATTGCCCAAGGTGGCATTCTCATTCTGCACAAAGATAAAACAAACCAATGAAGAAAAACAGAAATTGGAAACACAGGAGGTGATTGCTAAAAAATGGTCATTTCGTGAATTGAGCAAAAAAATTATACATATGCACCATAATTGGTAAATAAACTGTCAGAGTTTTATATTATTTGGGTCATTTCTTAAGTGAAAATGAATAAGTGTTTGCAGGAATCATGTCTCATCTGTGTTTGACCAGCAGCAATTAAGTCACCTGCTTTAGATTTAGGGCTATTAATAGAGTCTGAGTAAGTCTTATGTTAGTGTTGTGGTGTGTTGTATGCAGTGGTGTTGTAGCAGTGTTGTGTGCAGTGTTATAGTGTGTGCTGTGATGGTGGCAAAGATAGTATTGTTGCTGAAGAGCTACTGAAGTGAAACCGAAGAGAGGTTTGAAGACGGAGAATCCAGAGACCACAGAGGTTAAAGCTCCAAGATAAGAAAGCTTTGTTTTGCTGCTGATAAAAGCAAAGGACTGTGTTTTGTATGTTTTGTTTATATAAATCTTTCTTTACCAAAGGACAGTTTTGTTTTTGGAGTTTTTCTCCTTGGACAAGGGTGCAACTTTCTCAGAAGGGGTTGTGAGTTTGGAACCCAATTGGCTAGCTGCGACATAAACCATCTGATTTGTTTGTATATTATGACCTTCATTTTTGGTTTCACCTTCCCACATCTAACAAAATGTTTCCTTTAGAGTTTTTTTTAGGGGTGCAGCCACACTGTAAAATTAATGCAGTTTGACACGCCTTCAGCAAAATTGTCTCCCTTTCAGGCAAAATCAAACTGCTGCATCCTCTCTTAGCTTGTATGTTCATATTCGTTTTTGTTATCTTGACAACACTCTGATGTTGCTTGGCCACATGTGTCCTGGTTTTCATTTGTAAAATTTTGAAGTGTATGTTCCCAATGGCTTGTTTCTTCAGGTAATTTGAAAATGTCTAAGAACCATAGTCCCCTCACCCATATCCCTGACTCACCTCTTTCTTGATCCTATAGATCATGTAGTGACCACTACAAGGTGGGTGCAGATGAGCAAACAGTTTGGGCATTAGGTACTTTCTGATTGATGCTATCTAATTGTGATGCCGTCCCACAGGACCTGAGCAGCAGATGACACAGCCCACTCTCACATGTATTGATTGGGGGGAATAGAGGTAAATACCACAAAAGCATCACATCCTATTTCGATTTGGACACTAAGTAAGGTCAATCCCAGTTAGAATTGAATAATTTGTTGGAGACCACCAATGAATACTAGGTACTAACAACACCTGGTATTCTATTAAATTAATGGTGATTAGAAGGCTTGGGTGATGCTAGAGGTGAAAAAAACCATAATTCTAAAATGGGAAATGCAAGACTAATTAAAACATAGAGTTATAACGTCTAAATACCTTAAAGGCACCATATGCTGCCTAATCTTGAAAGCAAAGCAGGGTCAGCTCTGGTTAATACTTGGATATGAGACTGATAATTAGTTTTATTTCATAGGAAGGAAGTGGCAAAAACCCCTCTGACTATCTCTTACCTAAGACTACCTCTTGTGATTTGAAAGCACATATACCCAACCTATGGAAGGCAAAAGGCTATTGCCACATAGGTCATTATAATGCAGTGGAACCTGTGGCACAATCAGGCCTCCAAGAATGGGATCCAGTTTAACTCAGTAGCACAAGTTGTGCCGCATAACCAAGTCTAGGATTGTCAGTCCCTTTGTTCCTTCCTTTGCTTTTTAAAATGAGAAATGATCTGCAATGGCATATCAGGAATTTGTCAGTCAGTCTATGCTTAGCAGAGGGTTAGTCTCCTAGCAGATATCAGGAAAATTATGGTCCCACATAACTACTAATTCTTGCATCTTTGAAATTTCAGAGGTTTGTTTCTGAAAGGCATCTTCCAGCACTTCTCCTTGGTTTGGTGGCCTGTAGTAAATTTCTACCATAATGTTACATTCTTTTATTTCTCTATTTTTTTTTACTCAAATGCTTCCAAATGATCCATTCTGAACACTCCCATGTATTAATGTACAACTGATTTTTTAAAAAAATCTTTGACATATAATGTTGCAGATTCTTCCTTTCTGCCAAATTTCTTATTTTTGAATAAGGCAAACCCTTCAATTGTATTATCCTAATTATAGGACCCATCCCATCAGATTTTGTTTACAGCTATAAAGTCAAATTTACCTTCCTACACTATGAGTTCACGTTCATCTTGTTTCCCACTTCTGTGTCTTGGTGTATAGACATTTGAAACTTTATTAATTTACTGCCAATTTCTTTGTGAGCCCCATCCTATCCACCTCTAGCATTCACAACCTCGTGTCAATAGCATTGCGGTAGCACAATGGAGTAAGCCTTTGTGCTGGCTGAACTGCTGACCTGAAGGTTGGTGATTTGAATCCGTGAGGCGGAGTGAGCTCCCATCTGTCATCCCCAGCTTCCCATGCAGGGACATGAGCAAAGCCTTTGATGGGATGGTAACACATCCAGACATCACCTGAGCAACATCTTTGTAGACAGATGATTATCTCACACCTGAAGCGACTTGCAGTATGTTCTCAAGTTGTTTCTGACACAATAAAAACCCACTAATTTAATTTAAATCTGTGCTCCTACCAAGCCCATCTCCTTACTTTTGGCAGTGCACGGATCCTCTTTAGCCAATAGTCTAGCCACCGTAACTACTAGCTATAGGATTCTGTGTAGTAAAAATAATAAATTCTCCAAACTCTGCCCAGGAGGCAGGAGTTAGTACAATGGGAAGCATTTGGAAATAACTTGAAAATATGCCCTTTTGCAAGCATTCATACCCTGAGTTTCACTAATGGGCATAAGTAGACCCTTTTTATTTTCTGAAAGGTATGAGCAATCTTTTACTGTTGCTCTTTATATTACCACTCTATAATTTCTAAGTGGTTCTATTTGCCCTAAAAAAAAAAAAAAAGGGGGGGGGGAGGGGAGAGAGATTGTTCAATGCCAAGTAATTTTTTCCTTTTCAATCTGACTTCCCAGCCCCAAGTGAAATTGGTTTCTAAAATGAATATATATATATATATATATATATATATATATATATATATATATATATGATTGGCTAAGTGTGTTTTCATAATAAAAAGGCTGAGACACTGAAAAGAAATGGAAGACAGTAAGAGAAGAAAATGGATTTATGATGGGCTTCTGGAGAGCTCCTCAATTGCCAGAAAGCCAAATACACCTACGGAGCTCCCTTTCTGCCGTAGATTTTTTATATATATATATTTCTCAACACTACTTAGAGAGCCACTGCAAAATGCCAAGTACCCCATAAATCGATTGCAAATAAAGCTAGAAAGATGAAGCAGGAGGCGGGAGGAATTTTGTAGGGGAAGTAATTAAAAGGGCAACAGAAACATCAAAAACTTATGAGAATTAGGAGTTTCAAATTCTGGTGTACACCCGATTTCAATAAGATCAGTCCAGACCCAATACTTTCTGATTCAAATTATGGATGCACCTACAGTGTAGAATTAATGCAGTTTGCCCCCACTTTAACAGCCAAGGCTCAATGACATGGAATCCTGGGAGTTATAGTTTTACAGACTCTTGAGCCTCCTGTGCCAAAGAGTGCTGGTACCTCATCAAACTTCAACTCTTAGGATTCCTTAGCCTCAGTTTAATCATTGTAGCTTCTCTTGAAAACTTGAAGCCTGATTTGCTCCAGGACTCATTTCTTTGTCTTTATGGCAATCTCCAATTTCTATAGTTTCCTCCGCCCCACATTTTTCTACATACATAAAATTTGGAGTCAAGGCAAACTGTTCCATCCTGGTAACTCACTTCATGCTTCATTTCATGTCTTATGTATTTTGAAAAATCAGTCAGCTGCTCAAGTTTGACTGAGAGCAGATCTGCATTGAAGAATTAATGCAGTTTGACACCACTTTAACTGTCACAACTCATCGCTATGGAATAATGTGAGCTGTAGTTCACAGGTATTTAGCCTTCTCTGCCAAAGAGGGCTGGTGCCTCCATAAATTATCTTCCACGGAGGAATGCTGACCAATGGCAGCCCGGGAGTTCTGGCCTGCCATTGGCCAGCGGGTACTGGCGGCGGGAAACATTCCCGCCGCGCCGAGGGGGCTTCTGGGAACAAGAAGCCCCTGACCCACCGCCATGATGGGGAGGGAGGGAACGCCCCTCCCTGCAACCTGCATGGCCCGGTGAGTCGGGCCCTGCTCTTATCTTCCTGGATTCCCAACACATCGCACAGTAGCATTGTCTGGCCCACATATTGCTAGATTCCTTGTCAAAGGCCTTACTTAAATCAAGATATGCTACATCCACAGCATTCCCTTCATCTACCAAGTTTGTATCTCTATTGAAAAAAGATATAAGGTTAATCTGGAATGACTTGTTTTTGTGAGCATGGCATTCCTTTCTAATTGCATGCAGATTGTCTCTTTAATGATCTGCTCCAGAATCTTTCCTGGTATTAATGTCAGGCTGGCTGAGCGATTAGAGTTTGTGTCCTCTCTCCTTGCTCCCTTTTTGAAGATGGGGACAATGTTTGCTTTCTTCCAGTTCTCCAGGAACAGGAGAAGTTCTAGAAGACAAGAAGAAGAAGAAGAAGAGGAGGAGGAGGAAGAGGAAGAGGAAGAGGAAGAGGAAGAGGAAGAGGAAGAGGAAGAGGAAGAGGAGGAGGAGGAGAAGGAGGAGGAGGAGGAGGAGGAGGAGGAGGAGGAGGAGATGATGATGATGATGATGATGATGATGATGATGATGATGATGATGATGATGATGATGCTGGACACAATGTATACATTTTCAGCTTCACCCAAGGTTAAGCAACCAAACCCAAAGGGTGATCACCAATGATTCCACTTCATCCTGGAAAGAAGTGACTAGGGGAGTGCTGCAGGGTTCGGTCCTGGGCCTGTTCAACATCTTTATTAATGACTTGGATGAAGGTTTAGGGGATGTGCTTATCAAGTTTACAGGTGACACCAAATTAGGAAGGATAGCTAATACTCCAGAAGACAGGTTCAGAATTCAAAATGACTTTAACAGATTAAAGAGTTGCTTGTCCAAAGCTAACAAAATGAATTTCAACAAGGACAAATATAAGATACCTCACTTGAGCAGAAAAAAATGAACTGTGAAGCTGGGTGACACCCGGCTCAACAACAGTTCATGTGAAAAGGCTCTTGGAGTTTTAATGGACACCAAGATGAACATGAGCCAACAGTGTGATGTAGCAGCTTAAAAAGCCAATGGGATTTTGGGCTGCATCAGAAGAAGTCTAGTGTCTAGATCGAGGGATGTCATGGTGTCCCTCTATTTGACTTTGGTTAGACCTCACTTGGAATACTGTGTCCAATTCTGAGCACCACAGTTCAAGAGAGATACTTACAAGCTGGAAGGTGTCCTGAATGAAGCAAAGAGTGTTTGGGGATCGGGATATCCGTAGAGATACCAAGGTGCTCGTTTATAAAGCCATTGTCCTCCCAACCCTGCTCTACGCCTGCGAAACGTGGATGGTCTACAGATGTCACACTCAACTCCTAGAGCGTTTCCATCAGTGTTGCCTCAGAAAAATCCTGTAAATCTCTTGGGAAGACAGGCGGACAAATGTCAATGTGCTTGAGGAAGCAAAGACCACCAGCATTGAAGTGATGCTCCTACGCCATCAACTCCGCTGGACTGGCCACGTTGTCTGAATGCCCGATCATCATCTCCCAAAGCAGTTACTCTACTCCCAGCTCAAGAACGGAAAATGGAATGTTGGTGGGCAGGAAAAGAGATTTAAAGATGGGCTTAAAGCCAACCTTAAAAACTGTGGCATAGACACTGAGAACTGGGAAGCCCTGGCCCTTGAGCACTCTAACTGGAGGTCAGCTGTGAACAGCAGTGCTGTGGAGTTTGGAGAGGCATGAATGGAGGGCTTAAGGAAGAAACGTACCAAGAGGAAGATGCGTCAAGCCAACACTGACCACCGAAGTCCTCACTGCGGTAGAACATGCGGGTCAAGAATAGGTCTCTTCAGCCACCTACGGACACACCCCCAAGACACCAGAAACAGACGACCATCATCCTTGGCCTATGAGGGATCGCCTAAGTAAGTAAAGTGTCCTGAAGAGGGAAACTGAAATTATCAAAGGTCTGGAGACCATGTATTCCTCTGAAGAGCATCTTAAAGAGCTGTGTCTGTTTCGCCTGCAGAAGAGAAGGTTGAGAGGAGACATGATCACCATCAGTAAATATTTGAAAGGGTGTCATAAGTAAGAGGCAGCAGGCTTGTTTCTGCTGCCCTGGAAACTAGGACTCAGGGCAATGGGTTCAAATTACAGGAAAGGAGATTCCAACTGAACATTAGGAATAACTTTCTGACTGTATGAGCTGTTCAACAGTGAAACTCTCTGCCTCAGAGTGTGGTGGAAGTTCCTTCCTGGGAAACTTTTAAACAGATGCTGGATTTATTATTTATTTATTTACAGTATTTATATTCCCCCCTTCTCACCCCGAAGGGGACTCAGGGCGGATCACATAATACACACATAGGGCAAACATTCAATGCCCATAAACACATCAAACAGAGACCGAGACAGACAGACGCAGAGGCAATTTAACCTTCTCCTGAGGGGATGTTCGATTCTGGCCACAGGGGGGAGCAGCTGCTTCATCATCCACTCTGACGGCACTTCCTCATTCCAGGTCGTAAATTAGTTAAACTTGCCTCCCCACTTTTTTTATAAGTGGTACCTTATTTCCTACTTGATGGATGCAACTATCTTTCGGGTTGCCAAGTCAGCAACGAGCAGGGGCTATTTTTTACTTTTAATTGACGGGTGCTCACCCTGCCATGGGCTGGCCTCGAACTCATGACCTCATGGTCAGAGTGATTTATTGCAGCTGCTCGACAGCCTGCGCCACAGCCCGGCCCCATCTGGATGGCCATCTGTTAGAGATACTTTGATTGTGCTTTTCCTGGTTTGGACTTGATGACCCATGTGGTCTCTTCCAACTGTATTATTCATAGATTCTAAGATCTATGATTCTAAGAAGGAGCAAGAAGGAACTGGAGCAGAACTGGGTCTGAAGCCTTGCTGTAGCATGGGAAGCAGCATTAGTCCAAGACTGCGCTCCATGGTGCCAGTCTTCCCTGTTTCCAATAATGGTAGATCTCACATCTTAAAACCCTCAAAGGATTTGGCTGTCTGCCGTTAAGAACTGGATGTGGAGTTTACACAGACCTTTGGTCCAACCTACCCAAGTGAGGCTTAAGTTCTTAAGGGGAGATCCAAATGAGAAATAAGAATGTGCAACTCCATATTTGGTCAAAAAGCTTTCAAGCAAAGAGCCCACTTCTTGCACGCTTGCTGTTGGTGGGAGGCCAAAGATTTCTCTAATTATAGCAACTCCCGACCTATTGCAGCCTTTGCGAACAATCTCCCTGGGACCAATATGCATCAGAGAGGGAATTATTTCAAATGCAGAAGCTGTCTGCATGCCATTTGTATCTCTGACATGTGGAGGGTCAGGAATATTGGGAAAAGGTTCTCCAGGGATATACTGGATTTCACATGGGATTCCTGAATTGAATGAAAAGGAGTGGAGGGAACTGGGAAAGCAGTGTTGCTTATGTTTTAATGCAAAAGAAGCCATGAGGTTGACTGCTTGGCACTGATTCTGTTCTAGGGTTTATGCCAAGCTTTAAATTAGCTTTTTAGGTGTTGAGCCCTATTGTCAGAAAAAGGTCAGCACTTTGGATAGCTCCTTCACAGTTTGGTCTAAAAGCTCTAAGAGTACATCTACACTGTAGAATGAATGCAGTTTGATGCCATCTTAATTGCCATTGCCCAATATTATGGAATATGTGAGTTGTAGATTTAGAAGGCCTTTAGCCTTCTTTGCCAAAGAATACTAGTGCCTCACCAAATTTCAACTCCCATGATTCCATAGTCTGAGCCATGACACTTAATGGAGTCAAAACTTCCTTAATTCAACAGTGTAGGTGCATCCATGTTCTCTCTTAGATATCTTTTCTCCAGGTTAAAGGTACACAGTTTGTCCAACTTTTCCTTGTAGGATTTATTTTCTTTATGCTTGACTCTCTTTCTCACCATGATCTATGAACCCATTGGACTTTGGGGTCTTTTGTAATGTGTAGTTCCCATAATTGGACACAGTTCTTCACATAAAGTCTGAATAATAAAGAACAAAATGAAATTGTTGCCCTCCCCAGATTACTGGGAAATAATGCTATGAATATAGTCTAAAAAAGGAATTATCCCTTTTTGCAGTTGCATCACGCAGCTGATTCAGTTATTATTGTGAGGTCAATTATGGAGACCAGGCTTTCTCGTTTAAAGAACACATTCTTCCCTGTTCTGACCTGAAACTCTCTTCCTAATAACTGAATCCACAGTTGTGGTTATAGGTTAGTCACAATAATCTCTTTCTGATTTATGGCTTGCTGTTCAAAAGAGAATGTTGGATTTACTGGGAGGCCATCAATCCACCTTTCACATCTTTGCAGTGATAAATATATATATATTTAAGGAGTTATTTATGACTGTATATAGCCTGCCCCCTCGTGGTAACATTAATTATTATATTTATGAATTATTAATATCATCCTTTCCTCCATTCCTGCCCCAGAACTCAAGGCAGCTGAATTCAACTATTTATGGTATTTGTTTAAGCATTCATAGTACACTTTGGACCCGCATCCTATGCATTAGTTCCAATTCCAGTAAACCCATTTAACCAGTGAGATTTTCCTGTGTGTTGACTCCCCCATTAAATTGCTGGAATACTTTTGGTGTCTTAGGGTGCATCTAAGACCGCAGTAGCATAGCGGATTAAACTGAACTTGCAGGAAATCTGTTGACTGAAGAGTTGGAAGTTCAAAGTTGTGAGTTGGGGTGAGCTCCCAACTGTCAGCCCTAGCTTCTGCCAAACTAGCAGTTTGAAAGCATGTAATGAGAGTAGATCAATAGGTATTGTCTTGGTGGGAAGGTAAAAGGGCACCCTGTGCAGATATGCAAAACATGCCGGCAACAGATTGGAGATATCTATGGATAACAGGCTCCTAAGCATGGAAGAATGGAACAAGAGCACCTCTCCATGGCCGGAAGTTGAGCATTGCCCCCAGATGCCGGAGATGAAAAAAGGGGGGAGGCTTTTACCTCTGTCTGTGTATTGTATCTCATTGTGTAAAAGGCATTGAATGTTTGCCTCATATGTGTTCTGTAATCCATTCTGGGTCCCTCTGGGGAGATAGAGTAGAGTATAAATAAAGTGTATGATGATGATGATGATGATTATTATTATTATTATTCAGTGGCGAAGTGTGTTAAAGCGCTGAGCTACTGAACTTGAAACCGAAAGGTCCCAGGTTCAAATCCCAGGAGCGGAGTGAGCGCCTGCTGTTAGCCCCAGCTCCTGCCAACCTAGCAGTTTGAAAACATGCCAATGTGAGTAGATCAATAGGTACCTCTCCAATGGGAAGGTAACGGCGCACCATGCAGTCATGCCGGCCACATGACCTTGGAGGTGTCTATGGACAATGCCAGCTGTTCGGCTTAGAAATGGAGATGAGCACCAACCCCCAGAGTCAGACATGACTGGACTTAACATCAGGGGAAACCTTTACCTTTACCTTACTAAAATTAATGCAGTTTGAGACCACTTTAAGTGCTCAATGCTTTGGAATCCTGGCGACAGCACTCTTTAAAGAGAAAGCTAAAGGCTGTGTGGAACTACAACTCCCAAGATTCCATAGCATTGAGCTATAGTAGTTAAAAGTGATGTTAAACTGCATTCATTCTACAGTGTAGATGAATTCTTGATCACCCCCCACCCCCGGGGACAGGTAGTTTACACATTGCTTTTCAGCATATAATCCACGCAAAAGAGGAGTCTGTAAAAGATGCTCTTGAATCTCCATCGAACAAAAACATTGACACTGGAAAAACAAGATGTTGCTTAAGAAACATATAAAGCTTCAAAGACCCATCAGTAAATTGCTTGCTTTTGGAAATGTGACTATTCTTTCAGCAATTTGCAGACTGCCTGGTATAAACAACCTTCCCTGCCTCTGTAATTTTCCAGAAATATAGACGTATAATTTAAAAGAAAGGAAAGAATGGATTCCAGAAATTGGGGTGGTGGTTTTGATAATTGGGTTGTTTTTGATTTGTTTAAAAAAGCCACTGATGGTGGGGAAAAAATAAGGCATATCTGAAAATGTAATAATAGATTAAAACCTCAGGAAAATGCAAAGCATGGTATTGGATTTGTAGCTTAGACTGGAAGGCAAGGAATTACGTCAATATAAGGATTTCTCAGAGTAACAATGCTTTTGGTGTCTTGCACACAAGTGTTTGGACACTTTTGTGTAATATGTAATGTCCACATTAAGTCTGAGGTTATGGGAGCACAGTGTACATGTGGTAGAGATTGTTTGAATATTTGTGTTGCACTCCAGGCCTGGAAACACCTATGACCACCACACCACCCAAGAACCCATTGTAGAAAACATATAAAACGCATATAAAAATCAGGAATAAGAAAGAAAGATATATAATCCAAAAAGGTCTAGCAAAAGAGAATAACCAAACAATAATCTAAATGTCACATAAAGTTCCAGAGGTGGCAAAGTCCAGGAACAGTCAGGAATCACAGATACAGCATAAGTCCACAATCAGGAAGTTATAACTAGTAAAAACATGAACAGGGGTACAAAAACAGGAACATAGAAAACTTCCAGAATATTAAATCCAAAAGCAAAGCTGTACTTGAACATGGAACAAGAGAACCCAGGCTTAGCTTCCCACTCTAACACAGTGTTGCCTGAACTGACCTTAAGGTATACAACTTGTTGTTTAATGGACAACCATTAAATCATTCTGTTTCCCATGAATTTATTTCACAACTTTCCCACGTAATCCCTCTGAACACCACAATCTATTTTTGGCTCTGATTTGTAAATGAAGACCTTTGTTGATCTCCATAGCTGCAGGTGGGTTCTCATGGGAACCCTCCTTATCACTCAGCTCTTCACTTGATTTCTTATCTTCTGTTGCTAGTTCTGACTCCTCTGAATGCCCTTGAAGCCCTGCACTTTCTAAGCCGGTTTTCTTACAGAGAACCATCATCTCCCAGACTTGAGAGTCCATCACTTTGTGCCACAGGAAAGCTCACAGTCTTCTCTAAATCATCAGTTAAACCATCTGGTGATTGATCTACAACAATGTGAACATCAGGAAACACAGGTTGACATAATATTACTTTTGAGAAATAAAGTACTGTTTTATACCTATAGAGGTTGAGCATCTCTTATCCGGAATTCTGAAATCCGAAATTTAAGATTCGAAATTGTCCACATGGGTGGCTGAGACAGGGACACTTTGGTTTTTCTTGTTGGTTCAGTGTACACAAACTTTGTTTCATGTCTAGAATTATTATAAATATTGTGTATAATATGTGCTTTCAGTCTATGTGAGCATACAAAACATTAATACATTTTGTGTTTAGACTTAGGTCCCATCTCCAAGATTATGTAGATATATGCAAATACTGGTATACAGAGCTGAATAGACATCAACTACAGTATCCAACTCTGGGGGTTGGTGCTCAACTCTATTTCTAAGCCGAAGAGCCAGTGTTGTCCATAGACACCTCCTAGGTCATGTGGCCAACATCATTGCATGGAGTGCCGTTACTTCCCTTCGGAGCGGTACCTATTGATATATTCACATTTACATGTTTTCAAACTGCTAGGTTGGCAGAAGCTGGAGCCAAGAGCGGGAGCTTACTCTACTCCCCAGATTCGAACCACCAACCTTTCAGTCAGTGGTTTAACCCAGTGCACCACTGGGGGCTCCTAACCTCCATATACAGAGGGAATATATTCTAAGACTGTGTATGGAAGGCCCAGTAGATAAAACATCTCATTTCAGGAAATATTGGGTTAATTTCAACTGAGCATAGGAATGAGAATGAGAATCCTTGATAATGATGAGGGATCCCAAGAATTTCTTTATGATGGAGGAAAAAGCCTGCACATTTCGAAAATAAAATCGGTTTGTATAGGAACAAAAACTAGGATTTTTTTTTATTTTTCCCCTTTTCTGAAGGGGCTCTCCATCTCTTAGCCTGAAGTATCTCACAGGGGAGTTAAGAGGATAAAATGCGGAGGAGGAGAACCATGGATGCCTCTTTGAACACTGCGAAAAGCAGGATAGAAGCATGACTCACAGAATATATAAAATTATAAACAATCTATTAGGAAGTTCTTCTTCAAAGGCTGAGCTACAGTGGAGTAAAGAGAAGTTCCTATATATATATATATATGGCAGGAAAACAAGTAGAAGACACTGAAGACAGCATAGCACTGCCCCATTAATCTGCACATTTCAACAAGTGCATAATTTAGTCATCAGATGTTGTCACCTTACAAAGTTCCCTATTCCTCATTCCATTAAGCAAAGTTACAATGATAGATCTTGGAGATTCGTTCCATTCTGTGTGTTGCGTAGAGTAGTCAGTGAGGCTGTAATTAACCAATATCCTCCTCCCACCTGGCTGTCATCTCCTAAATTGCAAGTACCTTCCTCCCAGTTTATGTGCACATTTTAACTTTAGGGAAGCATATTAAAAAGGGTGCCACATTTATTAAGAAGGCCAGATATTGCAAAAGGCACATACTCAATTCTGTGATTTTAAATATCACCAACAAAGAATAGAAAAATTATAACAGTCCTTAGAGTCTCTAATCTTTTTAATAGAATCATACAGTTAGAAGAGATCCCAAGGGCCAACTCCACTCAGCCGGGCAGGAAGACACAATCGGAGCACTCCTGACAGATGGCCAGTCAACCACTTTTTATAAACCTCTAGAGACTCCAAAGCCATTGAACAACTCTTACCATCAGGAATCTCTTCTTAATCTTGAGGTGGAATCTTTTTTTTCTGCAATTGGAATCCATTCCTCCATGTCCTAGCCTCTAGAGCAGCAGAAAATAAGCGGTCTTCCTTCTCAATAGGAAATCATTTCAAATGTTTAAACATGGCTATCACATCCTGTCTAAACTTTATCTTCTCCAAACTAACATATCCAGCTCCTGATACAGCTTGGCTTTGAGACCTTTGACTACTTTGGTCATCCTTCTTTAGACAACTTCCAACTTGTCCATATCCTTCTAGCGTAATCCAGTCTGGAGTCAATGTATTGAATTGATTAGCTTTATCTATATATGGCTTCACCATTGAAAAATGGATTGGAGAATCTATCTGTGACTAGCCAACAGAATGTTAACTATTGAGTGAAACAGGCTGTGTTGCACCCCAAGGGTATGAGAGCACTCTGAGAACCACACGGAAGCCAGGTATTCAAGCAACACAGTTTATTGAAGGTTATTTATATGTATATATGCAAGTAAATAGCAGTAAGAGTAATAAGAATCAGTAGTCCATAATATAATGTTCACAATAGTTCAAAAGATGGTTCTTCAACGTCTTTCAAAGTTGTAATCCACAAACAGAACACAAAGAGTTCCAGCAAAGAGTCAAAGTCAGCAAACAGCCAGTAGTTGCAGGAATCAGGGGCAAGACGCAGCAAAAATGCCAACTGTAATCCACATGGAAGGTATCCCTTGGAGAGCAGGGAAAAACAGGAGTAACAAGGAGAGGTATATTCGAGAGTCACAAGGCACGAACTGCAACTGGATATCCTGGAAACAGCACGGGAACAAGGCAAGGAGCAAGAGACAGGAACGGAGATGTTACTCCCAAGAAAGGCAACGTTGACACCGCAAAGAAAACAAGGTGCAAGGTCCCTTTAAGGAAAACTCAGGGCTACCATTCATGAGATCCAGGACAATCACAGCTTCCCATAGGAAAGTTTATTAACTGAAGTGTTTGAGAGTCAAATGTTTACTTCTTCTCAGCACTTCTCTTTGACTCCTATCCTGTGAGATAGATTGCCTTCGATCAAAAGACTCATCCTCCCCTACAACAACTCCATCTGGTGAATTTAGCCTTGAGTCAACATCAGAATGTTCTCCAATTAGGTGTTCCTCTGTTACCACAACTTCAGGCACCTGCAAAGCCATTGGGCTCTGATCCAAATCCCGGAGTGGCTCAAAATCTAAATCAGCCTCTGAGTCCCACTCTAACTCCTGTGGAGAGCCAGATCCTGATGGCTGAGCTATAACAGGCTGGAGGTGGAAAATGGCAATGTTATACAGAATCATAGAGTTGGAAGAGAGCCTCAAGGCTCATCTAGTCCAATCCCGTTCAGCCGTGTGCAATGATTGTACCTCCATTTATGCAACAGTGCAAAGAATACATGAATTACACAAAAGCCAAAAAAGTACTACACACAGTAGGAAAAATAGGTGTATGACTCCAATAGGATTTTGGACATATATGTGATGACTAGGTTTTGATACAACTGCGTGAGCTTCACTGGGCAGTAGAGCTTCATTGCTACTCCAGTGTTGCACTCCAATTGAATCAAGTGTTCATTTCCGATACCTATTACATGTTTCCCCCCATTTATGTTCCTGATGAGGCATTGTCAAATGTGTGAATCAAGTCAACAGAAAAGTGTTAGGCTGGCATTAATGAGAGGCTGGGGAATGAAAAGAATTTCAATGATTTGAAGATCCTTACCAAAATTATCCATTTCACACCTACCAACGCTTGTTGCAAGACAAAAGTGCATCATGTCTCAAATCCTGGCACATTTGTAAGACTTGTGCTGAGTTACGGCAGCACGAAATCACACCTTCTTTCTGAAAATGCAAATGGTACTCCCTTGAAATTAGGCATTGGCACACCTCGAGCAAAGTGGGACGTGAGTAAAGAAATGCATATGTTAGGAAAAGTGTAAAAATAAAATGACTTATGTATGTGTGCAAAGATGTGTGTGAAATGTGTGTACTGAAAACAGTGTGCACTGGAAACTAATGTAATTTAACAGCAATTTAACTACCACAGCTCAATATTATGGAATCCTGGGATTTGTAGTTTTCTGAGGCACCAACATTCTGTGGCAGAGAAAGCTAAACTACAACTCTGCATTAGTTTTACAGTGTAGATGCACCCTACACTGCAGAACACATGCGTGGAAACACATACGAATGTTGAAAAGGAAAAAAATAATCTTACAATCTCATATGACATCCCTATGATGTTAGTTTAAGGATAACACAGTCCCCTTGCATCAGAATGGGGCTTTGCCCATTAAAGATAAAATAGGATGGCATAGTAAGCTGGGCCTCTGCCAGGCAGATGGGTTTTGGAGTCCTTGTTGGCCAAACATTAACAACTATCTAGTAGTGAGAAAGTGTTAGTTGATGTAGCACTTGATGAAAATGAGTTCCACATCTCTGATCTATAGGTAGTGGCATTAGCCACAATTGCGAAAATTATGCCATTCAAATAGCAAACACTTTCAGAAAATGGCATTCATAAACTTTTGGAAAACACTTTTTGGAGATTAAAAACTTTTTAGAAAAGTATTACCTTTCAGAGAAGACCCAAAAACCCTTTATAGTTGAATCTTCTCTTGTGGTATACAACCAGATATAATTATGCAAGGCATTTTTTTAGTTGTTAGACTGAATAACTTGTTACCTCTGATCTATTAGGAAAACAGAGATTTTGCAAATGCATAAAAAACAGCAGTGCTTCAGAAGTGTTTTTCAGTGCACAAAAATACTCTCTCAAAAAACAACTTGTTTTATATCATGCACTCAAGAGACAAAAATGAAGTAGACGTTGCTAAAAATAACATAATTAGTTTACTCGCAACCTTCATGTGTTCAGCATATATAGGTACAAGAACATATTAGTCCTGTTTCAGATATCTTTGAGATGGTTCTTTGTGCTATCCGGCCAGAACACTTCTCTTATAACAAAATAATTATCAACAGGTCAAAAGGAGAGAGAGAGAAAGAGCATGTGGTCTGCAGACCCTTTTGTAACTTCTTAGGAAACATAGAGTAAAGGAAGCTGTATGCCAGAACATACATACAGAAACAGTAAGCAACAGGATCATAGATATATATTATTAGAGAAGGCTTGAAGAAGGCTGTCATTTCCAACAAACACAATGTCTAGCACACACACACATAAACTTTTCAAGGCTGTACTCTCATCCTGAGATTCTTCTCCCTTGCCCTGAGGACAATAGAAGAGAGCCCAGGTCTCGAGACATGGGAAACCAACCCTCAAATGAGATTGGTGCTCACAATAGACAGGACCTTGGCAACTGCTGATGTTGTGGAACTTGGAAAAATATTTGTGAGACAATAACTCCCAGCATTTTCATCACATCGGTTCAGCAGATTCTGGAAGTCATAGTCAAGAAAGGTAACTTTTTCAAATCTCTGTGTGGATCACTCTTTCCATTTTACCCCATTCTTTTTGACATATATTAGAAATCAGACTAGGACATCTGGAAGTATATTGTTTCCTACTAGTTTTAATTGCATTTTAAAGCTATTGGTGACTGTTTTAATTAGTTTTCTAGCGCTGCAGTTTTCAGTCGTAATCAGATTCTTAGCAATCTTTCATTGTTATTGTATTTTAATCATGTTGCAAGCTACCTTGAAAACTGAGATTGAAACAGCAGACTGTATGCATCGTAATGATTGCTACAATTGTTAACCATTCGATGTAATGGGTGAACTAATGAAAGACCTACAAGCATAAATCAGTTAACCAAGTAGATGCGTTTCTGGGGATTACTTCCAAAGGCAGAATTAACATGGGAAGAATGTTGAACATGTTTCAATGACTTTTTTTAAATTCAAAATGAGCAATATGCACATCTGAAATGAAATGACGAGATGGGGCAAACTTTGTGCTTGTATGAAAAAGATTTTGAACCTTCTAGAATTCAGTTGACAGTTTTTTCCCCCCAAAATGCATCCAGGGATGTTTTTTGTTTTCTGTGACTGTCTCCACTTTTCTTATGATTTCCATTTTGGTGCCAGACTTGGAGAATATCTACACTGTAACATCAATGCAGTTTAACACTACGGCTCAACGATATGGAATCCTGGGAGTTGTAGTTTTAAAAGGTCTTTAGTCTTCTCTGCCAAAAACGGCAGGTTCCCCACCATCCTACAAATCTCAGGACTGAGCCATGGCAGTTAAAATTGTGCCAAATTGTATTAATTCTATAGTGTAGATCCATCCTTAGAGACCTATGTTTGCTTGTTTTTGCAGGGGTTAGTTAGTGGGTATGCTTAGCTTGGATAAAAGAAGTCTGAAAGGGGACATGATAGCCATGTTTAACATATTAGAAAGGATGTCCCATTGAGAAGAGAAAGGTTTGTTTTCTGCTGCTCCTAAGACTAAGACACGGAGCAGTGGATTCAAATTGCAGGAAGAGAAATTCCACCTAAATATTAAAAAAGCCTTCTTGATAGTAGTGGAGCTGGGCTTAGCACACCAGGCTAAACTGCTGTTCTGCAAATCAATCCTACTGATCGAAATGTCAGCAGTTTGAGCCTGGGTCGGGGTGAGCACCCACCGTCAGCCCCAACTCACATTCCCACCCAACAGGTTGAAAGCAGAAATGCGAGAAGAAAAATAGGAACCGCTTTTAGCGGGGAGGTAATAAAGGCACCTTTAAGGACATTGATCAGGAGGAAAGTTCCTCAGCATGGAAGATGGAGCAACAACACCTGCCATGGCCAGAGTATAGCCTCCAAAATGCCAGAAATAAGATGGGAAAAACTGTGTTTGCCTCTGTCTGTGTTGTCTGACCTTGTTACTGCATAACGACACTGAATGTTTGCCATATGTATGTTCTGTAAGCCGCCCTGAGTGCCCTTCGAGGTGAGAAGGGCAGGGTATAAATACTGTAAATAAATAAATAAATAATAATAGTAAGAGCTGTTCAACAGCAGAATACATTGCTTAGGGATGTGATAGCTTGGAGGTTCTGATACACAGGCTGGGTGACCATCTGTCAAGAGTGCTTTGATCAGGTTTCCTGAGTGGTAGAAGGGGTTGGACTGGATGGATTCTGGGCTCTTTTCCAGCTCTATGATTCTAGTACTCTATGTATGATTACATATTAATCAGACCAGCTACCAGCACAGATATATTGAAATCTGGTGTTTTCAGGCGACAATAATCTAAGATACATTTCTCTCCAACTGCAGTACGGAATGGCACAATCCACGCCAGAAGAAATGTTACAGCCAGTGCCAGTTGGACTGTTATATTGTGGCCCAAAACATAAGCCTCAGATCCAAATCACTGAAGAGTTCAAGCAAGACTTCATTTTTCCTTCGCTGCATTTCTAACCATACTCAATTATGCTTAATGATGAAGTGTTGTCTTTTGAAACTGCATCATTAGGACGCATTTATCCAGAGAAAATATGCTTTCTTTTGATGATAGTTTTTCTCCCTCTTATTACTGAGATGCTTGTAGCAAAAATTTCCATATTGCTTTTAAGATGAAATACTATTTTTAGCTGGCATGTTCTCCACCTCCTTCCCAACTTTGTTGTTCAGTGAAGCAGGAAGGGACTAAGCCTTTCAGATCCATACTTAGTTCTTTCTAGAGCTTGGGCAATTCATATTTTGGAATACATAATTTTTTTTATCTTTTAGCTATCAAGGCCCAAAACTGTATTTCTTGTTCAGTTTAATCTGACATGGGATCAGGCTCTCTTTCCATTCCAAATGCTATTGGTATGACCTCTGTGAAAGAGAAGAGCAACTGGCTGGCAGAAGCTCTCCAAAAGATCAAAAACATTCAAGGATCTTTTAACTATAGCGATCAGACCTTTTTGGATGGACTGGAGTGTCTTTAGAGATATATGGCAGCTGCCTGATTATGATCAAGGGTTGGAGACTTACTAGAAAGTCCAAAGCAGGCGGTGTAGCAAAACTAAACTATTCCAACTGGAAGCCTCCATAAGTACAGAAAGCTTTCGTCTTTCCCAAATTTCATCAGGGAGCTCATAAACATTGGAAGCAAAGAGGAACATAATCATCATAGATGATTCCCCGTGGCTGAGTATGATTGTCTTCCAAGGCTGGAGTCTTGGCAGTGGGTCTATAAGTGACTGTAGAGACCTATTTCAGATTCATATGGTTTTTCACAATGAGATCATGGATTTCCAGATGGAAGGTGGTCATGACAAGGCTTTGCTTGAGGCACCTTCTTCCTCTCAGCACGTTTATCCTTTTCTCCTTCTATTTGTGCCTTTTCAATATCCATAGCACTGTTGGTAACAGCTGATTTCCAGTTAGAACACTTGAGTTCCAGGGCTTCCCATGTTCTTGGTGTTTATTCCACATTTGTTTAGGTACTTCTATAAAGTGGTTGGTGAGAAGAGGAGCCTAGACACCTGCCAAGAACAATTTGGTTGTGTGTTCCAGCATGGCAGAGGGTTGGACCGGATGATTCTTGGGAGTCACTTTCAACTTTTTGATTCTACGATTCTATGAAAAGAAAGACAGATTGGATTTCATCAAGGAATCTGGAATAGAATATGCCTATGTTTTATGGATTAATATGGTTTTAATAGTTTTAATTTACAGTTATATGTTATTGTTGATGTTTGTTTTGGTTTTTCACATGTATGTTCGGCATTGAATTTTGACATGCTTATGACGGAAACCGCTTTGAGTCCCGTCAGAGGTGAGAAAGGTGGTATATAAATACAGCAAATAAATAAATAAATAAATAATATTGGTGAAATTTTGACTGCCTGCCTGTTTTGAGTAGATGGAGCACACTTTGTCTGCCATGGAAGATCTACATGTGTCCATGGTATCCATAAAATGCTGAACAGCCAGATGGATGGTTTGGATTGGTTACCTTCCTCCCCCTTGAATCATCCCTGAACTCCTGATAGAAGCACATGTCTTTAATTTTCTGTTGTGATAATCTAATAGGCAGCTGTCCAGATGCTGAACTGGGAAATTGGCAGAAGCAAAACTATCTCTAGATGCTGGCAGGTAGGACTCTGCAAAGGCAGCTGTCCACAGTCCTGATGTGAAGTGATAGAATTGAGAGCAATCATTTCATTTTCTGGATGAAAAGTGGACTATTTGAATCCTTCAACTTCCACTGTCCGCACCTGACAGCAAATAAAATGCAAGTTTTTCTTTCCCATAAAAGTCCCCATATGCTGGTTAGACTTCAAAATATCAATAGATTTTTTTTTCCAAACTAGCAGGTCTACCATTGGTTTAATTTGGTTACCAAGTTGGTCCTATAGAATAAAATATCTGAATAGAACAGTTTTCTTTTTTAAAAAAAATGATTTTTTATTCACAAAATTAAAATACAATAAAACAAACAGGCATTTCATATATATGAATCTACTAAGATTACACAGCTACATAGTAGACACTAAAACTAAACAATTATAAAAAACACAAACTTAGAATCATAGAATCATAAAGTTGGAAGAGATCTCATGGGGCATCCAGTCCAACCACATTCTGCCAAGAAGCAGGAAAAATGCATTCAACAGATGGCCATCCAGTCTCTGCTCAAAAGCTTCCATAGAAGAACCCTCCACAACACTCTGGGGCAGAGAGTTCCACTGCTGAACAGCTCTCACAGTGAGGAAGTTCTTCCTAATGTTCAGGTGAAATCTCCTGTAGTTTCAAGCCATAGTTCAACGTCCTAGTCTCCACGGCAGCAGAAAACAAGTCTGGTCTCTCCCCCCTTTGACTTCCCCTCATATATTTATACATGGCTTTCATGTCTCCTCTCAGCTTTCTCTTCTACAGGCTAAACATGCCCAGCTCTTTAAGCTACTCCTCATAGTGTTTGTTCTCCAGACCCTTGATCATTTTAGTCACCCTCCGCTGGACGCATTCCAGCTTGTCAACATCTCCCTTCAATTGCGGTGCTCAGAACTGGACTTAATGGGATTCCAGGTGTGGCCTGACCAAGGCAGAATAGAGGGTGAGCATGACTTCCCTGGATCTAAGCACTAGACTTCTATTCCCACTCTGTAGCACATGGTTGTTTACCTTATTAATCCACAATCTTTAAACAAGAATATAATCACATTTCTACTTTTGAAATATGAACAAGTCAGAACTAGTCAAACTGTAAGTAGTCACAGAATAATAGAGTTGTACAGGACTGCAAGGGTCATTTAGGGTCCTTCCAGACAGACCCTATATCCCAGGATCTGATTCCAGGTTTTCTCTTTATCCCAGATTATCTGGCAGCAGGGACTCATATAATCCAGTTTAAAGCAGAAAACCTGGGATCAGATCCTGGGATATAAGACCTGGCTAGAAGGACCCTTAGTTCAATCTCTGTCATACAGGAATAAACAAGCAAGATACTCCTAGAAAATGTCACTTCAACTTCTCTTTAAAACATTAGTAGACATTTATCACTATCCAAAATAGCCTATTCCACTGCTAAGCAGTTTTTACATGAAGGAAATTATTTCCATTTTTTGTTATAATCTCTATTCTTGCCATTTGAATCCATTGGTTTTATTCCATTCTTTAGAGCAAGCGACATCATCATCATCATCATCATTAACACAACAAGATGAGTCCACAACAGACACTCTGCTGGCTGTTGTATTGGATCCCACGCCGGACACTTCCCAAGTGTCTAGGACTGTGTGATGTATTGACGAATAATGCGTGTAGATCCCAGTAAGGTGGCCTTCTGCAGCTGGCAGGTGGTAATTTTGTCAACACCGATTGTGTTTAAGTGCAGGCCAAGGTCTTCAGGCACTGCACCCAGTGTGCCGATCACTACTGGGACCACCTTGACTGGCTTGTGCCAGAGTCTTTGCAATTCGATCTTTAAATCCTCATATCGTGTCAGTTTTTCCAGTTGTTTCTCCTCAATCCTGCTGTCACCTGTATTATTATTATTATTATTATTATTATTATTATTATTATTATTATTATTATTATGTTTATTTATACCCTGCTTTTTCTCTCCATGAAGGAGACTCTATGAATGAGAGACCATTAAGGTACTCACTTCTGATCTTGCAAAGTTAGGGCTATGAATTTCTTGATATTTAAAGTCAGTTTTCATAGCCCTTCAAAAGCTGCATAAGGCCTTGATTAAATTATTCACTCTTACCTATGGGACTGATATGGAGAAACGGGACGTCCATGGGTCACATCCAGCCTATGGATCAATGTCTGCACACACTTTCTCTACACAATAAAACTGTGTGACATCTCAAAGCATTTTCTAGCAAGCGTGATCAAACTATTTACGATGCATCCCTCACCCCATGTAATCACAGGAGCAATAGGTGATTTAAGAGTGGTTGGGATGATGCCTTGTCCTGATTGTCTCATCATTGCCTAGTGGAATTCCAGCATGTGATGGATCATCGTACAATGTTTGTGCTGGCCCCACAATGCTCCAAACCTTGAGTAAGCAAAGATTTAATCAAAAACCAATGACAAATGTGTAATTACTGGAAAAAAGAGTGGGCACTGCAAGGGAAATAAAGGCAATGGATAAGGGAGATGGCCGTAGATAATCCATTATCAGCCACCTGCACAGGCATTGCTAGGACATCTCCCTTTGTTCGGAGTCGGTATGCAGCTATGCAGCATCAGCCAGGCACCATTAAGCAACTGAGCACTGCATGGATCATAATAATGAAAAAAGATTTCTCTATTGACCTCTGGAGATCAGACATTATACAACACTGAGATATGAAGTCTAGATCATTACCAACTGAAAGAGGTTCTATAGATTCAGGAAAGCTTTCAAGCTCAGACTAGTTTTTTAAAATTGACTTGAAGTTAACTTTGACTTGTGGTGACTATGAATGAGAGACCATTAAATTACTCACTTCTGGTCTTGCAAAGTTAGGGCTATGAATTTCTTGATTGAATCTCTCCACCTAGAATGTGCTCTTCCTCCTCTTTTCCTACTGCCCTTGTCACGACCCAGGCTACAGAGCACCAATAACCATACGCAGAGGCCAGATTCTATCTAATATCTTTATTAAGGAAATATATAAAGTTAGTAAAAGCAAATGTAAAAGTTAGTCCAGAAGCAGACCTTTCAGGAAAGGTCAAAATTAGTCCAAAGAAACAATGTCCAATATGAAATATTAAGGTCCAAAGTTGTAATCCAATAACCGAAACACTCACTTTGCCAGGCAAAGTGAGGGGAGATGACAAGGTCCTTTAGTCCATGAACTTGAGCAAGGCTAGGAGATAACTTGATACTTGAAAACAAGGCTTGAATCGTGGAACAAGGTAACGAGGAACAAGAACAAGGTCCGTGGAATAACTTGGTAAAATCCGTGAAACAAGGCAAGGTTTAGTCCTGGGAAACAAGGCAAGGTCCGTAGGTAAACAAAGGCTGGGAAGCAGGAGCGAAGGCAGGAAACAAGGACAAGGCTTGAGCAGGAACGAGGCTTGAAACGGAGCGCGCTGTCCAGACACAACTCGCTCCGGAGGCTGACGAATTGACTCCGCAAAGTTACTCCGCGGGTAAAACACCTATATAGAGTCTAACTTTCCCGCCGAGAGCAGTTCTCTGGGAACCAGAAACGAAAGCTAATCTCTGAGACCAGATGTTTGACTCCTTAAAGATTCTCATGGAAAGCAGGCTTAATTGGCAAATTCTTAGCAATTATTCTCGCACTCCTGCGCGAGGCTGCTTCCAAACCTCTCTGTTGTTTACAAAACTCATGGCGAGAAAACACTGGAGATGTAGCCTCAGTATTTGTTTGACATACTTCTGGAACATAATCCTCTTGCAGGTGCAAGGTTCCCAGATCTGGCTGGGAAGAATCTGTCTGGGAAGAATCCAGTTCTGACTGGGAAGGTAAAAAACCCAAGTTTTCTTCTTCATCAGGCATCACAATGTCATGAGCAGGACTACAAGGCCCATGAGTCATCACACTATCCCCCTCCTCAAGCCCCCTCCCAAACTGGGACTCTCTCCCCGAGGCGCGAGGTCGTGGCTTGGCGGGATAGGTCTGATGGAAGCGACGGGTTAGATCAGGAGCGTGAACTGTGGAAGCGTCTTCCCAAGAGCGTTCCTCAGGGCCAAAACCCACCCAGTCAATGAGATATTGCAGGCGGCGGCGGTGAAAGCGAGAATCCAAAATGTCCTGAACCTCGAACTCGTCCTCCCCATCCACCAAAATAGGGACGGGGGCCGGCCGGTCTACATCTGGCCGCACACCATCCGCCGGAAGGAGCAGGGAGCGGTGAAACACTGGGTGAATGCGCATTGAGCGCGGAAGTTGGAGTTTGAAAGTCACGGGGTTAAGTTGCGCCACCACTGGATAGGGGCCAATGAAACGGGCATCTAACTTCCGGCAAGGGCGATGGGAGGGCAAAAAGCGAGTGGACAGAAAAACCCGATCTCCTACCTTGATTTCGGGGCCCGGCTGGCGATGTTTGTCCGCGTGACGTTTATAGTCCTCCTTGGCTTGTTCCAGTTGCTGGAGCAAAAGTTGTTGCACCGCTGTGAGTTCCTGCAGCCAATCTTCTGCTGCGGGAACTTCTGAAGTTTCAATGACAGGGGGAAAGAAACGTGGATGGAAGCCGTAGTTTGCAAAGAACGGCGTTTCTTTTGTAGAAGCCTGGACTCCATTGTTGTAGGCAAATTCCGACAGTGGTAACAGAGAAGCCCAATTGTCCTGTTGGTAGTTTACATAACAGCGAAGGTACTGTTCCAAAGTGGCATTGGTGCGCTCCGTTTGCCCATCCGTTTGGGGATGATGAGCTGAAGATAAACGAGAGTCTATGCCCAATAGTTTTTGTAGTGCCTTCCAGAAACGAGAGGTGAATTGGGATCCACGGTCTGTGACCAAACTCTTGGGCAATCCATGTAGTCTGAAAACATGTTGGAGGAATAAATCTGCAGTCTCTTGGGCCGTGGGAAGACCTTCACAGGGAATGAAATGGGCTAACTTGGTGAAAAGGTCCACCACCACTAGGATCGTGGTGAATCCACAGGAAGGTGGTAAGTCAGTGATAAAATCCGCAGAAATTATTTCCCATGGGCGAGATGGGTTAGGAAGGGGGTGTAGAAGCCCTGAGGGCTTCTCCCTTCTTATCTTGGAGCGCTGGCATACTGGGCAGGTGTTAACATATTTTTCCACATCCTTGCGGATCTTGGGCCACCAGAAATCTCTTAGGATCAAATGCATGGTTTTAAATAGTCCGAAATGCCCTGCTGGTTTGCAGTCATGACACAGACGAAGTGCTTTTTCCCTGCCCGGTCCGGGTGGGATATAAACATGATTTCTATAGCAAAGCAGTCCATCTTTAAGCGAAAAGGGAAAATGCAGACCTTGACGAAGTTGGTCCTGCGCCCAGGCATCTGCTTGCTGACTAGCCCTGATTTCTTGAGCACAGATGGGCCCTGGAGTAGAGGGAGTTGAATCAATGGGAGTGGATTTGGTGTTCCCCACTGTGAGCGTGGCAAAGTTCTCGGGTTGTAGTAGTTGGGATTCAAGGGTCTCCTTGCGTCCTGCAGCGTATTCCGGTTTACGTGACAGGGCGTCTGCTTGCTTGGTTTGGGCTGGGGTCACATAATGAATCTGGAAGTTGAAACGTTCAAAGAATAAAGCCCAACGTTGCTGCCTCTGATTTAGCTTGCGGGCAGTTTTTAGATGTTCTAGATTCCGATGATCAGTGTGGACTTCAATGGGAAATTTGGCCCCTTCTAGCCAATGTCTCCAAGTTTCAAAAGCTGCCTTTATGGCTAATAGTTCTTTTTCCCAAATGGTATAGTTCCTCTCTGGTGCGGTTAGTTGACGAGAATAATAGGCACAAGGATGAAGGTGATCTCCCACCGGTTGTAGGAGCACAGCCCCAATTGCCACATCAGAGGCGTCCGCTTGCACCACAAAAAGGGTTTCAGGGTCTGGATGCTGAAGGATTGGCTGGGATGTGAATAATTTCTTTAGTTGCTGGAACCCTTTCTCTGCTTGATCAGTCCAGCGGAAGGGCTGTTTTCCACGGATGCAGCTAGTGATTGGGTCAGACCAGCGGGCAAAATCTGGAATGAACTTACGGTAATAGTTCGCGAACCCCAAGAATCGCTGCACCTCCTTCTTGTTAGTTGGCGCCCGCCATTCCAATACTGCTGAAACCTTGGCTGGATCCATGGAGAGCCCTAGAGGCGAGATACGGTATCCAAGGAAATCTACCTCTTGTAGATCAAAAGCGCATTTTTCTAGCTTGGAATAAAGTCCATGATCCCGCAATCGTTGCAACACCATTTTGACGTGGTTCTCATGTTCTGATTGTGATCTAGAAAACACCAAAAAATCGTCCAGGTAGATTATCAAGAACCTATCTAGATAGTCCTGGAAAATGTCATTGACAAAATGCTGGAACGTTGCGGGAGCTCCGCATAATCCATAATTCATAACTCGGGACTCGAATAATCCGAATTTAGTCTGGAAGGCGGTCTTCCACTCGTCCCCTTCTCTGATGCGAACTAAGTTGTAAGCTCCCCGAAGATCCAGCTTGGTGTAAACCTTGGCTCCTCGAAGTCGGTCTAGTAGATCCGAGATTAAGGGCAGGGGATAGCTGTTCCGCTTGGTGATATTATTCAATGCTCTGTAGTCCACCACCAAGCGTAATTCCCCTGACTTCTTCTTCACAAACATCACTGGGGAGGCGGCTGGGGATTGAGAGGGTCTGATGAATCCCTTGCGAAGGTTTGTCTCTATGAATTCCCTGAGAGCTTCTTGCTCTGGTTCAGTCAGGGAGTAGAGATGCCCTCGCGGGATCGGGGCCCCCTCCACCAAGTCAATGGCACAGTCATAAGGTCTATGTGGGGGTAATTTTTCGGCTTCTTTTTCATTGAATACATCCCAATACTCGGAGTACTTCTTTGGCAAGGTGATAATGGGCTCGGTGTCTGTGGCATGGCAGACCTTGGCTACGAGGCAATGGTTTTGGCAGTACTTTGAAGCAAACTGCAGTTCTCTGTTGGACCAGGAGATGCTTGGGTCGTGAAGTGTCAGCCATGGAATCCCCAAAATCACAGGGAAATGGGGAACCTCAGTAACAAAGAAGGAAATCTCTTCCATATGTTCCCTTATCCACATCCTGGTGGGTTCCGACCACTGGCTTACGGGGCCCGTCTTGAGAGGGCGGCCATCGATGGCTTGCACCACACGGGCATTCTTGAAGTCATGATATTGTAATCCCAGAGAGTCGGCATACTCTCTATCAATGAAATTGTTGGTAGCTCCTGAGTCTATCATGGCGTGGATCATGACGGGTCCCTTTTTTGCTGACCATAAGGTGACCACTAGAAGGAACAGGACCCCGGTTGGCGGCTCTTGAATGGGTTTCTTGACCGGGTTGGCGAGCCTCTCTACGCCCGGTCGTTGGCTTCCCCCGCCGGCTGTGTGCCAGCCGCCTCAGACGTCTTCGTCTCCGTGGAGGACGCCGCCGCAAGACGGGCGGCGGGCTTCCCTTTGGCTGGGCACTCTCTGGCGAAGTGGCCCCCATTCCCGCAATACCAACAGAGATTTAGGCGTTGGCGGCGGGCCTTCTCGGCGGCATCTAATCTGGGACGCACATTGCCCAACTGCATCGGCACCTCCTCGCTCCCTCTGGGGTATGGGGATGGTGGTGGGGGTCTCCACACTGGACGCGGCTGAACGCTGGCGGGAGCGGGGGGTTTTGCCCCAGCTCTACCGCTCTGGCCTCGTACCCACTGCTTCCTGTTGGCAATCATGACTTCAGCCCGTAAACATTGATCGATGAGTGCTTCCAGCGTTTGGGGAGGATCCACCTTGGAGATTTCCTCCAGCATTTCAATGTTGAGACCCTCCCGAAATTGTCCTCTGAGGGCAACATCGTTCCAGCCGGTGTTGTGGGCCAGCACTCGGAACTCGGCTATGTACTGAGACATGGGTCTGTCTCCTTGGAAGAGGCGGCGGAGTTTGTGCCCGGCTGCCTCCAAATTGTCCTCGATTCCCCAGGTCGCCTTAAGGTGGTCCAAGAAATGTTGCGCTGACCTTAGATGTGGGGAGGCTTGGTCGAACAGAGCCGTCGCCCAGTTAGCCGCTGGCCCGTCTAGGAGACTGTAAATCCACGCCACCTTGATGTCTTCCTGGGGAAACTCGGCATCACGGGCCTCTAGATAAGCTTGGCATTGGCGACGGAAAACATGAACCTTAGAAGCTTCTCCAGTAAACTTGGTTGGCAGCGCCATGGCCGGAAGACGGATTCCGCGTTCCTTCAAACCCTTTATTTCTCCATCCTGTGCATTGAGCTTATCACGGATTCGGTCCACCTCATCCTTGTCGATGGTGTAGGTAATCGGCTGGCCGCTCGGCCCAGGTACGACTCCGGTAGACATTCTGGCCTTGGTTAATTGGTGCTTATGGGTGGCGGAGTCAAACTGTCACGACCCAGGCTACAGAGCACCAATAACCATACGCAGAGGCCAGATTCTATCTAATATCTTTATTAAGGAAATATATAAAGTTAGTAAAAGCAAATGTAAAAGTTAGTCCAGAAGCAGACCTTTCAGGAAAGGTCAAAATTAGTCCAAAGAAACAATGTCCAATATGAAATATTAAGGTCCAAAGTTGTAATCCAATAACCGAAACACTCACTTTGCCAGGCAAAGTGAGGGGAGATGACAAGGTCCTTTAGTCCATGAACTTGAGCAAGGCTAGGAGATAACTTGATACTTGAAAACAAGGCTTGAATCGTGGAACAAGGTAACGAGGAACAAGAACAAGGTCCGTGGAATAACTTGGTAAAATCCGTGAAACAAGGCAAGGTTTAGTCCTGGGAAACAAGGCAAGGTCCGTAGGTAAACAAAGGCTGGGAAGCAGGAGCGAAGGCAGGAAACAAGGACAAGGCTTGAGCAGGAACGAGGCTTGAAACGGAGCGCGCTGTCCAGACACAACTCGCTCCGGAGGCTGACGAATTGACTCCGCAAAGTTACTCCGCGGGTAAAACACCTATATAGAGTCTAACTTTCCCGCCGAGAGCAGTTCTCTGGGAACCAGAAACGAAAGCTAATCTCTGAGACCAGATGTTTGACTCCTTAAAGATTCTCATGGAAAGCAGGCTTAATTGGCAAATTCTTAGCAATTATTCTCGCACTCCTGCGCGAGGCTGCTTCCAAACCTCTCTGTTGTTTACAAAACTCATGGCGAGAAAACACTGGAGATGTAGCCTCAGTATTTGTTTGACATACTTCTGGAACATAATCCTCTTGCAGGTGCAAGGTTCCCAGATCTGGCTGGGAAGAATCTGTCTGGGAAGAATCCAGTTCTGACTGGGAAGGTAAAAAACCCAAGTTTTCTTCTTCATCAGGCATCACAATGTCATGAGCAGGACTACAAGGCCCATGAGTCATCACAGCCCTCCACTTTACCAAGCATTATATATTTTTTTTCTAATTTGTCATCTCTTCTTATGATATGACCAAAGTACAGCAGAATGAGTTTAGCCATCTTGACTTCTAGGGAAGGTTGATTTTTTTTCTAGGATTCATTTTATTTTGGTCTTTTTAGTAGTAGAACTTTCTTCCAGTACCATGTCTGAGATTAGTTCATTCTGTTCCTATCAACTTTCTTCACTATCCACCTTCACAACCACAAACAGGGAATACGATAGGATGGCCCATCCTAATTTCAGTATTCAGTGAGACATCTTTACATTACAAGACCTTGTCTAGTACTCATAGTGATTTCTACTGGCTGCTATTACAAAGTTTTGAAGCTAAAAAACCCCCTTATTCACCAACCTTTGCAACTCCTTATTTCTTAGGGAGTGACAAAACATATATTTAAAGGCAATTTGCTTAAGTGCCTCTCCAGAAGTTCTGCAGGAACATCTTCTTACATGCATCATTCTGTACTTTCCAAATCACTTAGCTACGTGTTCCCAATTTTGGAAAGCCGATACATTAGTGTTGGAATTACTATATACAGTAGAGTCTCACTTATCCAACCTCCGCTTATCCAACGTTCTGTATTATCCAACACAGTTTGCCTTTTAGTAGTCAATGTTTTCAATACATTGTGATGTTTGGTTTCCTCCTTTCTGTTGAAATTGTCCACATGCTTGTGGATTTAAATAGCTTCTCTGTATAATCTGACATGGCACTTGTCAGAGTGGTCCAGCATTTCTGTGTTCTCAAATATTTATTTATTTATTTATTTATTTATTTATTTACTTACAGTACTTATATTCCGCCCTTCTCACCCCGAAGGGGACTCAGGGCGGATCACATTAAGTACATATAGGGCAAACATTCAATGCCCATAAACACATCGAACCGAGACAGAGACAACAGACAGACAGACGCAGAGGCAATTTAACCTTCTCCTGAGGGGATGTTCGATTCTGGCCACAGGGGGGAGCAGCTGCTTTGTAAATCAGTTAAACTTGCCTCCCCACTTTTTATAAGTGGTACCTTATTTCCTACTTGATAGATGCAACTATCTTTCGGGTTGCTAGGTCAGCAACGAGCAGGGGCTATATTTTATTTTTAATTGACAGGTGCTCACCCCGCCACGGGCTGGCCTCGAACTCATGACCTCATGGTCAGAGTGATTTATTGTTTACCAGCCTGCGCCACAGCCCGGCCCCTTAATATGCTGTGTCCAGGTTGGTTCATCAAGTGCTCTGCTATGGCTGATTTCTCTGGTTGAATCAGTCTGCAGTGCCTTCCATGTTCCTTGATTCGTGTCTGGGCAATGCTGCATTTGGTGGTCCCTCTGTAGACTTGTCCACAGCTGCACGGTATGCAATAGACTCCTGCAATGGTGAGAGGATCCTTCTTGTCCTTTGCTGAATGTAGCATTTGTTGGATTTTCTTAGTCGGTCTGTAGATAGTTTGTAGATTGTGTTTCTTCATCAGCTTCCCTATGCGGTTAGTGGTTCCCATGATGTATGGTGAGAACACTTTTTTGTTTCATTTCTTTGCCTCTCTGCTGCCTAGTTTTGCTATATCACCTTTTAGTCTTTATCTCTCTCTTTTTTTTAAAAAATAGATGAATTATGAACCTGCAGCAAGGATGGCTGATTAAATGAATTCCTGGCAAGCTCTTAATCTCTCTGTCTCATATGATTGATTGTCGACTTTGCACATAGCACCTGACCTGATAAAGCAGAGGTTTATGGAAAGGAAACATACCATACGGACCTCGTAAAGCACTGCTTCCATTTCAAAGGGCAATAGGAAAGCCCTGCAATCACTTTACAGAAAACACTCTAGGGAATTGCTCTCAGCTGGCAGTTAGGAATCACAGTTCACATTGATGCTGAGAAATGCGTGAAAGTGTACTTATGGTGGATGAAGGGGTGGCAACGTGATGGATAGGTGTCCGTCTCAGCCATTGTTGGCCATTTGAATTGGAGGAGCAAAGCTGCTGCTCTGTAGTCATGCATGTGATGGGGGAGTTTTGAACAAGGAGGCACAGCATGTCCCCCATTTCCACAAGGGATATGTTCCTGAATTTACTGGGAAGATAAACAACCAGGGATAAGAACAATCCCTATTGAAATGAATGACTTCCAGAGGAAGCGTGCCATAGAACTGCATTGAAGGAATGGAAGGAACTGCATTGAAGCACCTTAACCGGTACTTGGCAGCTGTGGTGATATGGATGAGGACGAATAAATTGAAATTGAATCCAGACAATTCTAGCAGCTGTGGTTAGATAAAAGTACAATTTCTCTTGGTTTTTGTCTAGTTTGATGTCAGTGATACTCAAGAGGAAGTATTCTGGTTTCATTTTAATATTGACCTGGAAGATTTCTTCCATACTTTTCCTAACTTCTCCCCGGAACTTCTGGATTTTCTTACATAACCACTACTGATGGAGGAACGTACCTTTCGTTGTTTCACATCTCCAGCATTTGTTTGATACATTCCTATAGAATGATCATAGCCAAACAATGGAGGCAAAGAGAAATACCAGACATATATGAATGGACTACTAAAGAACTTGAGATTATGCAAATGGAAATTCTGACAGAAAGAATAAAAGTAGGACATAAAATAACAGACTGGTCAAGAGTCAAGGACTTCCTAGAGAAACAACGAATACCATTAATTATAGAATCAATATGAGAAGTCAGTAAGATAATGATACTTATAAACATAAAAGATAGAAGGTGGGAACTATATAAGATGGATATGAAACATGCCTGAAAGGAATGAATTGGAAGGCAAATACTTTTTTTTAATACAGTAGAGTCTCACTTATCCAACACTCGCTTATTCAACGTTCTGGATTATCCAACGCATTTTTGTAGTCAATGTTTTCAGTACATTGTGATATTTTGGTGCTAAATTTGTAAATACAGTAATTACTACATAGCATTACTGCGTATTGAACTACTTTTTCTGTCAAATTTGTTGTATAAAGAGATGTTTTGGTGCTTAATTTGTAAAATCATAATCTAAATTGATATTTAATAGGCTTTTCCTTAATCTCTCCTTATTATCCAACATATTCGCTTATCTAACGTACTGCCAGCCCGTTTACGTTGGATAAGCGAGACTCTACTGTGTGTGTGTGTGTGTGTGTGTGTGTGTGTGTGTATATATATATATATATATATATATATATATATATATATATATGTTCTTTTTTTGCCTCTCCTAAAAAAAAATTCTTCTTTTTTCCCTTTCTCCTTCCCCCCCCTCATTCTATCTTTCCTATACCCACCATTGTTCTCACTCTTTCTATGTATAGAAACACTTAATAAAAACATTAAAAAAGAAAAGAAATTGAATCCAGTCAAGACAGAGGTCCTCCTGGTCAGTCGAAAGGCCAAACATGGTGACCTCATGGTCAGAGTGATTTGTTGCAGCAGGCTGCTCACCAGCCTGCGCCACAGCCCAGCCCATTTATGAACCAGTTCAAGTGCTAAGATCAGCTGGAGAGGTTGTGCTTTCAATCCTGCCACCTTTGCAGGCATGACTGGTGAGAACGAGAGACAGGGCCTTCTCGGTGGTGGCCCCTCGGCTGTGGAACTCCCTCCCCAGTGAGATTAGATCAGCCCCCTCGCTCCTGGTGTTCAGAAAACATCTTAAAGCCTGGCTATGCAAGCAGGTGTTAAGAGAGCGTTGGTACTATTGAAACAGCTAAGTGACAACCACAGGACTAGTGCAATGGCTAAAATGTCTCATACGTTTATGTCCATTTTTGATGCTTTTTGTATATTTTTACATAGTTTTAATTCAGATTTATTTGCTACAGATTTATATATGTTATGTATTGCTTTTATAATATGTATGACATTGATTTTTTGCAATTTAATATGTTGTACACCGCTTTGAAGAGCCCCCAGTGAAGCAGTGGATTAAATCGCTGAGCTGTTGAACTTGCTGACTGAAAGGTTGGCAGTTCAAATCCAGGGAGCAGGGTGAGCTCCTGCTGTTAGCCCCAGCTTCTGCCAACCTAGCAGTTTGAAAACATGCAAATGTGAGTAGATCAATAGGTACTGCTCTGACAGGACAGTAATGGCGCTCCATGCAGTCATGCCAGCCACATGACCTTGAAGGTGTCTATGGACAATGCTGGCTCTTCGGCTGTGAAATGGAGATGAGCACCAACCCCCAGAGTCGGACACGACTAGACTTAATGTCAGGGGAAAACCTTTACCTTTTACCTTACACAGCTTTGAGTCTCCCCAGGGGTGAGAAAGGTGGTATAGGAATTCAATCAATCAATCAATCAATCAATCAATCAATCAATCAATAGAAAGTGCCTTGAGAGAATACATCTAGCACATCTAGGTTCTCCAGTGTGACTGTATGGCCAACTTCTGGTGAAAGCATACCACAGAATTGCATTGGATAATCAATAATAATAATAATAATAATAATAATAATAATAATAATAATAATAACGCAGACTGTGCAAGGAAACTGACGAAACCATTGATCATATCCTGAGCTGCTGTAAGAAAATCGCACAGACAGACTACAAACAGAGGCACAACTATGTGGCCCAAATGATTCATTGGAACTTATGCCTCAAGTACCACCTCCCAGCTGTAAAGAACTGGTGGGATCACAAACCTGCAAAAGTATTGGAAAATGAGCACGCAAAGATACCGTGGGACTTCCAAATCCAGACTGACAAAGTTCTGGAACACAACACACCAGACATCACAGTTGTGGAAAAGAAAAAGGTTTGGATCATTGATATTGCCATCACAGGTGACAGTCGCATTGACGAAAAACAATAGGAAAAACTCAGCCGCTGTCAGGACCTCAAGATTGAACTGCAAAGACTCTGGCAGAAACCAATGCAGGTGGTTCTGGTGGTGATGGGCACATTGGGTGCCATTCCAAAAGATCTCAGCTGGCATTTGGAAACAACAGACATTGACAAAATCACAATCTGCCACCTGCAAAAGGCCACCCTACTGGGATCTTCACGCATCATCCGAAAATACATCACACAGTCCTAGACACTTGGGAAGTATTCGACTTGTGATTTTGTGAAACGAAATCCAGCATGTCTATCTTGTTTGCTGTGTCATACAATAAAATAATAATAATAATAATAATAATAATAATAATTTTATTTTTATACCCCACCACATCTCCCCGAGGGGACCCAGGGCGGCTTACATGGGGCCAAGCCCAGGCAAAACAGACAATATAAAACACAACAATAAAACAAATCAATCAACAATAAAGCAAGTCATAAAACAAATGAGATCACATAAAACAAACATGCTTGATAAAAAAAAACCTATTGAGAATTCCTCTGTAACGTTTCAAGATCATCCAGTTTCATTCTATGATCAGTTTCCAATGGAAGAATACTATAGAATTGCATTAGAAAAAACCTAGGGAAACCATATTCATTTGTACATAGTCAAATAATAGTAGGCATCGGTGCCATGTATATGGGGATCAGAATTGTGCAAGAACTAGGCAGGGTTGTTGATAACAACAAGGTCTTTTGGAGGTCTCCCGTTCATAGGGACACAGTAACTCAAATCTTGACAGCAAAGAAGTGATTAAGTTATTAAGTCAATGTTGAATTTTATTACTGGAGTGTCGTTCTTCTACAGGTCACATTTTAACAGCTTCCCCTTTCAAGGTCAGATTGATCTTTCTTAGTACTTCTCATCTTCTTTGCTCCAGTGAAGAAGATGTGGGTGGGCGTTCCACCTCCAGCTTGTGCATGATACACAATTACAGTGATTGTTGTCACATAAGTGTTTACATCTCAGTTCTCAGAACATCAAAGAACCACATTTGTCTTATTGGCTTATTGGAACCGTCTCCAGAGTCTCACCTCCCAGTTTGGTTCTTGCTACCCAGGCCATGAATGTGCTATCATGGGAAGAACAAACTTTGGCCTTCAAGATATTTTGGACTTCAACTCCCACCATTCCTAACAGCCTTGGGCCCTTTCCTTTTCCCCCTCAGCCGCTTAAGCGGCTGAGGGGGAAAAGGAAAGGGCCCAAGGCTGTTAGGAATGGTTTGAGTTGAAGTCCAAAATATCTTGACGGCCAAAGTTTGCCCATGCCTGCATTAGAGCAATAAATCAATCCTAGGCTTTAATCCAGGCGTCAAAGAAACTATTCAAAGTGCTGAAAACTTTCCTCAAGAATGGCTCAGCACTTATAACGACCCCTTTACAATTCAGACAAAATTCCGGAGTGGATTCACGGCCCCACTGAAATGGGAGCTATCAGCCACTTCTGCTCTGCAGGCTTTTTCATGAGTCATTTGATCCTCATCCAGAAAACCATGTTTAACCACAATCATCTTTGCTTTAGCAGTCAAGCATACCTCACTCATTACCTAGTACTTAGCCCGGCTGAGCTTCCTCTGCCTGTTTTCTTCCTTTGTACTTTTTGAACCTAGAAAATGAGAGGCAGTGAAATGAGTCAATTACAATAAACACAGTGCTATTTGGAAGGCTTTGTGTCTTGCTCGTAAATGAGACTATGTTGCTGCATGGAACTAAAAAGAGAGGATTCTGCAGATCTTTCTTTACGACATCCTTTATTTGACAGCGAAGTCTGGGCCATCTCTTTCTGCAGTAAACAAATATATTAAACTGATAAAGTGATAATTGGTGGGTGATTTTGAATTCCACCATTAAGGAGGGAGATGAAAAGAAATGAAGACACAGGGAAAGGGAGAGAGAATGGCTTCATTTGCAAGGAGCATTTAAAAGACCATTACAATTTCACTCTGCTTTTGATATCTTTTTTCAAAACTTTAAAAAATGCCAATGGATTAACAATATTATTTACTGATTTGTATCTTAATATTCTCAAGCTCCAGTAGTGCAGTGTGTTAAAGTGCTGAGCTGCTGAACTTGAGGATCAAAAAGTTGCAGGTTCAAATCCAGGGAGCAGAGTGAGCACCTGCTGTTAGCCCCAGCTTCTGCCAACCTAGCAGTTCAAAAACATGCAAATGTGAGTAGATCAATAGGTACCACTCCAGCAGGAAGGTAACAGCGCTCCATGCAGTAATGTTGGCCACATGACCTTGGAGGTGTCTACGGACAACGCCGGCTCTTCGGCTTAGAAATGGAGATGAGCACCAACCCCCACAGTCAGACACAACTGGACTTGATGTCAGGGAAAAACCTTTACCTTTACCTATTCTCAAGCTCCTTTCTGCCTTTTCCAGCTTATTGATATTCAGCCATGCAAGAGGAAGGGGCAAGTCAAGAAATTATGGATATGGCTAAGTGATCAGAAGAGGTGAAGTTTTCATGAATTGGTTAAACTGACATCACCGCGATTCAAACAAAGAGAATGTTGCAAATACCAAAATGGACCACTTGTTTCAGGATAGCATTTGAGCCTGAAAACTGTAATTATTATCTCTTTTCACTTGACCCAAGTGGAAGGGAGAAACAACTACATTTTCCAGGATCCTTGGTGCTCAAGCAGCCTAGATTTTTTTCCCCTGAGATGACCAAGTTGAAGGACCAAGGAGAGAAGGAAATGTGTCCCTTTTTGCCTTCACAGGGTGTATCTACACTGTAGATTTAATGCAGTTTGTCATAACTCAATGCTGTGGAATAACTGAAGCTGTAGTTTTATATGGTCTTAGCCTTCTGTGCCAAAGAGTTCTGGTGCCTCACCAAACTGCAAACCACATCATTCCATAGCAGTGAGTCATGGAAGTTAAAGTGATGTCAAACAGCATTAATTCTACAGTGTAAATCAGTGGTTCTCAACCTCTGGGTCCTCAGATGTTTTGGCCTTCAACTTCCAGAAATCCTTATAGCTGGTAAACTGGTTGGAATTTCTGGGATTTGTAGGCCAAAACACCTGGGGACCCACAGGTTGAGACCACTGGTGTAGATCAATCCCAGTCCCCTTTACTTCAGTCAGTGTGGAGATCAGAGAGAAATCTAAGAATGAGATTAGAGTCCCAGCTGTACTTCTGATAGCATTGCAACAGACTTCAAGATTGGTTAGATTAGGATAAAGCAGCTTTGTTTGCCATTTGTTTTATTATTTAGAGAAGGCAGAGGTTTCTTGATCCGTATGTCAAAATGAAGCATGCATGTATGTTGGGGGAAGACCAGAGGGAATTGGCCCTGTTCTCTGCTAAGTTCAACCAGCAGCTCAAGCTGACGAATCAAGGATTTTTCTTTATTAAAAGAAATGCATTTTCGTCTTACTTCCTGACAGCCAGGCTGCTGTATAGATGACAGCCCTGAACCAGTGACATGCATTTTAATATAGTTTCCAGAAAGCAGCACCCAGAGCTCTTTCAACATTGCATAGCAGCTGATGTCATTTTGCACCAAGCTGTGCATTTCAAATGGATGTTTTGATTACCTTTCAGGTCAGGCATCAGTAGTTTTCCTTTTGAGTGAATGCTTGATTTTATCATAGAATCATAGAGTTGGAAAACATCCCTAAGCTTCCAGCCCATTCTGCCATACACACAACCCAAGTAAGCCCATCCAGATTCCACTACACTTCCAAACAGCAGTGCTTTCCATTGCAAAACAACAACAACAATCATAATAATAATATAATGACACTTTATTTATATTCCTTTCTCCCCAAAGGGACTCAGAGTGGATTACAGTATATAAACAGAAACCGGCGAACATTCAATACCTTGTTACAATACAGTGAGAGACATACACAAACAAAGGCAAAGGCTTCTCCTTTCATTTCCAGCTCTGGAGGCAATGCTGATCTCTGACTCTGTGGGAGATACTCTTCTCCATTTCCAAGCCGAAGAGTTGCCGTGTAGGCAGTATGACTACTTAGAGCATTTTTTTGCCTTTACTGCCTTTGCCTATTTATCTACTCACATTTGCATGTTTTTGAACTGCTACATTGGCAGGAGCTAGTGCTAAGAGTGGCAGCTCACCCCGTTCCACGGATTCAAACTGCCAACCTTCAGGTCAGCAGTTCAGCAGCACAAGGGTTTAACCCATTGCACCACTGCAGCCGATTCTGTACACTTTCCAGCATATTGAGCTGTTTTGCTGAGAACTAGAGAAAATTTTCAACTTGAGGTCTGATTGAAACAGCATAGAGGAGGAATATTGCACAAAGTTCACCCTGGACTCCTCTTCTCACCCACTTTGCTTCTTGGCTTTCAACCTGATCTTGATTAACTTTATAGTGGGCCAGTGATGGACCAGGCAGCACATGTGGTTTGGGTTTCTGTGCTCATGATGAAGATTTAATCGAATTATAATGTTGGAAGAACCTCCAAAGGTTTCCAAGCTATGCAGGCACACACAATTCAAGCACTCACTACAGATGGCCATAAAGTCTCTGTGTTCCTCTTTTTCCAGGGAAGAATAAAATATGCTGGATTTGACCTTCACTTGCTACCTTAACAGCTTTGGCTGGAATTTATTTATTATTTGTTTATTTACAGCATTTATATTCCGCCCTTCTCACCCCGAAGGGGACTCAGGGCGGATCACATTACACATATAGGCAAACATTCAATGCCTTTAACATAGAACAAAGACAAGACAAACATAGGCTCCGAGCAGGCCTCGAACTCATGACCTCCTGGTCAGAGTGATTCATTGCAGCTGGTTCCAACTGGCTGCTCTCCAGCCTGCGCCACAGCCTGGGCCCAATTAGCCTTGGCAGTATTATTATGCTAAAGCCAATAATTCCTTAAAACTAATCCAATGAGAAGACACGTTGATTTAAGAATCACAGAGCACTAAAACCAAAGGACTATATAACTTTTATCTGTTTCTGCTTAACTACTTTGTGGGTTGAGTTTATCATGTCTGTAGTCTTTATCTGGAGCAAATTCTTTAATTTCCAGAACTTGGAAAAGCATCTATATTGCAGAATTAAGGCAGTTTGATATCACTCAATGCTATGTGATCATGGTAGCTCTAGTTTAGTGAGACAGCAGAACACTTTGGCGGAGAAGGCTAAAGAACTTTTAAAACTACAGCTCCCATGATTTTATAGCATTGAGCCATGGCAGTTAAAGTGGTGTCAAGCTGGTGTCAAGCTTCTACAATGTCAATGTGTCCTTAGGCTGCAAATCTCTAAACTCCGTATCCAGTATTTCCAGAATCTCAGATCCTAGCAACCAAAATGGTAACATCTTAACCCTTTGCATGTGTGTGATGACTCATGGGCCTTGTAGTCCTGTTCCTAGTACTATTGTGGCTGACGAAGAGGAAAACATGGGGTTTTCGCCGGTTCAGCAAGAGCCGGAGTCTCTTCACCTGCAGGATGTTGATGTTTGCCCTCAAGAATTCAGCCAAACAGGCCTTGGGCAGAACTCCCCCCCGTTTCCCAGAAAAGAATCTTATTCCAGAGAAAGGGGAAACAGAGAAGCTCAACGGAGGAGTTTACGCATTGCTGCCAGAAATCAAGCTGATTAGGCTTGCTTCCCTTGGGAAATTCTAAGGAGTCACACATCTGGACAGAGTTGGGTTTCACTTCTCGTTCTCTAGGGAAAGAGTTCTGTTGGCGGGAAAACAAGACCCAATATAGGTGGTTGGCGCAAGGAATTCCTTGCGGAGTCAATTGATCAGCTAGAGGAGAGAGATCGTGTGTGGACTTCGTAATCCCAGTTCCTTGCTTCCCGGATCAAGCTTCAAGCCTTGCCTTGTCTCACGGTTTTACCACGGACTCTGTTTCATGCTACATGTTCGTCTTGCCTCCAGTCACGGATCTAGTTAAGAATCAAGTTTATTTCCAGCCTTGTTGTCAAGCTTCATTGGACTTTAAAGACTCTGTTATTTCCCCACACTATTGCTTGGCAAGGTGTGTGTTTCGGTCAAGTGGATTAAAACTTTGAACTCTAATATCTTATATTGGACAATACATTTCTGGACTATATTTGACCTCATCTGAAAGGTCTGCTTCTGAACTATATTTTTCACTTGTTTTTATTGATTTTATATATTTCTTTAATAAAGATATTAGATAGAGACTGGCCTCTGTGTAAGGTTATTGGTGCTCTGCAGCCAGGGTCCTGACAGTTTGACTCCGCCACCCTAAGCACCAAATAACCTAAGGCCAGAATGTCTACAGGAACCGGAGCAGAAGCTCAACCACCCAGTTACACCATTTCCCAGGAAGAATTCAATAGGATCCGAGACACACTCCGTACGCAGGAGGGAGAAATACGGGGCTTGAAGGAACGCGGAGCCCGACTTCCTGCCTTAGCACTACCAACCAAGTTTTCTGGAGAAGCCTCCAAGGTTCATGTTTTCCGTCGCCAGTGCCAGGCGTACTTAGAAGCCCGCCAAGCCGAGTTTCCCCAAGAAGATGTCAAAGTGGCGTGGATCTACAGTCTCCTAGATGGGCCTGCGGCCACTTGGGCGACGGCGCTATATGATGCGGGTTCCACGCATCTAAGCACTGCGCAAAATTTCTTGAACCACCTTAGAAAGACCTGGGGGATCGAGGACGAGGAGGAGGTGGCCGGCCATAAACTCCGGCGTCTCTTCCAAGGGGACAGGCCGTTGTCCCGGTACATAGCCGAGTTCCGGGTGCTGGCTCAGAGCACCGGCTGGAACGATATAGCCCTTAGAGGACAGTTTCGCGAGGGCCTCAACATCGAGATGCAGGAAGAAATCTCTAAGGTGGATCCCTCAGGGACTCTTGAGAGACTCATCAACCAGTGTTTACGAGCCGAAGCCCTGCTTGCCAACAAAAAACAATGGCTCCGAGGCCAGAGTGGAAGAGCCGGAGTGAAACCTCCCGCTTCTGCCAGTGTTCAGCCATGTCCAGTATGGAGATCCCCACCGCCAGCCCCAAACCCCATGGGAAGCGAGGAGGAGCCGATGCAGTTGGGCAATGTGCGCCCCCGACTAGATGTTGCCGAAAAGGCCCGCCGCCAACGTTTAAACCAGAGCAAGAAGCTCTCAGGGAGTTTATAGAGTCAAACCTTCGCAAGGGGTTCATCAGACCCTCTCAATCCCCAGCAGCTTCCCCAGTGATGTTTGTGAAAAAGAAGTCAGGGGAGCTACGCTTGGTTGTGGACTATAGAGCATTGAACAATATCACGAAGCGGAATCGCTACCCCCTGCCTCTGATCTTGGACCTATTAGACCGGCTCCGAGGGGCCAAGGTTTACACCAAGCTGGATCTCCGCGGGGCTTACAATCTAGTTCGCATAAGAGAAGGGGACGAATGGAAAACCGCCTTCCAGACCAAATTTGGATTATTTGAGTCCCTAGTCATGAATTACGGATTATCCGGAGCTCCCGCAACATTCCAGCATTTTGTCAACGATATCTTCCAGGATTATCTAGATTGGTTCTTGATCATATATTTGGACGATTTTTTGGTGTATTCTAGATCACAATCGGAACACGAGCAACACGTCAGAATGGTGCTACAACGATTGCGGGATCATGGACTATATGCCAAGTTAGAGAAATGCGCCTTTGATCTGCAAGAGGTAGACTTCTTGGGATACCGCGTCTCGCCACTAGGGCTCTCCATGGACCCGGCAAAGGTTTCAGCAGTATTGGAATGGCGGGCGCCAACCAACAAGAAGGAAGTACAGCGCTTCTTGGGGTTTGCAAACTACTACCGCAAATTCATCCCAGACTTCGCTCGCTGGTCTGACCCAATCACTAGCTGCATCCGAGGGAAACAGCCTTTCCGCTGGACGGAGCAAGCAGAGAAAGGGTTCCACCAGCTAAAGCAGTTATTCACGACCCAGCTAATTCTACAGCACCCTGATCCTAAAACCCCTTTTGTTGTGCAGGCTGACGCCTCTGATGTGGCAATTGGGGCTGTACTCATGCAACCAGTGGGAGAACATCTTCATCCTTGTGCCTATTACTCCCGTCAACTAACAGCCCCAGAGAGAAATTACACTATTTGGGAGAAAGAACTTTTGGCCATAAAGGCAGCTTTTGAAAATTGGAGACATTGGTTGGAAGGGGCCAAATTTCCCATTGAAGTTCATACTGATCATCGAAATTTAGAGCACCTAAGGACTGCACGAAAGTTAAATCAAAGGCAGCAGCGCTGGGCTTTGTTCTTTGAACGTTTTGACTTCCAGATCCATTATGTGACCCCAGCTCAGACCAAGCAAGCAGATGCTCTATCACGGAAACCAGAGTATGCTGCAGGACGCAGAGAGACCTCAGAATCTCGATTGCTACAACCCGAAAACTTTGCCACACTCACGGTGGGAAACACCAAATCCACTCCAATTGAACCAACTCCCTCTAACCCGGAACCCCTTTCCACTCAAGAAATTAGAGCCAGTCAACAGACAGATGCCTGGGCTCAAGAACAGATTCGTCAAGGACTACGTTTCCCATTCTCACTTAAGGACGGGCTACTATGCTACAGGAATCATGTTTACATTCCTCCAGGTCCCGGCAGAGAAAAAGCACTTCATTTGTGTCATGACAGCAAACCAGCAGGACATTTTGGGCTATTTAAAACCATGCACTTGATCCTGCGAGATTTCTGGTGGCCCAAGATCCGCAAGGATGTGGAGAAATATGTCAATACCTGTCCTGTATGTCAGCGTTCCAAGACACGAAGGGAGAAGCCGTCAGGGCTTCTACATCCCCTTCCCACTCCTTCTCGCCCATGGGAGATAATTTCCGCGGATTTTATAACTGACTTACCACCCTCCCTTGGATTCACCACGATTCTAGTAGTGGTAGACCTTTTTACCAAGTTGGCCCATTTCATCCCCTGCGATGGCCTCCCCACGGCCAAAGAGACTGCAGATTTATTCCTTCAACATGTTTTCCGACTACATGGATTGCCCAAGAGTTTAGTCACTGACCGTGGATCTCAATTCACCTCTCGTTTCTGGAAAGCACTACAGAAACTATTGGGCATAGACTCTCGTTTATCTTCAGCTCACCATCCCCAAACGGATGGGCAAACTGAGTGCACCAATGCCACTTTGGAACAATACCTTCGTTGTTATGTAAATTACCAACAGGACAATTGGGCTTCCCTATTACCTCTGTCTGAGTTTGCATACAACAATGGTGCCCAGGCTTCAACTAAAGAAACCCCGTTCTTTGCAAACTACGGTTTCCATCCACGTTTCTTTCCTTCTGTCATTGAAACCTCAGAAGTCCCTGCAGCGGAAGACTGGCTACAGGAACTCACAGCAGTACAAGAACTCTTGCACCAGCAACTGGATCAAGCCAAGGAGGACTACAAACGCCACGCTGACGGCCATCGCCAGCCGGGCCCCGAGATCAAGGTAGGAGATCGGGTTCTGTTGTCCACTCACTTTTTGCCCTCCCACCGTCCCTGCCGGAAGTTAGATGCCCGTTTCATTGGTCCCTATCCAGTGGTGGCGCAACTTAACCCCATGACTTTCAAACTCCAACTTCCGCGCTCCATGTGCATTCATCCGGTGTTCCACCGTTCCCTGCTCCTTCCGGCGGATGGTGTCCGCCCCGACGCGAGTCGGCCGCCCCCCGCCCCTGTTCTAGTGGACGGAGAGGAGGAGTTCGAGGTTCAGGACATTTTGGATTCTCGCTTCCATCGCCGCCGCCTTCAGTATCTCATTGACTGGGTGGGTTTTGGCCCCGAAGAACGCTCCTGGGAAGACACTTCCACAGTCCATGCCCCCGACTTAGTCCGCCGCTTCCATCAGGCCTACCCTACCAAGCCGCGGCCCCGCGACTCGAGGAGAGGGGCCCTGTTTGAGGGGGGCCTTGAGGGCGGGGATAGAGTGATGACTCATGGGCCTTGTAGTCCTGTTCCTAGTACTATTGTGGCTGACGAAGAGGAAAACATGGGGTTTTCGCCGGTTCAGCAAGAGCCGGAGTCTCTTCACCTGCAGGATGTTGATGTTTGCCCTCAAGAATTCAGCCAAACAGGCCTTGGGCAGAACTCCCCCCGTTTCCCAGAAAAGAATCTTATTCCAGAGAAAGGGGAAACAGAGAAGCTCAACGGAGGAGTTTACGCATTGCTGCCAGAAATCAAGCTGATTAGGCTTGCTTCCCTTGGGAAATTCTAAGGAGTCACACATCTGGACAGAGTTGGGTTTCGCTTCTTGTTCTCTAGGGAAAGAGTTCTGTTGGCGGGAAAAAAAGACCCAATATAGGTGGTTGGCGCGAGGAATTCCCTGTGGAGTCAATTGATCAGCTAGAGGAGAGAGATCGTGTGTGGACTTCGTAATCCCAGTTCCTTGCTTCCCGGATCAAGCTTCAAGCCTTGCCTTGTCTCACGGTTTTACCACGGACTCTGTTTCATGCTACATGTTCGTCTTGCCTCCAGTCACGGATCTAGTTAAGAATCAAGTTTATTTCCAGCCGTGTTGTCAAGCTTCATTGGACTTTAAAGACTCTGTTATTTCCCCACACTATTGCTTGGCAAGGTGTGTGTTTCGGTCAAGTGGATTAAAACTTTGAACTCTAATATCTTATATTGGACAATACATTTCTGGACTATATTTGACCTCATCTGAAAGGTCTGCTTCTGAACTATATTTTCACTTGTTTTTATTGATTCTATATATTTCTTTAATAAAGATATTAGATAGAGACTGGCCTCTGTGTAAGGTTATTGGTGCTCTGCAGCCAGGGTCCTGACAATGTGACACCGAAGATGATGTAAACAGCTAATCTTTTTTAAGCATCCAGCAGCACGTTGCAGGTGAACAAAAGTGGTGGGGAATGAACAGTTCTGCCTCTCAGATGTTTAAAGGTCACATAAAAGTTCATTCCTCCAGCACGAATCTTTAGATTAAGCAATGAATTCATACATCTCTATCTCTTTCCCAGGTTGTTGACTCGCAGAACTCCGAAGCTGAAATATCGAAATGGATGGCCCTGTCGGAGAGTTAAAAGGAAGTCCCTGAAAAGTCAATTGAGCTGCAGGTTGAAACGTCAGTGTTCAAAGCTCCATCTCTCTTTGGAGAAAACCACCTCAAAGCATTTTCTTCCAATCTTTCATAATTTAATCACTGAAATAAGGTCTTTCTCCCCTTGTCAGGCAGATGATAAATTGTTGTAAACAACATCATGTGGTGAGTGGAGAAGAAAATCCAGAAAAATGGATTTTTGGACAGGTGGGAATTTCCACGGGCTGCTTTTCTGCCTCAGAAACTTTTTGGGGTGTGCAGATACTGCCAAAAATGACAAACGACTACCACAGCCAATCAAAACTGAATGTATTAAGAAGTCTTTTTTCTGGATTTTGAAAAATAGGTATAATCAAGCTATTGAGCAGAGTATGGGAGCCCTGCAGCCAGTTTTAATGGTGAATTCCTACTCTTGGAATCTTCAGGAAGAGAGGATTCAAATTGTGGTAGTCCAAACATAGACAGTTTGCAGAATCAGGAGGCATTGTTTCTGGCTACAATGCAAAGTGCTGGTCTCATAAAGCCCTATACATCTTGGGTCCAGGAGATTATAAGGAATATAGACTCTTTATGAGTCATTTAGAATACTGCAGTCATCTGGAAAAGTCTTCTCTCTGTCCCTCTATCAAAGTTTGATTGTTGGGAACAAGGGAGAGGGCTTTTTCGGGGGCTGCTCCCAGACTCTGGAACTCCATCCTAAGAGAGACCAGGAGGTCTTCTTCCAGTCTTTTGTCGTCAGGTAGAAACATTTCTCTGCCTTCAGGGCATTTATAGACTCACAAGAGTTGAGATTCTAATGGCAGTGTCATTGGGATTTCAAGGTAGAGGCAATATTTTAATGCATTTTAATTTTTTGGGATATTTAATAGGTTTAATATCATAGATCATTATATATCATAGAATCATAGAGTTGGAAGAGACCACATGGGCCATCTAGTCTAAAGCCCTGCCATGCAGAAATACCACAATCAAAGTATCCCTGACAAATGGCCATTCAGTCTCTGTTTAAAAGCTTCCAAGGAAGGAGCTTCCGCCACACTCTGAGGCATGAGTTCCACTTCTAAACCGCTCACAAAGTCAGGAAGTTCTTCCTAATGTTCTGGCAGCATCTCCTTTCCTGTGAATTGAACCCATTGCTCTGAGACCTAGTTTCCAGGGCAGAAGAAAACAAGCCTCCTCCCTCTTCCTTATGACATCCTTTCACATATTTATACATGGCTCTCAACCTTCTCTTCTGCAGGCTAAACAGACCCAGACCTTTAAGACACTCCTCACAGAGATTCATGCTGTCCAGACCTTTGATCATTTTAGTTGCCCTCCTCTGGACAACTTCCAGCTTGTCAATATCTCTTTTGCACTGTGGTGCCCAGAATTGGACACAGTATTCCAGATGAGGTCTGACCAAAGCAAAATAGAGAGGCACAATGGCTTCCCTCGATCTAGACACTAGACTCCTTTTAATACAGCCCAAAATCCCACTGGCGTTTTTTAGCCACTGCATCACACTGTTGGCTGATGCCCAAATTGTTGTCCATGAAGATTTCAAGATCTTTTTCACATTTACTGATTTTTATTTATTTTGTGTCGAAAGCATTGTACATTTCAAATAATGGAAATAAAAATAAAATTAAAAAAAAGGAAAAAAAAGAAATCACAAGCAACTAAATAGTTTTGGACCAAAAGCGGGCGACAGCAACCGCATTGTCTGTAGCTTTAAACAACTCCTCCTCCGTACATGAGGCAGGGCATTGTGGGCAAGCATACATACGCTGAGTTGTTTGTTCAGCTCCACAGTCACACAAGGTGGAGGATTCCTCCAGGTAGTGCCACCTTGCCAAGTTGTCTTTTGATCTGCCCACTCCGCTTCTGAGACTGTTCAGGGACTTCCAAGTTGCCCATTCTTGGTTTGCCCCTGGAGGAAGACCCTCTTGGGGGGCCATCCAGTTAGAATTGCCAGGTTTAGCTGCTGCTGGAGGAACATCAATGATGTTCTCATGAAGCCCTTCCTTGATTTGAGTCTGGTGGGAGGAGGCTGATAGTCATGCAGTGGGTGGCTTTCACAGTGTTCGACCTTTTTTCTCTCACCATTAGCAGCAACTTCCCGTCGCACGTCAGGAGGGGCAATGCCAGCTAACTTGTAGAGTTTATCAACAGGTGTAGGTTTAAGGCATCCCGTGATGATTCTGCTTGTTTCATTCAGTGCTATGTCCACCTGCTTTGCATGGGCAGACTTGTGCCAGACAGGACAGGCATACTCTGCAGTTGAGAAAGACAAGGCCAGGGCTGATGTTCTTATTACTTGTGGGTCTGCTCCCCATGCGCTGCCAGTCAGTTTCCGCAGGATGTTATTGCGTGCAGCTACTTTGTGCTTGGTGTTCATGCAGTGTTTCCTATATGTTAGTGTTCAATCTAAGGTGACACCAAGGTATTTAGGATGGAAACAGTGTTCGAGCTCTTGGCCTTCCCAAGTAACTTTCAGTTTCCTGTTGGCTTCGCGGTTACGTAGGTGGAAAGCACACACTTGTGTCTTGGCAGGGTTAGGCTTCAGGTGGTTCTCTTTGTAGTAGCTGGAGAGATCTTTCAAGGCATTGGTGAGTTGGTTTTCAACTGTTTCAAAATCTTTTGCTTGTGTTGTAAGGCCAAGGTCATCAGCATATATAAAGCTCTTTGTGAGTGGTGGTAGTGGCTGATCGTTCGTGAAGATATTAAATAAGGTTGGTGCAAGAACGCTGCCTTGGGGTAAACCTGAAACTCCACATAGAAGCTGCGGTTTTCTAAGAGGGTCTGGACAGTTTTTGTAAAGTCAAAGTCCCGGGTGATATGGTAGACTTTATGCAGCATTTTTCTATGTTGCACGGTGTCATAGGCTGCCGTAAGGTCCACAAAGACTGTTCCCGTAATGCAGCCTTTCTCATAGCCTTCCTCAATATGTTCAGTCAGATGAAGAATTTGACCTGTACAGTTTTTCCCTGGTCTGAAACCTGCTTGTTGTGCAATAAGCTTGGGTTCGATAACAAACCCAAAAGCATTGGATGAATGGACATTTACTGATGTCGAACCAGATGTCACTGTCCTATATCTTTGCATTTCATTTTTTCTGCCTAATTATATATAGGTATACGTGTGTGTGTGTATATATATATAATTTTGATGGATCTGCATTGGTTTTGTTAGCATTGTTTTATAGCTATTGTTAGTGGCCTTGAGTACTTATATGAGGAGAAGGGTGGAGTTAAAATAAGGTAAATAAATAAATAAGTTAAGGAGATTATCCAATGAGATTGTAAGTCACATTGGAACTTCTTAGACAGAAATAAAACCTTACCACCACCCACCACAAATCAATTTTCAAGCTGTTTTAAATATTAAAACAGTAATTCCCCCTTTTCCCTTGTCATAAGGCTTCTGAATGCACATTTCAATAGCTTTTAAAAGTGGTTCCTGCCATGTCAGGGAAATTGCTTCACCCTTGGGTTTTAGGTGCCATGAAGTATATTTTGGGCATGTTGTGAGCTGTCCTTCTCACCTGCAAAGCAAAAGGTTAACCCTTTCTCTCTGGTCATCCCTTTTCACTTCTATTAAAAATTTAGACAAGCATAAATAAATAATTACCAATGTTAAAGAAATGTTTCCTTTTCTTGCTAGTCAATAATATTTTGAAGAACTTCTCACCCATGCATGCTTTTGCCTCATAGAAAAGCTATAAAGTTGCAAGCTACATCTCCCACTTGCAGAATAGGCAGAATAGGATGAGCACTTAAATTACCAACCTTTAAATTAAGCGTGCTTATGAAGGGTGCATAATTACTGTGAGAATCTGGAAGTACAGAGGTGCACAGCTTCAAACCTCTGAACTCTAGGAGCACCACAGTTTTAACATTTAAATAACCCCAAAAATTGAAAAGGAAGGGGGGAAGAAAAGGGGAATGCATGGATTGGGAGAAGTTACACCCCTGCTAAGAAGAGGGGCTAGGCAAATATGCTTCTCAAGCAAGACAGATTTCCAATGGCAGAATCCATTTTGGAGACACATGTGATAATGTCCTCACTCAAGCAGACTGGGGGCACAGTTTGATTGTCTTGGCTCAAGAGTGTTTGCTAGCCTGGGGACAAGCATCCACACAGCCTTTTCAGCCTTGTGTTCTGCTTGAATTTTCATTTTCAAATTGATGGATGAAGCCATCCCCTTTCCCCCAGTGTGATAGATTCCCACTCCAGGCTCCAACCCTTTGGCTATAACAGGCATGGGCAAACTTTGGCCCTCCAGGTGTTTTGTACTCCAACTGCCACAATTCCTAACAGCCGGTAGGCTGTTAGGAATTGTGGGAGTTGGAGTCCAAAACACCCGGAGGGCCAAAGTTTGCCCATGCCTGGACTATAGTCCTTTGCCTTACCCTCTCCCTAGATCAGTTACTTGTGTTTCAAGGTGAGTCCTATGTGGAACAGAAGTTTTGTTGTTTTGTGGGCTCAGTGTGATAACTGTGATCTGACCTTCTATCACACTTACTGGGAAGGGACAGGCTCATTTGAAAATAGAAAAGAGGGCAAAGAATAAAAGGAGCAATAGTCAACAATCTAGCCCCACTTTGCCTAGAAGAAAATGATTGACTGATGTCTGCTCAAAAATGGGTTCCATTTGGTGGCTCCTGGGCAAAGAAAAAGCTTCCTGTCATTATTGTTGCTGAAATTGGAAATGCCAATAATGCTTTGGCTGAGAGCTGTTTTGAACATAGCAGATGATAATTTTCCACCCAAGAAATGGCTTGCAAGGAGAGACAGCGAGAGAAAGTGGGAAGCACAGTAGATGGAGAGCTTTTATCAGGTGGTTCTTAACCTTATATATATATCAGCATGGGCTCCATTTCTACTGGGGAGAATAATTTCACACACAAAAAGCCAAATCGTTCTTAAGCACTTCCAAAAGGCTGAATCAGATGAAGATTGTTCACCATTATGTGTTGTCAAAGGATTTCACAGCTGGAATCACTGGGGTGTTATGTGATTTACGGTCTGTCTGGCCGTTTTCTAGCAGCATTTTCTCCTGATGTTTCACCATCATCTGTGGCTGGCATCTTCAGAGGATCTGATAGTAGTAAAGCAAGTGGAGTATATACCTGTTAAATGTCCAGGGTGTGAGAAAGATCTATTGACTGTGTTGTCGACTATGTTCCTTGCTTAGTTTTTCCATACCTCACAACCTCTGAGAATGCCTGCCATAGATGTGGGTGAAATGTCAGGAGAGAATACTTCTGGAACATGGCCACACAGCCCGAAAGACATACAACAACCCTGATCTATTGACTGTTAAACAGATGTAAAGGGCGCAATTAGCAAACTGGATTTTTGTGTTTTGAGCGAGATCCACCTATTAGCATGTGAGTAACCATGAGGATAGCATAGTCAATTAGTGAGGGCATCTGCATAGAAGTAGCCTGGCTTTTGTTCTCTTTTGTTTGCTGCCTAGAGATATCCTTTGTTTGGGTGCTGTTCACTGGCCCTTAGATGAGTGGTTCTCAACCTGTGGGTCCCCAGGTGTTTTGGTCTACAACTCCCAGAAATCTCAGCCAGTTTACCAGCTATTAGGATTTCTAGGAGTTGAAGGCCAAAACATCTGGGGATCCACAGGTTGAAAACCACTGCTTTAAATCATAGAATCATAGAGTTGGCGGAGTTGGAGGGCCATCCAGTCCAACCACCTGCCAAGAAGCAGGAAATTACAGTCAAAGCATCCTCGATAGATGGCCATCCAGCCTCTGCTTAAAAGCCTCCAAAGAAGGAGCCTCCACCACAGTCTGCGACACAGTGAGGAAGTTCTTCCTAATGTTCAGGTGGAATCTCCTTTCCTGTAGTTGGAAGCCATTGTTCCGCGTCCTAGTCTCCAGGGCAGCACAAAACAAGCTTGCTCCCTTCTCCTTATGACTTCCCCTCATATATTTATACATGGCTATCATGTCTCCTCTCAGCCTTCTCTTCTGCAGGCTAAACATGCCCAGCTCCTTAAGCTGCTCCTCATAAAGTTTGTTCTCCAGACCCTTGATAATTTTAGTCGCCCTCCTCCGGACACATTCCAACTTAGAGCCAACATCTCCCTTCAATTTCGGTGCCCAGAATTGGACACAGTGTGATTCCAGGTGTAGTTTGACCAAGACAGAATAGAGAGACAGAATTTGAATCCTGCAACTTCCACTGTTCGCACCTGACAGCAAATAAAATGCAACATATATTGGTTAGAGTTCAAAGTATCAAGAGATTCTTTTTTTCCAAACTAGCAGGCCTACCATTGGTTTAAAGGAAATTTGATTACCAAGTTGGTCCTATAGAATAAAATATCTGCATAAAACAGTTTTTCTTTTTTCTTTTAAGGATTTTTTTATTCACAATAATAAAATACAATAAAACAAACAGGCATTTCATATATATTACACGGAGCCCCCAGATAGCGTAGTGGACTAAGTGACTTGAAGGTTGGGTTGCTGACCTGAAAGCTGCCAGGTTCGAATCCCACCTGGGGAGAGTGTGGATGAGCTCCCTCTATCAGCTCCAGCTCCATGCGGGGACATGAGAGAAGCCTCCCACAAGGATGGTAAAAACATCAAAACATCCAGGCGTCCCCTGGGCAACGTCCTTGCAGACGGCCAATTCTCTCACTCCAGAAGCAACTCCAGTTGCTCCTGACACGAATATATATATATATATATATATATATATATATATATATATATATATATCTCACTACTAAGGTTACACAGCTACGTATTAGACACTAAAACTAAATAATTATTAAAAAAACACAAACTTAGAATCATAGAATCATAGAGTTGGAAGCGATCTCATGGGCCATCCAGTCCAACCCCCTATGAGAAGCAGGAAAAACACATTCAAAGCAGCCTCGACAGATGGCCATCCCCCCTCTGCTTAAAAGCCTCTAAAGAAGAACCCTCCATGACACTCCAGGGCAGAGAGTTCCACTGCTGAACAGCTCTCACAGTGAGGAAGTTCTTCCTAATGTTCAGGTGGAATCTCCTTTCCTGTAGTTTGAAGCCATAGTTCAACATCCTAGTCTCCACGGCAGCAGAAAACAAGCATTGTCTCTCCTCCCTTTGACTTCCACTCACGTGGCTTTCATGTCTCCTCTCAGCCTTCTCTTCTCTTCTGCAGGCTAAACATTCCCAGCTCTTTAGGCTGCTCCTTATAGGGATTGTTCTTCAGACCCTTGATCATTTGAGTGGCCCTCCTCTGAACACATTCTAGCTTGTCAACATCGCCCTTCAATTGCGGTGCTCAGAACTGGACTTAATGGGATTCCAGGTGTGGCCTGATCAAGGCAGAATAGAGGGTGAGCATGACTTCCCTAGATCTAGACACTAGACTCCTACTTATGCAGGCCAAAATCCTATTGGCTTTTTAGCTGCCACATCACATTGTAGGCTCATGTTTCCCTTCTCCCCATGAGGATTCCACAATCTTTTTCACACGTACTGCTGTTGAGCCAGGCACCCCCCATTCTGTATCTTTGCATATCATTTTTTCTGCCTAAGTGGAGTTTCTTGCATTTGTTGGACTTCATTGTGTTAGTTTTGGCCAATCATCTCTCTAATCTGTTAAGATCATTTTGAATTCTGCTCCTGTCTTTTGGAGTATTGGCTATCCCTCCCAATTTGGTGTCATCAACAAACTTGATGATCATGCCTTCCAACCCTTCAAAGTCATTAATGAAGATGTTGAACAGAACTGGGTCCAGGACAGAACCCTGCTTATAGCACTCCACTCATAACTTCTTTCCAGGATGAAAAGGAAGTATTGGGGAGCACCCGTTGGGTTCGTTCACTTAACCAATTACAGATCCACCTAACCGCAGTTTTGTCTAGCCCACATTTGACTAGTTTGTTTGCCATAAGGTCATGGGGTACCTTGTCAAAGGCCTTACTGAAATTCAGATAGGCTACATCCATGGCATTCTCTGTATTTACCCAGCTTGTAATTCTATTGAAAAAAGAAGAAGATCAGATTCATCTAGCATGGTTTGTTTTTGATAAATCTGTGTTGACTACTAGTAATGACCACATTTCTTTCTAAGTGTTTGCAGACCATTTCCTTAATTACCTTTTCCAGAATCTTGCCTGGTATCAAGATGAGGCTGACCGGACGGTGATTGTTTGGGTCATCCTTTTTTCCCTTCTTGAAGGTAGGGACCACATTTGCCCTCCTCCAATTTTCTGGGACTTCTCCCATTTGCTTACTGCCTGGAGACCTTCTGTGTCCGGGTGGTGTTCATTAGTCATTGTCTTGAGTGTAGTGTTTTTGAATCCTGGTAGCCAAATTGTTCATAATTTTCTAAAAAAAAACCCCAAAAACCAAAAACAAAACAAAACCCTCCAATCTTCACTAGTAGCAACTATGACAATATTAAAGGGAAAAAAGCGGAGCTGAAGCTGTGATTGGCTTATTGATTTCTCCTCTAAAATTACAATTTTCAACAAAAGATATCTATTCATATATCTCAAATGTTCTTTCTTCCAATATGAGGTAAGTGGATGTTATATAGCATGACTTCCATATCCATAATATCAGAATCAGAAGTTTCATTTATTCACTTCTAACAAAATTTTCATTTTCAAGTTTCTCCGGCACGACTGTATGATATTCCTGGACTGGAAGCCCTTCCTTTTAAAAGAGTTCTTTATTAGTCATGTTTCACAGATATATGTTGATCTTCAAATGTATCCCCTGCAGATATGGAGGTGAAACTGTACTTAAAAACTACTATATCTTTTGTTCAATCTCTCATTTTTATAGCAACTCATTTTGTACATTCTATGAGAAAGTGCCAAAGCAGGATTGCAGGACTTTTTTGTAAACTATAGTGGTAGACCAGTCAGGTGGATCATTTTTGAACTATAAGTCCCAGGTTCCATGCTGGTTGAATGCCTCTGGACCTTTGAGGTCCAAGAAGTAACTTCCTTAAGTTCTGTTCAGTAAGCATCATTTGGAAACGTTGGTTTTGGCTTCCCTTGTAATGTTCTGATTCAATTACAGGTCCTTGCTGAAATTTGCAGATTTTGGAAAGCTCTGATCAAAAGCAATCTGAAATGAAAATCTCATCCATCTTTAGCCCATAAACTCATCTTGTGGTCTGTGGCTCAGAGCCCATCGGCTGCAGGAGGAGCTATTAGATAGTTCTTTGCTGCTTCCAAAGATCGGCACAGACATTTGCTGTAACTGAAGCCAAAAATCAATGCATCTCTGTTGCTTCTCTTTAAGAAGCCCAGCCTTGAGAGAAAGGCCGTTAAAAAGGCCTTTTGACTTGAAGTCACTTTGTTATCAACCAATTAGCCCAGCTGTCGGCATATCCTCTTGGCGCAAATATGGTTACAGGTCTGTAATAACTGATGGCAAGGCCAGGATGGACTCACTTTATAGAAGTGTCATATTATGGATCACGTAATGAATGCTGCCTGCTCAGGGTGCATTAATTTATCGGAAGATGAGGGTTTTAGATATTTCCTGGCATTGTTCCTACTGTATGCGCTATATCTAAAGATCCCCAGTGGAATGGATCAAAGCTCTGCTGAAACAGTGTCCTGGCTCCAGATCCTGGATAGTTCATATCTGAAGCATGAAAACTAACCCTTTTTCATTTCAACACTTGAGCAATCTAATGACATGCATTTCTTTGGATGTCTTCTGCCTAAGCATCTCTGTAAATCAGCCCTCCACATTTGTAGGTTTAATTTTAGGAGAATTGATAAATATAATATCTTTAGGAATATCTAGGTGCTCCATTATAGCTCTCCACATTGACCCCAGAATTGTGCTGGTGGATTTATAGAGCTTACTAGAGAGGCATTCTCTCAGGTACAAAAGTAGCATTTTTATTCGCATTTTCCCCTCTTTTGGGGGATCCTGTATCCTCTAAATCATGCATGGGCAAACTTCGGCCCTCCAGGAGTTTTGGACTTCAACTCCCACAGTAGGCTGTTAGGAATGGTGGGAGTTGAAGTCCAAAACACCTGGAGGGCTGAAGTTTGCCCATGCCTGCTCTAAATCCAGTGATTGTGGAGGGATGACTGTACTCTCATTCCCAGGGTTGACATCAACACAACAACAGAGTAAGTTCATGTTATACAATTTGCAGACAGAAAAGTCCTCAAGCTTGGATTGTGATTTTAGAACAGTAAGCAAAGCGAAGAAGGCATAAACTCACATTGCTACGGAAAGGAGAACATTTTGTGACTTTTCATCCTTGGCCGTCGTGAGCTTCAGGCAGGTTTATAAAGACACCTCGGGGAACATTGTTTGCCAAGGAATTCTTGCAAGAAAGACAAGATGATCAAACTGTCTTTCTGGGAAATTTAGTCAGCACATCAGAAAGGCTGTGATGTTTTAGCCAAGAGCGGCATGCCGGCACACGTCGATAGATTAAAATCCTTTGATACATATTCATGTCACCTTCAGAAAGAATTCGTCCCCATCTTGTTGGGTGTTGAACAGATTGATACAAATCCCTCATTTGTCAACATTTCTATTCAAATTGCTGCAATACAAGGTCTCACTACAATTTCATGCCTTTGCTTTGTGACTGGCTGAAAGAATGGATATTCACTCTTCCCAAAATCCCCTAACCAACATTTTCAGTGCCTATATTGCTGTCTGGAATTGTTTTGGTTAAAATGAGCAGACCCATACAATCAAGTGTGCAAAGGTAAAAATCTTGTAGGTAAATCCATTTGGCTCAAGGGCTGTTTTGTAGGTTGGGATTCAGGCCAGTTGATAGTACAGTCAGCCCTCCATATCCACACATTCTGCATCTACAGATGCAACCATCTGTGGCTTGAAAATATGGAAACAAATTGAAAAATGCAAATCATGATTTTGTTACTTCATATAAGGGACATCAGTTTACTACACCATTGCATATAAGGGGATTAGATCACCCATGGATTTTGGTATTCAGAGGGGTCCTGGAACCAAACTGCAGCTGATGCTAAGGAACCATTGTATATATTAACTACATTTGGAAAAGTTCCTTTTTTTAAGATTTCAGCTCCCAGAATCAACCAGCTAGCATGCCCAGCAGCCATGCTCAACTGGAGATTTTGGGACGTGCTTTAAAAATAAGATAACATTCCCGAATGCAGATGACTAAGAACAAACTCATTCTCTAAGTGACAAGTTCCAGCAGAGTTAATCTACAGGCTTGAGAAGTGAGCATTCCTTAACTAGAATTTCCAAAATCCGAAATACCCACAAAAGCTTTGCTTTCTGATTGTCCAGTGTACACAATGTTTATTTCATGCACAGAATTTTTAAACATAGAGATTCCCAGATAGGTGTTCTCTCAGATAAAAGACATGGCAAGAAGGATAATAAAAATTCATGGTTTTCACTTTCACAGAGGTCCTGTATCCCTAACCCCAGTGAATATGGAGTAGCGTGATATCTTGGAGTTGAGAGCCAAGCCTAAGCACACATTTCATTAGTGTTTCATATATACCGCAAACACATAGCTTGAAGATAATTTTATATAATATTTTCAATGTTGTACATGAAGCAAACCTTTTGTGCATTGAACCATGAGAAAGCAAAGGTGTGACTATCTCAGCCACTCATGCGGACAATTATGGATTTCAGAGTACAGTAGAGTCTCACTTATTTATTTTATTATTTATTTACAGTATTTATATTCCACCCTTCTCACCCCGAAGGGGACTCAGGGCGGATCACATTACACATATAAGGCAAACATTCAATGCCTTTAACATAGAACAAACACGGGGCTTCGAGCTGGCCTCAAACTCATGACCTCCTGGTCAGAGTGATTCATTGCAGCTGGCTGCAGCTGGTTGCTCAACAGCCTGCACCACATCCTGGCCCAGTGTTCTGGATTATCCAACGCATTTTTGTAGTCAATGTTTTCAATACATCATGATATTTTGGTGCTAAATTCGTAAATAAAGTAATTACTACATAGCATTATTGTGTATTGAACTACTTTTTCTGTCAAATTTGTTGTATGACATGATGTTTTGGTGCTTAATTTGTAAAATCATAACCTAATTTGATGTTTAATAGGCTTTTCCTTAATCTCTCTTTATTATCCAACATATTTGCTTATCCAACATTCTGTCGGCCCATTTATGTTGGATAAGTGAGACTCTACTGTATTTCAGATTTTGAATTTCTGTGTAAGGAATGCCCAACCTGTAGGAAGGCTTTGATGATAGATCATTAATGAATCATATATTTGACACTCAGAAGGTCCCAGTTCTAGTTCCTGGCATGTCTGGTCAAAAGGGATCATGTAGCAGATGATCGGAGAGAATCACTTTCCACTAACTCAAAGACTGAAGGGTTGCTGCCTATCAGTGTATTCAATAAGGGGCCCAATGTGTGTAAGACTGGTGTTTTCTATGGATTCTTAAGAAACACAGCCTCTTCCAAGCTGCACAATGCAACTGGCTTCATGGAATGACAGATAAGATCTCTTTATATCTTCACATCACCTCCATTAACCCCTTTAACTATCACAGTAAATTTGATCAAGGCATTTATGATGGATTAGAAAGTCATTTCGAGGAGGTTATTGTCTGCTTGACTTACAGAGACGTCTTTCATCATTATTGGTGAATCTCTTGGCATTCAGTCCTGGTATGAGGAAAAATATTTTAATATCCTATCCTGTCAGTCTGGTAAATTAAGACATGGCTCTGTAATTACTGAACTAGTGGAGAGGAGCGATGCAACTCCATCAGATGTCCCTGATGTTTTGGGTTTTTTTTAAAAAGATGAATAACCCACCCTTCCAAATGTTGCAAACTCATTAGGGAGTGTGGGCTAGAAGAAGGAAGTAAAAAAATGGCAATAAATAATCCAGCCAGTTGCAGCTGGATAGCAAATTGCAAAAAATGCCTGAACATAATCAGGATGATCTCAGGGTGTGTTGCTTTCATTATAGATTGTTTTTGGGACTGGGTGGTTGTAACTTGTTGGAGATTGGATGGCACCTGGGAATCTGAGCATGTGCAGAGTTCCCATGCCTCTAGAATAGGCCTCCAGGTGTTTTGGACTTCAACTCCTACTGGATGTTAGGAATTGTGGGAGTTGAAGTCCAAAAAACCTGGAGGGCCAAAGTTTGCCCATGCCTGCTCTAGAACCCCATGAAGCAGAGTGAGATGCCCACCTCAAGTGGTAGAGAAAAAGAGGTGGTGAATCATACTCTGGAAGTCTTGTGGCATGAAAGGTCTGTTGTGAAGTTCTCCAGAACTATCAACTGCATATACTCATGTATGAGTTGACCTCATGTATACATCAAGGACAGCTATAGGGGCCAAAATTATGGATTTTGACATGATTTGTGGATAAGTTGAGGGTCATTCCATGGAGAAGGCAACACACCAATGCCATCTCAGAGGGCCAGCCACCTTTGACCACCACAACCATTTCTCCATCCAGGCTTCGAGAAGGTCGAAGGAGCAGGGACTTCTTTTGAGTTCTCCCAGGATTGACTAAGCACTTACCTTTCTCCACTCTACTCAGAGAAAGGGTGGTTCCTTTTTTGATAATAGTTAAAGTACAGTACTGACAAGTATTTTGGACTGATTTTTTTTAAAAAAATTTTTGCAGACTTATTCATGTGTACTAAGGGTAGATGTTCAATGCCTGGCATTAGGGGGCCGGGCAAAGCTAGTAGTAATATAAAACAATATTTAGGGAAACATTACAAATAATAAACATAAAATAACTATACTACAATGGCATTTAACAGAACTATTAACATACTACATTAGCATACTACAGTTGAGTATCCCTATTCCAAAACACTACTTTTACAAGTTTGGATTTTGGGATTCCTGTATATACTGTACATACATAATAATCACATCTTGGGGATAGGATTCAAGTCTTCATTGGTGTTTCATATGTAGTCTATATGCATAGCCGGAAGGTAATTTTATATACAACATTTTTAATAATTGTGTGCATTAAACAAAGTTTTTGTACACCAAACCATCAGAAAGCAAAGATATCATTATCTCAGCCACCCATGTGGATAATTTTTGATTTTGGAACACATGTATTGATTCTGAACTTCCTTATTCCCAATACTTTTTTTCTTATTTGAATTATATGGAAAAGGGTCTGTATCTTCTAGTTGCATCTATTAACAGAAAGAAATATGAGTTGGATAAATTATGGTTTATATTTGCTACTACTTATGTGTACATTTTTCAATTTCCTTACTAACTTGCATTTTCCCTACTAACATGGCTCCTTACATATTCTCATGCTGTGGGGTTTGGAATAGTTACCTTTTGGATTACTAATCTCAGAATGACGATGCTGGATAGGAGATTCTGGAACCTGCAATCCAAAGATGCAATTTTCCCAAACTCTGACTATGTAAAATCCATAGTGACGAAGAGAAATCTTGCATCACAGCCCTGTGTGAACCTGACTTGAGCCTTTTGTCTCCAAATTTCCCTTTCAAAAGTCTTTCTCTTGAACTGATGAGCTGATTTAATCTGCCACCAAGTAGTGAATACTTATGAATTCCTATTAATAATTCATTTTTCAACAGACTCGCTAAAGATTTTTTAAAAGAATAAAAATAAATAAATAAACCAGAATCTCTTTTGGCAAGATCTAGGTCTCTCCTTCCCTTGGAGAGTATGTGTTTGATGTTTGTTTCATTATTCCCCAACCCCATGGACTTTCTGACTCTTCTTTAAGCAGAAGATAAATCCCCAGATTGTGTATCATGTATTATTCAACATTTGCAGTGCTATCTTTACGCTTTCTGGAAATATCAGTAAATGTGGCCCTAGGAGGAATGTTATCAAGGCCTCCTCTTTGCTATGCCACGGGGCATGGCTTCTGCTGGTGTCTTGTACATGTGTCAATTTCCCTATGGAATTGTTCAGAGGAGGGCACCACAAATGGTCAAAGGTTTGAGAACCATGTCCCATGAGGACTAGTTTAGGGAGATGGGCATGTTGAGCCTAGGCAATGGCAGCTGGGATGGAAAGAAGACCTTTCATCTGCTTCTGGGTCCAGGCATGGTGGAGCCTTGTATACACACCTTTCTTTTCATGGTGAAGTAATGGGTTTTTAATGGGAACTAGCTGGGATATATATGCTTATAAAAACCCACAGTAGGACTATTAAAAAACAGCATCATATGGAGAACTCCTAGGGGAGGCAGGAGATGCCATTTGTTTCTTGTCCTTTGCTAGTTAAAGTTGCAAATACATTTCCTGAAGCCAGTGTCCATGAGTATCTTATGAGTTTCTCTGGAGGGATCTTTTTTTGTATGTGGATTAGATGTGAATGTTAGGATAAATGGAAATCTACATTGTACATATCTGGGATGTGGAAGGATAGACCAGGTGGAGTGGCTTTGAAAACTCGGATTATGTCCTCAAATTGCTGGCTAGCCAGCATAAGAATGTCCAGACTTCAGTTGTCAGGAAAGACTGTAAAATATAAAGGGATATTTCCCTCCCTAAAATATACTGTGTATACTTGAGTATAAGCCTAGTTTTACAGCCCCTTTTTAGGGCTGAAAAAGCTCCCCTCGGCTTATACGAGTGAGGATCCTAGCTGGCTTATGTTCAGGTCGGCTTATACTCAAGTATATAGGTAATCTGACTTAGACAGTCTTGTCTTATTAAAGTCTTATTATTATTATCATAAATTACAACTTTATGTAAATATTCAAAAACATTTAACCTATTGATGCCTCAAATAAAGTAATTTTATTAGTACAGTAGAGTTTCACTTATCCAACATAAACAGGCTGGCAGAACGTTGGATAAGCAAATATGTTGGATAATAAGGAGAGATAAAGGAGAAGCCTATTAAACATCAAATTAGGTTATGATTTTACAAATTAAGCACCAAAACATCATGTTTAACAACAAATCTCTCCCCGGGGCCGTGGTGGAGGCTCCTTCCTTGGAGGCTTTTAAGCAGAAGCTGGATGGCCATCTGTCGGGGGTGCTTTGAATGCGATTTCCTGCTTCTTAGCAGGGGGTTGGACTAGATGGCCCATGTGGTCTCTTCCAACTCTACTATTCTATGATTCTATGATTCTATGAAATTTGACAGAAAAAGTAGTTCAATACGCAGTAATGCTAGGTAGTAATTACTGTATTTATGAATTTAGCACCAAAATATCATGATGTATTGAAAACATTGACTACCAAAATGTGTTGGATAATCCAGAACGTTGGATAATTGAGACTCTGCTGTATCTATTTTTATTTTTATTTTTGAAATTTGCCAGTAGCTGCTGCATTTCCCACCCTCGTCTTATACTCCAGTCAATAGGTTTTCCCAGTTTTGTGATAAAATTAGGTGCCTCGGCTTATATTCAGGTTGGTTTATACTCGAGTATATACGGTATATGGTATGATTGTTTAAGAACTCCTACACATGCTGCTAAACCTAGGAGGCTTTTTGCAGCTCCTCTTTTGCTTATCATACATGATTGTAGTTTTGGAGTGTTCCACTACCACAATAAAACTCTTAACAATGCAGTATTGAAACAACAAAATC